>NW_012267328.1:1366974-1367867 GCF_000151885.1 Dipodomys ordii
TTCAAGGGTAGTGATTAGAGCACAGTCCTCTTCGAGGGTAGTGATTGGAGTGCAGTCCTCTTCGAGGGTAGTGATTACAGCACAGTCCTCTTCAATGATAGTGATTACAGCACAGCCCTCTTCAAGGGTAGTGATTAGAGCACAGTCCTCTTCAAGGGTAGTGATTACAGCACAGCCCTCTTCAAGGGTAGTGATTAGAGCACAGTCCTCTTTAAGGGTAGTGATTACAGCACAGTCCTCTTCGAGGGTAGTGATTACAGCACAGTCCTCTTCGAGGGTAGTGATTACAGCACAGTCCTCTTCGAGGGTAGTGACTGGAGCACAGTCCTCTTCGAGGGTAGTGACTGGAGCGCAGTCTTCTTCAAAGGTGGTGTCCGGAGCCCTCAGGAACACCTACCTCGGTGCTGGGTGACATTCTGAACGTCTCCCCAGAACAGTGGCTTCGTTCCAACTCCTCTGCTAACCAGTCTCCACGCAGGGACAGCCTTCAAGGGAGGTTCACTCCGTGCACAGTCTGCAGACAGGCTCTGTGGACGGCTACACCAGACAACCCGCTCTCTCCCAACTACCTCTAGTCTAACCAGAGACTCTCTCGGTCCAAAGGGGACCCAAGTTGTGGGGGTGAGAGTTACACAGGAACCCGTGTAGACGCCTGCCTTCATCAGTCGGGCGGTTTTGACCTCCACAAGCCCTTCAGAGGTCATGTGAAAGAAGGCATAGGGAGCAAATACCACGTCTCAGCCGGGCGCCGTGGCTCACGCCTGTCACCCCAGCTGCTCAGGAGGCTGACAGCTGAGGATCCTGTTTTAAAGCCAGCCCGGGCAGGAAAGTCTGTGAGACTCTTACCTCCAGTTAAACACCAGAAGACCAAAAGTGGAGCTGTGGCTGAAAGT
>NW_012267328.1:1368657-1373280 GCF_000151885.1 Dipodomys ordii
CGGGGGGTCGGCCAGTGGCGCTGCAGGGACTCCCTCCCCCGGGCCTGGAAACCTCTTCCTCCACAAACCATCAGGGCCCTGAGTCCTGCCAGCCCCAGGGTCTCCAGACAACCGTGACACGTCCACAGTGAATCTGGGCCACCCCGTGTGGAGCACAGGGAAGAGCGCTCCCTGCCCTCCGCAGAGCCCTCGTGTCACCGATCACGTGGCCGCCCACCGTGGGTAGGGCCTTCCCCCGATGAAGCCTGCTGCCCGTCCCCCACCCCTGCCCCCTGGGTGACCCCCAGCCCCACCCAGCCCGCCCTCCCCATCTGACCTCTCCCTCCTGCCCCCTTTCTCCGGCACTTGTCCATCCACAAGGATGGAAGGTCTCCAGTAATGTTTTTAGCTGAATGAGCAGCCCTTCCTCCATAAATGAATGACCACCACCACCACCTCCTCTTTGGCTGTGTGTGTGTGTGTGTACAGAAGTGTGTCTGCATGCACACACATGTGCTCAGTACTGGCACTTGAACTCAAGGTCCCTGGGCTCAAGGCCGGTGCTCTACCACTTAAGCCACACCTCTACGTCTAGCTTTTTGCTCGTTCATTGAAGGGAAGAGTCTTACGGACTTTTCTGCTCAGATCCCAGCCTCCTGAGTCATGGGGATTACTGGCGTGAGCCACGGGGGTCACCTGACCTGCCCGCTGGCATTTTCAACACCAACATGCACATTTCTGTTTCTGTAGTCATCTAATAACTCCAGGGTTGGGTTTGGGGGGCAGTTCTGAGTCCTAAAGCAGAGATCCCGGAGGCGGCCGGCTGTGTACAGATCTATGAGAGCCTCCCCTGCGCTTAGACGAGCCCGGGCTGGCTCCGTGACAGCACCTCCCCAGAACAGCTCCCTGCAGCTCCCTGCGGTGGGGTTCAAAGCCGGGGGGGGGATCCACTGAGGGGACATGGCCCCACTCCACCACTGCTGTGTGGCCAGGAGGGACGGCCACCGTTCCCACCGCTGGTGGCCAAGCACCTGTCCGTGCACACACTGAGAGTGGAGGAGTCCAGGGAGAGTGGCCTGGAGCTCTCTGACGGGTGGGAGTCGGTGCTGAGGGGCGGAGCGGGGCCCTCCCAGAGAGGCACGTGGAGGAGCGCAGCCCCCTTCCCCTGGAGGCCTGAAGTGAGGCCTTGAAGTTGAAACCTTCCAGGCCTTCAGCACTTGCTGTGGCCCAGAAAACGGAGATGATCCAGAAACCTGCGGACGCCGCCGGGGAGCAAGTTACAGACGGGGCCCTGGTGGAGGCCTGACCCCCAGGAGCCTCAGCAGCCCCCCCACACCCTGCTCCAGTGGGCCATGCCGGGGCCCGCAGTCCAGCTGCGGCCGGCATCTGGATAAACGTAGCACGCCTGTCCGGGCCGGGGTCGGCTGTCAAGGTCAAAGGCAGCCAGAGAAACTCCCGCCCGCGTGGGGCTGGTGGAGGGCCGGGCGGCTGTGTGTCAGGAGAGTCTGTGAGGAGGGGGGGCCGACGGTGCGTCCGTCCCTCCACCCCGATGAGACGCAGGCTGTGTTGCCCGGGCACAGAGCCAATGCGTATATAATCCTGCCGTTACGTAAACCTCTCCATCAGCGTGGAAATGTGACATGCGGCTTCCATTCTCCAATACAACTGGAAGTTGCTAAGGATAAAAGGCGTGCACACATGTGTGCACACACACACATGCACACACGTGTGCACACATGTGGGTGTGCACGCATACCCCCGCCTGCACCTCTGACTCCCTCCCTCTCTCTGCCATGATTCCAAGACATCTAGATGCAAACACCGATGATGACAGCCACTTGAAAGACAAACACATTGCGTCAGACTCCTTCTAGCACTTTCTCTAGGGACCAGTGGGCTTGAAAGTTCGGTGCCCAGAAGAAGTTTGTTTCTGCCCGCATCTCCTACCGCCCCAGCCTCCCGATGCTCTTCCAATGAACCTAGGAAGTTTCCATGATTCCTGAAGGAGTAACTGAACATGAAGTAGTAGCTGGGCACAGGCGGCTCATACCTGTCATCCCAGAGGAGGCTGAGCTCTGAGGATCGAAATTCGAAGCCAGCCTGGGCAGAAGAGTCCCCGAGAATCTTATCTCCAATTAACTGCTCCCCCCCCCCCACCATACACACACACACAAGCTGGAAGTGGAGCTGTGGCTCCACTGGTAGCTCACTAGCTCCAGGACAGCGCCCAAGTTCTGAGTTCAAGCCCTCCCGGCAGCCTTTCCCGCCTGCACCGTGGTTTCTGGAGAGTTCTACAGCTAGCAAGACGGCTGCCTGGGAAGGGCCGGGGATGAGTTCTCTGGCGGCAGCACTGGGCCTTGTCCGCTGCCTTCACAAATGGCACAATTGTCCCCAGCTTCCTCCCCGCCCCCTGACTGCCTTAACACCTTCTGTCCTTAAACAGAAGTTGTGACCATTTCCGTATAATGGTTCTGGGTTTTCTCAGGACCAGCGCAGTAAAACTCTTTGTTCTGAAACCTGGGATCAACCAAGGAGGCCTGGAGTTCAAATACACCCTCCCTGGAGAGGCGGGAGGGGCAGACTGAGAGCTTGTCCACGCAGGACTGGGCTCTGGGCCCGTGCTAGCCCTCCGCCTCTTGCTGTGGCCACAGTGAAACTTTATCACAGGCGTGTAAAGAAAAGCACAGAGAGCTGGGCCCGGGGCTCACGCCTGCCATCCCAGCAACTCAGCAGGCTGAGATCTGAGGATCGCAGTTCAAAGCCAGCCCAGGCAGGATGGTCCATGAGACTCTTATCTCCAATGGACCACCAGAAAACCAGAAGTAGCTCTGTGGCTCAAGTGGTAGAGCACTCTCCTTGAGCTGAAGAGCTGAGGGACAATGTCCAGGCCCAGAGTTCAAGCCCTATGACCGACAAAAATGGAAAAGAAAAGCAAAGCACAGAGGACAGAGGGTCTGGGCTGAGCTCAGCTCCGGGCATTCACCGGTGGGGGACCCACAGGAGGTCTGGGGAAAGGCTGCTCTGGCCAGTGGCAGGACGGGACCAAGTTTTCAGATCTCCATATCTGACAGAATATAGTAGAGCCCACACCCCAGAGGTCTGTCCCTGCCAACACCTACTGAGGGAGAATTGTCAGTACCTGTGCAGGGAACAAGGGCTTAACACAGACAGACACACAGCCAGCCAGGCACTTCCAGCCTGGAAGGCTGTTTTTCCAAATTTCCATCCCTTACCTAAATCACAGAGCATTTAAATAGTAAACAGATATGTCAGATTACGGTAACAGAGCGATCACACACACACACACACACACACACTCACCAGTCACAGGGTTAGAACTCGGTCTAGTGCTTACACTCCGCTTGCTTGCTCAGGGCTGACATTCTACCGCTTGAGTCACACACCTAGGTTCTGGCACTTTGCTGACTATTTAAAGATGGAGTCCCCCAGAATTTTCTGTCCTGGCTGGCTTTGAACTGTGATCCTCCAAACTGCAGCCTCCTGTGTAGCTAGGATGACTGGCGTGAGCCTCCAGCCCCGGCCCCAGCCATATTTGAGTGTCCACTAACCACAATGGTGGTGAGTGTCTATTGGTCTAAAACATACATGCAAATGGTATCCAGTACAATAATAACTAACCTGTGGAAGTTTTATTTTAGGGGAAACTAAAATACATCACTATAATAGCCTAGCACTTAAGAGGGAAGCAACTCTTCCTAAATCCTTTCATTATTCAGGAGGAATTCACAAGACACAAACATTAAACTTCAGTAAGTTAAATATATACGATCAAGTATCGGGGTAATCACTCAGAGAACTGAGTATAAAAGTCAACTTGCAGCCTGCCTTCCCAACTACTCGGGAGGCCAGGATCTGAGGATCGCAGTTCAAAGCCAGGCGGCAAAGCCCGTGAGAATCTCTTCTCCAATTAACCACCGCAAAGCCAGGGGTGGAGCCATGGCTCCACTAGCCTTGAGCACAAAAGCTCAGGGACAGCACCCAGATGCTGAGTTCAAGCTCCAGGACCTGCATACAAAAACAAACCAACAAAACCCCTTCACTCCCAAACTACTGAAGGGGGAATAAAAACAAAAATCAAGACGAAATGTAAAGAATCCAAAAGGAGAGGAGGGGGAAGAACAGAAAAGTCGAGCGGAGAAACAGCGGAGTTGGCAGCGCCCTATTCAGACCACGACAGTGAAACCCAGGGTCTGGGCAATGAACGCCACTGCCCGCCAGTTACGACTAGAAAGGCGCTTCCTTCAACGCTAAGAAGCCTCCGTGATGAAAATCTATTTCAGCTCGGACTTGGCTGCCCTGGACTCTTAGCAAGTGCTGGAAGACAGAGAGAAAGCATCAGGATTAGAAAGGGGCATTGGAGAAATGTCTGCAGTTACTGCTGTTAAGGAGATACAGTTCCTTAAGAAATGCAAACTACCTCCTTGGAGAGGAGGCAGAGAAGGCCCACAGGGAGGTCTGGGTACAAGGGGAAGAGGAGGAAGAGCAGGAAGATGGTGGGAAGAGAGCAACAACAGGATGGGCAGCAAACCACAGAACAGACACTGAATTAAAGAGAAGCCACTGCCTGTCACCAGCCCCGCACCTCCCCACCCCGCCGCCAACCCCATTCCCATCCCTCCCTCC
>NW_012267328.1:1374880-1380223 GCF_000151885.1 Dipodomys ordii
GAGGGGAGGAGGGAGGGGAGGAGGGAGGCTCCCAGCGGGTGTCGGTCACAGAGCGGGGCTGCGCAGTGAGCACCAGTGCCAGGCTCCTGGATCTAGCTATTCCCAAGGCCACTCCACACGCTGGCGTGAAGAACAAGACCCCACTTCTCCCCGGGCTCTCCTGGCTCTTCGCTCACACTGGTAAGAATCCAGACCTTCCTTCTCCTTCCCTTATTTCCTGTCACACCCCAAGCCCACGCCACGCCAGCCCTGGACGGATTGGCCACGGATGACGACAGATGTAAACTGGGAAGCTAAGCGCGCTGTAAAACCGGCCTTGACTGTCTCCCACCATGCCACACCCCCCCAGCCCCCCTCCCCTGCTCATCAGCCTACTGGGCTGTGGAACCTTCCGGCCAGGCCCCACTATACCAACACCAGCTCGAGGGCCAAGCACCGCCTGGTTGGGCCCCGTGAACGCCAGGTGCCCTGAGATCTCCTCGCCCGCCCTCCGCCCACACGTGATGGCCAAGGGTGGCGTGGAAGAGCCCGGAGCCTCAGATCCCGCGCACGCCGGGTGACGCCATTGCTTTTCTTTCCCAGGTGAACGTGGCGGGAAGCCAATCGCGCTACGGTCACCGCGCTGCGGCCCGGGCGGATCTGGGTTTTTAAGCGTTCTGCTCCTGTTTGCTAACCGAAAGCTGGTTCTCGTGCCAAGGGGAGGGAGCTTCCCCCCTCGTGAGAACAGCGGCGCGTGGCGGGGGCCGTGGTGCGTGCGTGTGGCCGGCCCTGGCGCGGCCCGGTACTCACTGGGAGAAGAGCGTCCTGGAGCGCACGATGAACTTGAACACATACTCCAGCGCCTTCAGCGTGCGCAGGATGGGCTCACACTGCTCGCCCCGGCTGGACGTGTCCAGGTAAGTCTTCAGCACCGTCATCAGCTTCCTGAGCGGTGGGGGGACGAGAGTTTCAATGCGCCCCATCTGCTCCCCGCTCCCGGCAAGCTAGAGCCACCAGCCCGCGCCCGGCGGCAGGGCCGAGCCTCCGCTCCCCCCTTGCGGTGTCCTCAAGTGGCAGGTGAGGGCCTTGCCCCCCCACTGTCCCCACATCCTCCCTGGGGTCCAGGATGCCCGCGTGACCCGGGCAGGTGGCTGTAGCCAGGGGAGGCTTGGCGTCCCTCCCACGGACTCCCCGCACCCGGGCCGGCGGCCGCTCACTTGTACGCCAGCGTGGCGCTGAAGTGCTGCTGGATGTACGCCTCCAGAACCGTGTTGAAGTGCTGGAACTTCCGGTCAGCGATGAGTCCTATGATGTAGATCTGAGGAAGATTCCAGAGCGACGGGGTGGGGTGGTGCAGGGCGGGGAAACTTCCCACGGCCCCCCCATCCGCCGCTCCTTCCCTCCTCGACCCCTCTCCCAGCCCCTCCATCCTTGCTGAAGCCCCCCCCCCGCAGGGCCTCTGGGTGTCAGGGGATGACGGCCGCCTTCACCCAGGTCAGACACGCTCACTCGGCTGCCCTGTGCCTTCCCCTAAGCCCTGGGGTCCCAGGAGCTGTCCCCTCCTGCCCTCTGGGAGAAGCCCAGCCTTCCAGAACCTTCTGGAGAAGCCCTCCTGCACACCACTGCTGTCACCACAAATAACAGCTTTAAAATGCAAATGGACATGCAGAGGCTAAGAGGGAAGACTTCCCTGGTCACTGATAACTCTGGGGCAAACCAGATCCTCCCTCCCTCCCTCTTTCCCTCCTTCCTTTCTTCCATCTTTCCTTCCTTCTTTCCTTGCTTCCTTCCTCCCTCCCTCCCTTCCTTTCTTCCTCTTTCTTGCCTCTGTTCCCTCTCTGCCCCCCTCCATCCCTCTCTCCCCCTCTTCTCTTTTCATATTACTCTGCAGCACCAGAGGATTTGGACCAGGCCTCCCACAGGCTGGCACGCACCCCCCTGAGCTCCACCCTGAGTCTGTTTTGATGCGGCTTGTGGTAGGGGAGAAGAGCGATGCGCTTGGGAAGATGGGGAGGGGACTGGCCGGCGGGGGGGGGGGGCTGTGGAAGGCCTGGCCAGCCAGAGGGGCCTGTGGAAGGCCGGGACAGCTCGGGGGGCTGTGGAAGGCCTGGCCAGCCAGAGGGGCTATGGAAAGCCTGGCCAGCCAGGGGCCTGTGGAAGGCCGGGGCAGCTGGGGGGCCTGTGGAAGGCCGGGGACAGCTGGGGGCCTGTGGAAGGCCGGGGCAGCCGGGGGGCTGTGGAAGGCCGGGGCAGCTGGGGGGCTGTGGAAGGCCTGGCCAGCCAGGGGCCTGTGGAAGGCCGGGGCAGCTGGGGGGCTGTGGAAGGCCGGGGCAGCCGGGGGGCTGTGGAAGGCCGGGGCAGACAGGGGGGCTATGGAAGGCCAGGGCAGACAGGGGCCTGTGGAAGGCCGGGGCAGCTGGGGGGCTGTGGAAGGCCTGGCCAGCCAGGGGCCTGTGGAAGGCCGGGGCAGCTGGGGGGGCTGTGGAAGGCCGGGGCAGACAGGGGCCTGTGGAAGGCCGGGGCAGCTGGGGGGCCTGTGGAAGGCCGGGGCAGCTGGGGGGCTGTGGAAGGCTGGGGCAGCTGGGGCTGGGAGCCAGGTGGGCGGGAAGGTAGAGGATGGGGCAGTGAGGAAGCACACATGGCCTTTGCATCCTGGCCGGCTCCCAGCATTCCCAGGGGCCAGGGTGGCCATCAGTGGGCTCCCAGCATTCCCAGGGGCCAGGGCCGCCATTTGTGGCTCCCGCCTCAAGAGTCCAACCAGGCCCGGTTTGACCCCAGTCCTGAAAGCCCTCTCAGCCACGGCCCCGCGCTCTCTGGTCCACAGTTCAATCGCAGCCCCCAGAAGGAGCCACACGGGAGCCGGGTGGCCAGGGCTTGGTCCCACCCCCACCCCGAGGCTGTGGGGTTCCCCGCCCCCACTCACCAGGGCATCGAAGACCAGGATGTCGTACTCAGCGCTACGCGAGTGCTCCATCATGATGTTGAAGAGCGCGTCCAGCGTGTCCTGAAGAAACTGGGAGAAAGAAGGAAAGAAGCTTCTAGAAGGGTAGAGGGGGTCAGGCTGCCCAGCACCCCAATCTCTGGGGGGGGACCTCTGTAGCTTCGGTGACAGAGGCAGAGCGTGGAGGAGACAGCGGGGCATCCCCACGCTTTGCACACCCAGCCCGCACAGAGAGCTCAGCCCACGTCCACACACAGCCCTGAGACCCACGGCCCTGAGACCCACAGCCCTGAGACCCACGGCCCTGAGACCCACAGCCCTGAGACCCACAGCCCTGAGACCCACAGCCTCGGGCAGAGCGTGGAGGAGACAGCAGGGCATCCCCACGCTCTGCACACCCGGCCGCACAGAGAGCTCAGCCCACGTCCACACACAGCCTTGAGACCCACGGCCTCAGGCAGAGCGTGCGGGAAGTCAGGCAGATGACGCAGACATGGCTGCATGGGCGCCAACCGCACAGCCAGGCCGGCCGACGATGGCGCTCGGCCGAGAGGCTGCCGGGGGAGGGGTGAGGGCCGAGATGGGGTGCGGGGCAAATGCCCCCCTGCCTTGGGGCTGACGTGCAGAGTGCACATATAAAAATTCACTGACGCCGGGCGCCGGTGTCTCACACCCGTCATCCCAGCTCCTCAAGAAGCTGAGATCTGAGGATCACGGTTCGAAGCCAGCCTGGGCAGAAAAGTCCATGAGACCCTTCTCTCCAGTAAACGGCTCAGAAAAAGCCGGAAGTGGCACTGTGGCTCAAGTGGCAGAGCACTAGCCTTGAGCACAAAGAGGCTCGGGGACAGCGCCCAGGCCCAGAGTTCAAGCCCCAGGACTGGAAAAAAAATAAAAATTCACTGCACTGGGCCGTCTGGGCTCTGGACCTGTTTTGTTGTATATTTTATTATTATTCCGTGGCAAGTGATTGTTATGACAAAAGAAGGAAAGGGAATGGGAAGGAGCGGTCTGGCCCCAGCTGCTGGCGTCTCTGAGCTGCTGGAGGCTGCAGACCCCATGCAGGGCGTCCGAGAACCGCGGACAGACAGATCAACAGTGCACGCGAAGGCCTGGGTCCGAAATGCTGCCGCTGCCCCCCCAGGGCGGGAGAAAGTGAGTAAAGCAGGGTCCTGCTCCTCCCGGGGACGTGTCGGGGTGTTTCCTGTGGCCCTCCAAAGCCCAGAGCTGCCCCAGCGGACGAGTCGGCGGACGAGCGAGAACCAGGCACCCACCTTCACCACCTCCTCGCCGTCCACGATCTTCAGCTTCTCCAGATTCTCCTGCAGCAGCTGTGGCTTCATGCGCCACTTCAGCAGTCCCAGCAGCCCCACTGAGGCAGAGCCGGGCGGGGTTCCGTGAGTGGCCAACTCCGTCCCCTCCGTCCCAGCCCTCCTCCGTGGGGCATGTACACCCGGGGGGGGCGTGCCCACGTGCCCGCGCACCCCCCCCCATACACACGCACACCACAGACAGCTCCCTGGGGTTACCGTTCTGCGTGAGCTTGGTGGAGCACACCAGGGTGGAGATGGAGAAGCTGTCTCGGGAGCTGGCGGACAGCCCCCCGACGCTGCTGGAGCTCCGGCTCAAGGTGGCCCCCTTGCTGTCGGCGTGGTGCCGAGCGGAGGGCAGGGTCAGGTACGCGCTGGCGTCCTCCATCTTCTTGCTGTCCCCCTGCAGACGGAGCCTGGTGACCGCCCCGCGCCCAGCCCCGCCGCGCTGACCCCGCATGGTGCCCCTGGCAGGCACTAGTCCAGTGTCCTGAGGGAGGCGGGCGGGTGGGCGGGGAGGGCTATGCGTCCCGTCCAGGAGGAGATGGCCGTGGGCCGGGCGGTGTGGGGAGGAGGCCTCACCCTGGCCAGAGAGAACCGCGAGCCACACAAACCTCTGTTCTTTCTAAAGCAACCCGCCCCTGGTATCTCGTTACAATGTCACAACACGGACTTCGGGGGAGCTGGGACTGGGGAGGGGGAGCTGGGACTGGGGAGGGGGAGCTGGGACTGGGGAGGGGGAGCTGGGACTGGGGAGGGGGAGCTGGGGCCCCAGGCATGGTGGGGGGGGCGCGTCAGGACTCCAGGTCTGGGATTTCCCTCCGTCCGCTGCAGCGCAGCGTCTCTCCGAGGTCCTGCGGGAATCCTGGCCATCACCGCCTCCCGGACCTCAGGCAGGGGACGGAGGCCCGCGGCGCGGTGCGGTCCGGGGTCCCGCGCCCCTTTCTGCCCCCCCGCCCGCCCCGGGCACCTTGAGCACCGTCAGGTCGTGGCAGCCGTCCTGCAGCGCCGTTCCGTCCGCCTTCATCAGCTTCACGTAGGACATGGCGAAGTTCTTCTCCCCTTTGTCCTTAGCTGGGAAGCGCGTTGGGATGTCAGGAGAGAAGGTGGCGCGTC
>NW_012267328.1:1380803-1394999 GCF_000151885.1 Dipodomys ordii
ACCCCCGCCCAGCCTGACGAACGGCAAACAAATCACACAAGAACCAGCACCAGATGTGATCCAGCTGGCAAACTGCCTCTCCAGCCAATGAAGCCCGTAAATTACGGTAAGAGGAGAAAAAAACCCACACGCCGAGTCTCCCCAAATTGGTATAAAAGTCACATCATGTTAGCACCCCCCACCCCCCACAGGAGAGGCGGGAGTGGCAGCCCTGCCTCTGCTGCAGAACCTGGTCTGTGGGAGTTAGTAAGAATGCCCGAGGCCCGGCCCCCGTGGCTCACGCCTGTCATCCTAGCTGCTCAGGAGGCTGAGATCTGAGGACTGGGGTTCAAAGCCAGCCCGGGCAGGAAAGCCCATGAGACTCTTATCTCCAATGAATGGCTCGGAAAAAGCTGGGAGTGGGGCTGTGGCTCATGTGGTGGAGCGCTCGCTCGCCTTGAGCTGAAGAGCTGAGGGACAGCGCTCGGGCCCGAGTTCAAGCCCCAAGATAGGCAAAATAAACAAACAAAAAAAACCCACAAGAATGCTTGGATCCAGTAATGTCTGGGGGGATCCTAGGGTTCACCCCTCATCTTTGTGGACAGACACATTTGCAGATGCTTTTCCTCCTGAAGCCACCCCAGATCACCCCCTAGTCTCCCCAGAACCACACTGCCCAGTGAGCTGTCTGCCAGTGGCACTCACTGGGGTGCCTGGGCCTGGCCCTGGGGCACCCCATTTCTGCAGTGGGCCGTCCAGGCTGTGGGGCCAGCTCCCCGCGGGAACGGTACTTGCGGTGTGGAAAGGGACCGGCTCACACGGGAGGCAGCACTGACACAGACACACTCTGAGCCAGGCCAGGGTACAGGTCCGTGGGGGACCCCAGAGGCCCCAGGCCCCAAAGATAACCCAGGACACCTCCGTCGCCCTCGGTCCCTCCGGGAAGCCTGGCCAACACTGGTCTAGGGCTGACCTGGGCTTGTCACCAAGAAAAGCAAGGACATTCTAGACCAGGAGCAGGATGCCGGCGTGGAAGCGCGGGACAGCCCCGTGGGCGCTGGGTTCGGGAGACGCCCTGCCCTCTGCCGCCTCTCCCAGGAAGAGCTCATGCCTCGCCCTTCCCAGGGCCGCTTGTGGACTAGACCACCTGCTGCCCCACCCCCGTGTGACAGGGCGGGAAACTGAGGCGCAGGGAGGGGGGAGGAGTGGGAGAGCTGGGGCATAAACCCAGCCCCCCCCACCCAGGGCAGGCTTGTTCAACTCGCTACACAGTGCTCATGAAGAGGAGGAGGACGGCTGATTGCTCTACCGTTCCGGGGGACCAGGTCCCCGCCCCGCACTGCCCGGCAGGGTGGGGGCAGCAGGTGAGCGCTGACAGCTTTGGCACCAGCCCCCCCGCCGCCGCGCAGGGCTGCTGTGAGGGCAAAGGGCCTCTCCACGCATGCAGGGCGCGGGCGCCGCCGCTTACCTTGACCGTCTCCATCCAGCGAGGCTGCTTGACTTGGTAGTACACCACGGAGTGGTACTCGCTCATCGGCTTGTCCCCAGCGCCCACGCAGATGGCGTTCTCCCCAAGAAAGGAAACGCAGAGCGGGAACATCACGGAATGGCCGCTTCCGGAGCCTGGCTGACTTCGGTGCCAAGGCCCAGGCCCCGCGGCGACGCCGCCGGCTTCCCTCCCTCCGCCAGCTCCCTCCCACAGGGCAGATCTGCCCCCCAGCCTGACCACAGAGATCCAATGGCTTCCACTCTAGAAACTGCTAGAGCGTGCCAGGACTGGCAGTGGCAGCCTTACTGCACCCAGTGACCAGCCCGGGGTCCCCGCCGCCCGCCTTGTCTCTAGATGGGGAGACGTGTGCACACGGCCCAGGGCAGCCACGCGGCGCCACGGCTGATGCGTTTCTGAAGCTCTCACACCAAGCCCATGGGCGTGCCGGACGCAGGGGACAGCCCAGCTTCGGAGGACACCAGGGCCCTCACGGGCAGCAAGGCCGGGTGCGGGGTGTGTGGGAGGGCCGTGGAGCGACTTCCAGGCCCTGGTCCATGCTGGACGCCGAAGGCAGGGGCATGAGGTGGGAACAGAGCCCAGGAACACGCAGACTCGGTGGAGAGGACCGAGGACAGCCCCATCCGTGTGATGCTGGATGGATGGACAGACAGACCGGCAGATGGATAAACCTATGGACTGACGGATGGATGAATGGATGGATAGACAGACAGATCAACAGATGGATACACAGATGGACAGACAGACAGATGTACAGACAAATGGATGGACAGACATACACCTAGCCAGATGGAATGGTAACTAGAGGCTTACAATGCTGCAATGTGATGCCCGACAGACATGCAAATAGACAAACAGAGGGACAGACAGACAGACAGACAGGCAGACAGACAGATGGAAAGACACAGGGGCCCAAGGGAGGGTTGCAGGAGAGGCTTGAGGGGTAAGACTGAGCGAGACTGAGCTGTGTGTGAGGAGCGTGGGGGGCCATCTGCACAGACCACGTGGGGCCAGGGCTCCCGCTCAGAGCTCAGAAGGAGCTGAGCAGCAGGGAGCTGTCTTCAAACAGCACTTGCCAGCCCTGGGCGGCCCCCCCTCCCCCTCCTGCTCCCGTCCTCCCCTCCCCCTCCTGCTCCCGTCCTCCCCCTCCCTCCTCTCTCTCTCCTTCTGCCCCTTCCTCCTTCCCCCCTCCTTCACCTGGGCTGCCCTGGGGCTTTGCACACAGCGCCCATAGCCCCCCACCACTTCATTTGCACAGCCCCCCCCCCGGGACCACTGTCCTCATCCCTGTCCAACAGCTGGGTAAACTGAGGCAAGGCTGGCAGGACGGCCCGGACTCTCTAGCTCTTTGGCCCGGGGCCCTCCTGCAGCCCCCCCCGGCCTTCCTCACGCAGGAGTCTGGGGACTCTCCACCCCACCCCCGCCCAACGCCCCGGGACCACCCTGGGCACGGAAGCTCCCTCTTTCCCGAGGCTGCAGGAAATGTGGCTCGGTGTTGCACCAGGACGGCTTCGCCTGGGGCTGGGTTGCAAAGTGTGGTCACCAGCACGCGGGGCCAGGGCAGAGCCTGTCCGCCGGGCGTGGAGATCGGGCTGGCCCCCAGGCCTCAGGGGGAGGGGTACGGCCCCCTCGAGGGATCTCCGGCCAACCATCTAAGTTGAAGGCTGAGAACCACAACGCAGGCTCCTCACCCCAGCTCCCGGGGAGCTGGAGAGGGGATTTGGGGAGAATGAGGTCATCCTAGCTGCAGGGAAGTAAACGTAGGTGTGACTCAGGGGTGCCTGGCTAGCAAGTGAAGGGTCACAGTTCAAACCCCGGGGTCATTAAAAACAAAAACCAGAGCTGGAAAGCCACAGGAGAGGCTTCTGGGCAGGGCGCACAGCTAGGATCAGATCAGCGGGGGGGGGGGGGGGGGGGGGTCGGAGCCTGGCCGCCGGGGGCCCAGCATCCACAGTTCCTGCACCTGGCCTCCGGCACCCCGGCCTCCGGCACCCCGGCCTCCACAGCTCAGGCCTCCTCCCTCCCCCATCGCTGAGTGGTCACTGCCTGTCCGGTCCCTGTGCCCACCTCCTTATTCAACTCCAGTCTCTAAGGAACCAGCTCCCACCTCTGGTTTTAGAGATCAAGGGGAAAAGATTCCTGCAAGATCACACAGCTAATAGGAGAGGATCGGTGGATTTGAACCCTGCCTGTCCGACCCCAGAGCTCTTAGCCAGGTCCTGGGGACCCCCCCCCAGGATGCAGGGGCAGACCTCGTGCACAGGAGCGCTGTGCTTTTCCCACGGAACCCGGCTGTCACGGGGAGCTGGGGGAATGCTGCAGAGCGCTTCAGTAGGCGATGATATTTATTTCTGCAACTCTGGGGAGAGCTGCCTCCCCGGGCTTCCTTAGCAATTTTCAATAGTCAGTCACCTAAACTCCCCCATAATTTCCCCGGCGGATGGAACTGTAAATTCCCACCGTGCCCCGTCTCAGCCCCAGAATCCCCGCCTGTGCGCGCCGGCAGAGACGGCTGAGCCAGGAGCCTCAGCCTGGCTGCGGCTGGAAGAGAAGCCAGGCCGGCCGGGGAACGGCGCTTTCTCATTTGTCCTCGGGCAACGTGGAAGGCAGGCAAGGGTATCGATGTTTTAAAATGAGGCTGAGCTTCAAAAGTTCTCTGATCAGGAGGTAGCTGGATAAAAATAGCTTCAAAGCAATGGTCCATACATTCATGAGATGCAATCTGTCCTTTGGGATAAAGTCCCCTTGGACTCCTTTGTGCTCCTCTGAGCCAAGTAGTTTCTCCCTTATTTGAACTTTTCAGAAAAAGTTTCAGCATTAGCCATTAGTGGCCGAGCCAGAGGCTGGTGCTTTGTTCAAGGAGAGATTAATGAAGGGGGGGGGGTGTTCCATGGACAAAAAGGCAGTTACAGAAATGTCTTCAGATTTAAAAATAATAAAGAAGCATCCCAGAGCTCAATAGAAGAGGTTACCAGCCTCATTTTTAAGATGGAGATGAGATCGGGGAAGATTTTTTTTTAATAGACATCATGGTGATTTTTGTTGATGTTATTTTGTTTTGCCAGTTTGAGGGCTTAAACTCAGGGCCTGGGTGCTATCCCTGAGCTCAAGACCAGTATTCTACCTTTTTTGTTTTTTTTTTTAGTTGGTTGTGGGGCTTGAACTCTGGGCCTGGGCACTGTTCCTCAAGTGCTCTACCACTTGAGCCACAGCACCACTTCTGGTTTTCTGAGTGGTTTATTGGAGATAAGAGTCTCACAGACTTTTATGCCCGGGCTGGCTTTGAACCTTGGTCCTCAGATCTCAGCCTCCTGAGTAGCTAAGATTACAGGTGCGAGCCACCAGCACTGGCCCGGCACTCTACCATGTAAGCCTCAGCTCCACTCCCAGATTTGGGGAGTGGCTAATTGGAGATTTAGAGCCTTGTAAACATTTTTGCCTGGGCTGGCTTTGAACCACGATCCTCAGATCTCAGCCCCTCGGGTGGCTAGGATGACAGGCCTGAGCCACCAGCGAGCCCGGCTTTGGTGAAGTGTTTTAGGGTCCTGGGTCATTGGTTCCAATTGACAAGGGCTCTGCTTCACATCTGTCAGGGACGGAGTGACGGATGGGCCCCCGTCCCCTGTGGGTGCTATCTACCCCCCCCAGCTCCCAAGAGGGGGAGGACACCCCCACCCCACCTAGCTCTCCATCTTCCCAGGGGCCTAAGAAGAACTTGAGCGCAGGCTTGACTGGCGCTGACAACGCCTCCTTTTCAGCAGAGAGCCGGGAGAGGAGGGAGGGGGGAAGCGGAGCCTCCCACACGCTGGCCCGGGCTGCCGACAGCTCACAGGAAACAGGAGTAAATAGACGTAAACACGCATGACGGGACCGCGCAGGACATATGCTGTGGGAACAGAGCCGGCTGCTCTGCCTGCGTTCCCGACACACGAGCGGGGCTGCACCTCGCCGCCGGGGAGTGGGCGTGAGCGCGGGCGCTCGCTTCCTTCCTCGGCGGCCGCCCAAGGCTCCCCATGGGGGCCTGTGCCTGAGACACCAGCCGGCGTTCCAACGAGAACTCTAACTGCACAGCTAAACTACAGCAGATGCCAGACCAATATAAACATACATCTAAAGAGGAGGAGGGAAGGCGAGCGGGGGAGGAGGCGAGCGGGGGAGGGAGAATAGAAGTGGTGAAAAGGAATACACATTGGAGAACTGTTTGCCTGGGGGAAGAAAAAGAACAAGAAGTAACCTTGGTTCTCTCTTAATCAAGGTAGAGATCACGTGGCCACACACCACTCCCAACAGCCCCTGGCACTTAGAGAGCCAAGTCAGGGAGAAGCCACACACACACACACACACTCACACACACACACACACACACACACACACACTCACACACCCCGCCTCCGCTTACGGGCAGCGCCTTGCCATCTTCGGAACACACACACACGATCACCTCCACGTTCCTCTGCGAGGTCTTGTTGTACTTGTCGAAGTCACCTTGTAGGAGCGTGATGTAGATGTCATTTCGCACGTCTCCTGAGGACCAGAGAGGAAGAGGAGAGACTGGAGGGGGCCCAGGGGAGCTCGGGCCGGGTGGGGCGTGGGGGGGCGCCGTGAGGGGGGGCAGGGGGAGCGTGAGGGATCACGTAGAGGAGCGTTGGGAGAGGTGAGAAAAGGGGGTGCAGGGGGACATCGGCGCAGAAACGGGGGAGAAGGCCAGTCCTATATTGGCCATGTCTGTTTCTGCCCGTCAAAAATCGCTCAATTTCCATCCTGTGGTGACACCTGCTGGGCGGGGGAGGAATGGCCACCGAGGAAACACGGTGTCCCCAGATGGCTCTGTTCAGTGGAGTCCTGGGCCGGGCGGGCGCAGAGGGCTGGCAGGGAGGGGTGGGTGCCGGCAGCGTGGAGTGCTCTAGAGGCATCCGGACCTCCATCAAGCAGGAGCGGACGTCACAGCCCCACCCACAGCTGACCATCCACCACGCAACCGTGAGATCCGTGGAGGAGCCGGACAGGCCGGGGGTCCCCAGGGACGCCCACAGGCTTAACTTTTGAAGAAGAAATGACTGCAGGCTGAGGAAGGGCGTCAGCCCTCGTGAATGCCCCCACCCTCTGGGGAGTGGTGAATCCTCCCCACCCTCTGGGGAGTGGCCAATGCCACCCGTGTCCCGTCTGCCACCTGAGTACTTTATGCCAGTGTGGATTGTCCAGGCAACAAAAGTCCTTTATAAAAATGATTCACAATCTGACAATCTGCTTTCCCCTCAACCCGGGTAGAACATGTGGTTAGAGCCGGGCACTGGTGGCTCATGCCTGTAATCCTAGCTACTCAGGAGGCTGAGATCTGAGAATCTCGGTTCAAAGCCAGCCCGGGCAGGAGAGACCGTGAGACTCCTATCTCCAATAAACCACCAGAAAACCGGAAGTGGCGCTGTGGCTCAAGTGGTAGAGCGCTCGCCTTGAGCTGAAGAGCTGAGGGACAGCACCCAGGCCATGAGTTCAAACCCCACGACTGGCAAAAAAAACAAAAACAAAAACATGCGGCTAAAAACGGTGCCTAATGCACTTCTGGGCTGTACACCAGGCCACAGAGTCTGTGAGACACAGAGTCGGCGTCCTGAGCGAACTGTGATCCCGGGGTGCATGTGTGTGTCTATTTTCAGGGGCAATACATGTGTGTGTTTGTCTTGTGTGTGTGTCTGTCTTGTGTGTATATCTGTCTTGTGTCTATTTTCGGGGTGATGCACTGTATGTCTGTGCTGTGTCTTCTTTCAGGGGGTGCATGTGTATGTCTATTTTCGGGGTGATGCACTGTGTGTCTGTGCTGTGTCTATTTTTGGGGGGTGCATGTGTATGTCTAGTTTCGGGGTGATGTACTGTGTGTCTGTGCTGTGTCTGTTTTGTGAGTGCAAGCTTTCAGGCATGCAGGTGTGGCTCTCAGTGGTGGTATTGAAGGAGGGGCAGAGGGAAGGTGACCGTTACAGAGAAAAGGGATTGTAGGAGCGGGAGAGCGCCCCTCCCCCCCCCCCGGGGACAGACACGGCCTCCCCCGGACCCCACCTGGCATGATGATCTCGGGAAAGCCCAGCTTCCGGGCCACCACGGTGGTCCTGTCCACCAGGTGCGGGTAGTCCTTGCGGATCTGCGTGAGGTCGCCCACCAGCATCTTCATGGTCACCCACAGGCCTGCGGGGGGAGGGGGCACTTCCTCAGGGTGTTCTCGGCCCGCCCCCTCTCCCCGCCGTCTCCCCTGGCTCTGCCCCGGGCCCCGGCGGGCCAGCACAGGCTGCCCCCCACCCATCTACCAGGGCTGCAAGGGTCATTTAGGAAAGGCCTGGCCCCCAGTGCCAGCTCCGGCCCCTCGTGGGGGCTGCAGGGGGCAGGGGGTGCATCCCAGAATTCCCAGTGGTCTGTGGGAAGGAGGGGACCGTGATCTGTCTGCAGAGTGGCCTGCAGAGCGGCGGGGGCTGGAGGGGCCGCTCACCCTGCCCGCCGCTGTCTCCTTTAGAGGCCGTGACTTTGCCCAGCAGGCTGTGCAGGAAGTCATTCTCAGCTGTGACCCTGGAAAGCAAGGAGACAGACCTACACACGGTGTCCCGTGGGGTCCCCAGCCCCTCCCAGGCCTGGAGCAGAAAGGAAGCCTGCCCGTGCCAAGTCCTGCCAGCCGTGGGAGCCTTCCCCACGGACCAGAGCTCTGCTGGTCCTGGGCATCTGCCCCCCTGGGGAGATGCACATGGGGGAAGGACCCGAACCCCAGGCAAGTGGGGACCCCTCCGCTGCACCCCAAGTCCTAACCAGAGAGGCTGGTCAGGTGGGACACCCAGCGGCCCCCGGCGTGGCCAGCGGCCCCTTTCCCCAAGTCTGCATTGGAGAGGAAAGGACTCCTCACTCCTAAAGCACGGGGCCGGCCCCGGGAAACCTGACAGACACACTCCTGGGGCCTGACACACACCCTCACGCAGAATCCTCCATCTTCTGCTGATTGTGTGTAGCTGTCTAAAGTAGAGGCTCCAGAACAAGGCCTGGTGACCTCGCTCACCATGGCTGCCGCCCCCCCGCCCGACACCCCCTGTCCCCGGCACTGGGAACACACCAGCCCTGCCAGGCTGAACAGGTGGACATGCCAGGGTCATGAGCCACTGTGGCCCTCCTCCCTGCCTCCTCCCTCCTCCCGCTGGCCTCTGCCTAGCTCAGGGCAGCTCCAGGAGAAGGGCGTGGCCTGTGGAAAGGGTGTGGCTTGAGAGGGTGTGGCTCATGAGAAGGGAGTGGCCTGTGAAGGGGGCGTGGCTTTTGTGTGGTCCGTGGGAGTGTGGCCTTGCAGAGGGTGTGGTCTGTGGGGAGGGCGTGGCCTGTAGAGAGGGCGTGGCCTTGGAGATGGGGTCTTGTGGGTGTAGCCTTGAGGAGGGCGTGACCTTGGAGAGGGGTCTTGTGGGTGTGGCCTTAAGGAGGGTGTGGCTTGTGGAGAGGGCGTGGCCTTGGAGAGGGGGTCTTTGTGGGTGTGGCCTGTGGAGAGGGCGTGGCCTTGGAGAGGGGGTCTTGTGAGTGTGGCCTTAAGGAGGGTGTGGCTTGTGGAGAGGGCGTGGCCTTGGAGATGGGTCTTGTGGGTGTGGCCTGTGGAGAGGGCGTGGCCTTGGAGAGGGGGTCTTGTGGGTGTGGCCTGTGAGGAGGGGTGGTTTATCTGGGCCCTGGTCCCCCGCCTGTGCTTACGGGTGGAAGGGGATGAAGTGCTGCTTCTCCTCGTCACTCTCCACCTTCCCCTTGATGATGTCGGTGATGTCCATGCCTGGGAAGGGAAGCGACGCGGACTGAGGGTCCCCCTCGCGCCCAGGAACGAACAGCATGGGCTGAGGTTACAGGATGGGGCAGAGGGCAAGGGGCACCTGGGGGTCAGCGAGCCAGCAAGAGGCCACACAGACGGCAGGCCTTGCCCACGGCTGGGCAGAGGCCAGAGGCAGGGTGGGGCAGGAGGCCACGGAGCGGAGCGTTAGGTGGGCAGGGAAAGCAAACACCCACGGTTCCTGCAAAACACTTGCCACGTGCCGTGACCCCCAGCCTTGCACGGACCGCCCCGCAGCGCAGAACCGCAGAGGATTCTGGGCCTCAGAGCCTCCTGCAGCCAGCCATGTGCACACCACCCAGGGGAAGGACGCTGCACGGAGCCGGGTGGCAGGGATGGAGGCAAAGGGGGTGGGGAAAGCTCAGCCGACAGCAGAAACACTTCAGAAACACCCCGCGCACTGGCCAGGGAGCCACTAAGCCCGCGTGATGGCAGGTCAGAGAGGAGCCGGGCAAGAGCAACGTGAGCCTGACCGCCCGGTGGTAACAGCCTGGGGGGGGGGCATGCAGAACCAGGGCATCTGTGAGCAGCGAGGGGGGGGGCTCAGGTCCAACCTCCTCACTTCATCCGCAGGGAAGCTAGGGCCCTGAGAAACACTGGCCCGGCTGCCCAGCAGCGATGGTGCCGGGTTACAGAGCCACCACGACTACGCAAGTCCTGCCGGCTGGGGAGCAAGGATTTGTGCCACCGAAGACTAGGGTACCTTGAGAACTGGCTTACATACAGGGCGGGACCCGGGGAATGACAATCGGTGCATGATTAAAAACGGATACCTTCATAAAAAAAGAGAGACTGGCATGTCAGACTGCCAGGTCACAGGTGCTCAGTGGCTGTTAAGAAAAATGCACCTTAAGGTGGGACCGTGTCAGGTTCGTGACGGCTGGAGGGAGCGTGAGGAAGTCTCGCAGTGGGGGCCCTGCACCCCGCACCCCGTGCCCCGCACCCCGCGTTTCCCGGCATCCGGTCCCATCTGGAATGCAGACGCCGGGTGGGTGACTCATTCTGTGTCGCTGCATTTCCTGTCCTGGATATTTCTCTCAGAATGATTTGCTCCTGGTAATTAGATCAGCCCTGGATTGCTCTTCCTTTTGGTCGCAGCTTTGGGGAGCAGAGGCTCCCACTGCTCAGACAGATCGCGCGTGACGCTCAGCTCCAGCCCCGAGACCCCATGGCCCCTCTCCACCCACAGCCACACCCGGCCACCTCTCCCCTCCATCCATCTGTCACCACAGACGTCCTTATGAAGGGGCGCTCTGCGTCTGTTCCTCGGGGCAGAAATCACCCTTCAACACCCGAGCAGATAAACCACGTGCTGCGCTCCTACCTGCCACCCCGCAGGGCCGCCTCAGGCCCTGGGTGCACTTCTTCGTACTGGTGTCTTTGAGATCCATCTTCCCGATCCGGACTATTTGGCAAATCAAGTAGATCTTATCCCTGTTGAGGTCTTTGTTTCCCAGATCCTGTGGGGCAGGGGGGGAAATAGTCATGCACACCGCACATTGAGTGGAGATGAAGAAAAGAACACCAGGAGCAGTCCTTGGAGGGGTACGCCTCTCACGGGGACGCCTGCCCCCCACATCACTGTCCCAGAAGAGGAGAGAGCAGGGGAAGACGTGAGGGGTGGAGACGCGGCACCGGTCATACGGGCGGATTCCCCACGGGCAAGGGGAGGTACCCCAAAACAGCACTGCTACAGACGGCGCCCCCCCCCAGAGACGGCAAGAAGGGAGGGCAGGTGGTATCAGCTAGTGCTCAGGGCACGCTGGGAGGGCTCGTGTGTCCGTGCAGGACACACCGGTGCACCGGCCGTCTCCAGACGGAGGCGTGGTCATGGCCGCACGGGGCGGCAGCGGGCACGGGGCGGCAGCGGGCACGGGGCAGCTGCCGTCCGCTGAGCGCTCGGCCTGCCCCACCACCCTTCCCTGCTCCTGTGTGGGGGACCCATGTTCATCAAGGTCGTGCGTGGGCTCCGACCGGCAACACGGAACAACTCAGGATGGGACTGGGGCCGTGTTGGGTTGTGTTCGAGATACGACCCCGGCCCGCGCCTCTGTCCTAATTCTTGGTGACACAGAATACCCATCAGCCCGGATCGCTGCACAGCGAGGCCGCTGCACTGAGCGGGCTGTGACCGGAGGTGATTGCAGAGCCAGGTGTGGCCATGATCGCGGTGGATCAACGCGGATCCAACCTGTCAGTTTAGGTCCCTGCCCAGCGGCTCCCTGGGTCTCTCCCCTGTGGTGCCAGCCCAAGTCCTGGCCAGGCCCTGCGCCTCTCCTTCCCCGAGCCTCTCCTTCCCCGAGCCTCTCCTTCCCCTGAGCCTCTCCTTCCCCGAGCCTCTCCTTCCCCTGAGCCTCTCCTTCCCCACACATCTCCCCAGCGCCGCCCGCCAGAGCTCAGAGGCCGAGCTGGCACCCAGAAATCCATCACTGAAATGGCAGCTGGCTTCAGTGCTGCCCGTGTACGGGGCTGCTGACCCTGCCACGCTCATGTGTGGGCCCATTTGCTAAGGCAGTCACTGTTCTAGAACAGTCCTGGTTCACCCGTGGATCACCTGGAAAAGCCAAGCGGCCCCTCCCGCCCCCAGCGCCGGGGTCCCTGCTCACGGAGATGCACACGCGTGTGCAGGTAGCACTGACCACAGCTTCTGGCCCAGGGGACAGACGGACACGGCCGGAGGACCGAGACAAGTGGCCCGGTCACGTGACCCCGCCAGCCCCCCCCCATCTCTGCCCAGCCCGGCCCTCAGCCGTGGGCGCGGCCTGCACGTGGCGGCCACGCCAGCTCACCGTGAACACCACCTTCAGGTTGTTGAGCATCTCGATCTCCTTCGGGAAGCCGTGGCTACCCCAGCGCACCAGGTAGTTCTCACTGCGGGGGGAAGGGGGGGAAGCGCCGGCGTTGGTGAGGGGAGCGAGGGGTGCGCACAAAACCCCACACCGCCTCCCAGGCCCAGCCCGCCCTCCTCCTGCCCAGGATGCCCCCAAAAGCCTTCCGCACCCCCCCCCAGGATGCTCTCCTCCTGCCCGCCGCCCAGCCAGGGAAGACAAAGATCTGGAATCTCCATTATCCTTCCACTGTGGGACCCTGGCCTGACTGACGTCAATTGGACATGGGAAAACTGAACGCAGCTGTGACTCCTCCCCCTCCCCTCCTCTCCCTCCCCACTTCCTGTCCTTCCCCTTCATCCTTCCCCCTCCCCCCTCCCTCTTCCTCCTTCCTTCTCCTCCTCCTCCTCCTATCCTTCTCCTTCCTTCTCCTCTTGCCCTTCCCCTTCCCCTTCCTTCCCCCTCATCCCCTTCCCCCTCCTCCCCTTCCTCCTCCTCCTTCC
The DNA here is from genome assembly GCF_000151885.1 of Dipodomys ordii. NCBI lineage: Eukaryota > Metazoa > Chordata > Mammalia > Rodentia > Heteromyidae > Dipodomys > Dipodomys ordii. Next base: position 1,393,449 of record NW_012267328.1, read on the forward strand.
TCCTCCTCTGCCCCTCCTCCCCCTCCTCCCTCTGCTCCTCCCCCCTTGCCCCTCCTCTCCCAGCTCAGCCTCCCCGCCGGCACCCATGCCCCGGGGCGGCTCAGGGCGCAGAGCCTCGGTCCCCAGGCCTCCTGCAAGGCCGTGGCACGCCCACCTTATGACGGCCTGCTTGCTGGGGTCGTACAGCGACATGAAGAGCTCGGCGTCCTCCCCGATGCGGCACACAAAGTTGCGCACGAACACATAGAGGCTGTGGGTGGGCGAGGAGGAGAGCCGGGAGCACGCGCCGTAGTCGGCCTGGTCCCGGGACTGTGGGGGGGGGGGAGAGAATCAGACCGCGGGGCTGATGCCAGTGGAGACGCGCCCCGCGGCCCCCGCATCCGGCGCCCAGGACTTCCACCGCGCCACGTCCCCAAAGATGAACTCTACACGCTGCTCGTTGAAACCTTCATGAAGGGGTCTGGGCGGTAGCTCAGCAAGAGTGCACGCCCTGCGTGTGCAAGGGCCTGGGCTCAACCCTCCCTCCCTCCCTCCCTCCCTCCCACGCACATGCATGCACATACATGCAAAAGAAAAGAGTGGTGGAGAAAGGAAGAATAAAAGAAAGGCAGGAAGAAGGGAGGGAAGGAAGAAGGGAGAAAAGAAAAGCTGGGCACTGTGGTGCACATCTGTAATGCCAGCACTCAAACGGAGGCAAGAGCGTTGCAAGTTCAAGGCCAGCCTGGCCTACTTACTGCCTCAAAACTCTATGGACAGAAATATGCATTTTAAAAACAAACAAGCTGAACTGGCGAGGTGCCTCCGGGAGGAACTCGTAGGAGATCCGAACTCCTTTGGTCCTGTGGGACCCGGCCCTGCCTGGTGCCTCTCCACCCCGTCCACGACCCCTGCCCACCCCCCACCCCGACACACACACTGGATTTCCACACCATCACTGTTCAGAGCTCAGCTCTACCCCAGGGCCCTGGCATTCGCCCTTCCTGCCCCTGTTCTACCAGCCTTGGAGCTGCCCAGGCCGGTGCGTCCACGGAGACCGGATACCCTGCGTCTGCTCAGAGCAGACCTCTCCGGAATCAGAGGCCCCTCCCGGCCCTGCCGAGCCGGTGACCTGGGCAGACCCCGGTTCACATCACCTTCCCCATCGCCATCTGGAACCATGTGGAACTTACTCGCTCCCTGTCTTTACTTCACTACCAGCCTCTGGTCAAAGCCATGATTAGGGGCCAAGGTGGCCGGGCCCTGGGCCCCGGGCTGGCCCTGAGGGACGGCTGGCCACGGCAGGGGCTGCCCCGCCCGCGCCCACTCACCATCTCCTCCCTGATGCGCTCCGTGATCTTCTCCGTGGCCTCCTGGTGTGCGTGGAAGAGGCTGATGACGCTGGTGCGGCCAGGGTCCAGAGTGTTCCCGTCCTCATCCCTCACGGTCAGGTCCAGCTCCAGGATCCTGAGGGGCACGGGACGGGGAGGGGGAGACTGCTGAGCTCCCAGGGCCAAGGGGCCCGGGGAGGGCAGGGCGCGGGGCTGGTGGGCCCGGGGAGGGCCGGGCGCGGGG
>NW_012267328.1:1395784-1397299 GCF_000151885.1 Dipodomys ordii
CAGCTGGGAATACCACCTTCCTTCAAAAGAGTCCTCCCTATGAGATCATCCCCAGAGAAATGCTGCCGGCCAGAGAGGACGGCCACAGTGCTGTCCCCTGAACCAGCCGAGGAGGAAACCCCAGGACGTGGGCCAGAAGGCAAATGGCAGACAGACAAAAACGTACCTTGTTGTTGAGAGAGAAATGGACGGGGGGAGAGAGCTGGGGGGGGGAGGGGCAACACTGTGACCTAATACTACACAGCAGTGTTTTAAAGTGTTAGGTAGCTAGGTGTGGTGACACACTCCTGCAATCCCAGCACTGAGCTGAGGCGGGAAGATCTCAGGTTCAGCCCTGGGGACACAGCAAGACCCTGCACGCGTTTACGCAGCGTTGGTGTGCGTAAGGAGACATCACGCGTGAAAAAGAATGCGTGCAGCCTTGTGCGTGAAAACAGACAACGACAAACCAGATGCGTTGGCTGCTGCATGCTCACGGCCGGCGGGGGTCGGCGCAGGAAGAGAGATCTCTCCAGAGAAGGACCCGACCGCCGGCAGAGGTGAGGAGCTGGGGAGGGACCGGGGCCGGGGCTGGCGGAGGGGAGGGGGAGCAGAGGCCCGGGCCTGTCTCGTGTGTGTGTGTGTGTGTGTGTGTGTGTGAGACATTTTACCACATGCGCCCGTGCACAGGTATGCACACACAGACACAAAATCATCCTATTTGTTGTTGAGAAAGAGATGGAAAAATGGTGACCTAGAAAGGAATAGCACGGAGGCTCATGGATGGAGGCTCGAGGGTGGAGGCTCTCGGGTGGAGGCTCGAGGGTGGCCTCCACTACCAGACACGGGGAGGGAGGTCGGGCTGGGGAACGGGGCTGAGAGGTGGGCACAGTCTGGGGTGTGCAGACGCAGAGGGAAGCAAGCGGGTCACCGTGGCCCTCGAGTCAGGGGGAAGCTCCGCCACGCAGCCACGCGGGCAGAGGCAAGCCTGGAGCCCCCACGGGGCTCGGCCCCGTGCCCTGGGGAGGGTGGCGCCCAGGCACCATGCTGCTGCCTCCTGCTTTCCTAGATTCATCCGGAGGCGTGCTCGGCCCGGCCCGGCCCGGCTGGGAAGGAGGCTGCACTGTGGAGGGAGCGCATGGGGGCGGGAACGGCCCGGGACGCCTCCTCCCTCCGCCACGCTGCAAATGCTTCACAAAGCAAAAGGGGTGCGCGCCGCAGCTCCCGACTGTAAACCCAGCCACACGAGACCCGGACCACGGTTTCAGGAAAGAAAGGGAGAAGAGGGAGAAAAGGAAAAGGCCATGCGGACGCTGCTGAGCCTCCCCAGCCCTGCAGAAACGCTCCTGCCGGGCTGGGAAGGTGGCTCAGGGGTAGAGCGCTTGCCTTGCATGCATGGGGCCCTGGGTTCGATTCCTCAGCACCACATAAGCAGAAAACGCCAAACGTGGTGCTGTGGCTCAAGTGGTAGAGCGCTAGCCTTGAGCTGAAGAGCTGAGGGACAGTGCCCAGACCCAGAGTTCAGGCCCCATGACC
>NW_012267328.1:1399059-1402261 GCF_000151885.1 Dipodomys ordii
GGGCATGAGGGAATGCTCACCACGTAGAGCTGCTTCCAGATGCCGCCCCACTCCCACAGCGTGGCCGCCACCTCCTGAGCCAGCGGGGTCTCCGTGGGAGCCACGCTCTCCGAGTGTCTGGAGGGAGAGGCCACCGTGAGATGCGGCAGCGCAGAGAGGCCGCCCCAGACCCCGCACCGGCCAGGGCCTCCGCGCCCAGGGTCCCCCACTCCTCCCCCAGCTCCCACGCCAACCGCAGCCCAGTGGGGGACGCGGGGAAGACTGGGGGCAGCGCTGGGCACACAGCACTGGCTGGCAAAGCACAGCCAGCTAAGAGGGCACCGGGGCGGAGCGGGCTCAGGGTGGGGGGCACATACCCCCCTCTCTCCACCGTGGCCTCCTTGATGTGGATGAAGGACCTGGGGAAGATGCCCTGCGGGGAAACCCAGGGTGAGCAAGGCCCGGCCGCCGTCACGCGCGGACGAGGGACGCCCACAGGAGGAGAAAGGAGACAGAGCGCCAGAGAGGCCACAGCCGGGAGGCCGGGAGGCGGGCGGGGAGGGCGGGGTGCAGGCAGGGCCGGAGCACCCAGGGCACCCCAGGAGGACCGAGAGGCGGGCTGCCCCCGCGCTCACACGCCCAGCTTACCTGCGACAGTTTGTGCTTTAGGAGATAGCCCCGGAACCAGTCTGCGAAGAGGAAACACGGGCGTGGGAGGAGCGGGCAGGGTCTCTCCTCTAGACTTTGTGTGCAGCTGGGCAGTGGGCGTGCGTGTGTGTGTGTGTGTGCGTGTGTGTGCGTGCATGTGCGTGTGCACACACAAGCTCCCGCACCAGCTCTGAGAGCCATCCCTTAGCTTTTTTGGCACAAGCCTGGGGCTCTGCCACCCGAGCCACGCCTCCATTTCTGGCTTGTTGATCGTGCGTTGGAGGTAAGAGTCTGATGGGCTTTTCTGGCCAGCCTGGCTTCCAACGGTGATGCTCAGCTCTCAGCCTCCTGAGTAGCTGGGCTTACAGGCATGAGCTACAGGTGCCTGCCCACCGCCCACCAGCGAGGGGCCACAGGTCTGTGGATGTAGGGCTGTGGTGCTCTCGGAGCCTCGCAGCCGCCTCTAGAAGCAGCCAGAAGCCCAGGTGCACCAGGGCGCTGCGGATGCGTGGCAAAGCCTCCCCCCCAGCCCAGCCAGGCCTCCGTGGGGAAGCGCAGACTCTCAGGGAGGAAGTGAGCGCTGATGGCCGTGCCGCATGCCAGCCTGCATGCAGGCTGCAGATTCTCGGCCAGCGCGTGAGGCCCTTGGGCTCGGGGAGCTGCGGGCACCGTGGTCTGGGAAGATCACGGTGCCGGTGTCCGTACACGGTCGTGGGATGGGGGGGTGCGTGGGCCGTGGCTCACCTCCGCAGGTCTCCTGTATCCGCACCACATCGCCGATCTGCAGGGAGAGCTGCGGCGCCCGGCCGCCCTGGAAGTTGGAGATGGCTGCGGAGAGAGGGGAGAGAGGTATGAGGCCCCCGAACCCCAGACCCGGGTGCTTCCCACCGACCCACAGCCGTGGCCCAGTGCCCGGGGCCTCTGCTCACACCCCGAGCCTGACCTCCCCGCAGGGACCCCACACGGCCTCCCTCGGGCCCAGGAGCCACCCATCCCAGCCGCACAGAAGACGCGGAGCCAGCGACAAATCCAACAACGTGGCCAGGAAGTGGGGGGCGGGGGACTCCCTGAGTGCCCACCCCAGCTGTGCCCCCCACCACGCCGGCCCTCTGATGTCCCCGCCGGCCGGCCTGTCCCTCTCTGCTCAGCCCAACCTGCTTCTATCCCACCCAAGCCAACCCTGGTTCCTCCACCCAAGCAGAATCCTGAGTCAGGTGTCCTCCCTAGGCGCCCGGGACCAGAGACGCTCAAGTCATAAAGTACGGAAATAGTCGACGGCTCCCAACAGAGGAACCAAGGCAATCCAGGCAGAGGGTGGAATACCACTCAGCCAGGAAAAGGAAGGAAGAGTGAACCGTAGGATGGTGTGGATGGGACTGGCAGGCATGGTATACTCCATTCCACTTAGATGAAGACGGGAAGAGGAGACTCCAGAGATGCAGAGCAGCCCCATGGCTTCCCCACGAGGGAGAGGGCTAGGGAGGGACTTTTTTTTTTTTAATTTTGTAGATCCAATGGTGTGTTGTGGAGTAGCGAATCGTCTCCGGCTAGGAAACATGGACGGTTTTGTCTTTCAATGTGTTCCATGGCTCCAAACTGTGCGCTGCATTTTAAACTAATTAATCAACCATTACTAGTTTTTTGGTCAGGGCTGAGGGTTCGAGGCCAGGGCCTCACGCCGCCAGCCTGGAGGCACGCCTCTAGCGCTTTCGCCGCTGGCTATTTTAGGGTCTCACTTCCAGATGTGGGCCTGGGCCTCGCTCGGCCTGCTGTAGGCTTCCCGCCCTCTCAGGGATTGCAGGCGGACCCCGGGGCGTCCACCAAGACGGAGGGTGTCCCCTGGGCCAGCTGGGCCCTGCGTCCTTCCCGAGGGGCAGGGAAATGCTGCCACCCCTCGGACCTTAATCCTCCTGGCTCAGCCCCCCAGGCAGCTAGGATGACAGGTGTGAGCCACCCACCCAGCCCAGCCTGGGAACTGGGCACCTCAAGATGGCCGCTGTAGAATGTAACATCCCGTTGGGAGCCTCGGGCATCTTAGAGACACAGCCCTGAAGTTAAAGACCAAAGGCCCCTCAGTCAACTAGGAATAAAGTAATCCTCTTTTAAGAGGGATCCCCACAGAGCCCTGGGCCAGGGCAGGCACTCTACCCCACCCCACCGGCCCCGCCCCGTGGAGGTTCCCGCCCCCTCTCCTGCCTTCCCCGCCCCACAGCCTGCCTCCACCTCCCTGCTTTTGGCCTGGTTTCAGGACTTCTTCCCAGCTCCCTGCTGTCCCTGGTGCACCGGGCAGATTTCAGTCAGAGGTTAGCCTGTGGACTTGGCCTGGTATCCAACAGGGTTCAGCAGGACACCTCCCAGGGTCCAGAACCGGAGGCAGGGCTGGCTTGGGCCCTGGGGGCGGGGCTCTGCGTTCAGTCCCCTCCCCCCACCTCTCTCCTGGGTGTCTCCCCCAGCAGCGTCCCCCCCAACGCCAGGCGGGAGGGCTCCCCAGGGCCCAAGCTGGAAGTCAGGGAGGGAGAAGGGGGGCGGGTTTGACTTCAGCCTCTGACCCGGGGCCTCCGTTCCCAGGCCTCTG
>NW_012267328.1:1402546-1412393 GCF_000151885.1 Dipodomys ordii
CCCAGGCTGGTAAGCCCCCGGCAGCCATTCCGACACGTGTGGGATCTCCATCAGCGTGAAAGCGGGAATCGCCCCAGGACCCCATGTTCTGCCCAGAGCAGTTATCTTCTGCTCATCAAGGGCCCGAACCAAGGGGGCAGAATGAGACAGGACGGGGCTCCGACCAACCGCACACCACCAGACAGAAACACAGGCTCCTCCGTTGGTAGGTGGGGAAACAGAGGCCCGGGACAGAGGGGAGACACCTCCAGCAGAAAGAGTCACGGGTAACGCTCTGGACGTCTAAGTGCCACTGCCCTGGGCCTGTCTTCCAGGGAGAACAGCAGACTTGCCCTGTGCACGCACGGCTGGCCACGCACACGGCCCTGTCACAGACACCCGTGGGCTCCCACAGCTTGGGCACCGGGGTACAGGCCTGGGTAGGCCGGAGGCCCCAAGAGTTAGCTCTGAGCGTTCACTTAGTTGTCACCATAACCTGCAAGGTATCACACACACACACACACACACACAGGAATACCTATAGCACAAGACAGCCACAGATTCGAACCCAGAGCAGAGCCCAAAGTCCTGCTCTGCTGACCAGCCCGTTCCTGCGTCCACAGTTTATCCTCTCGGGATGGCCGCGAGCGACGCCGTGCTAGCCTGCTGGACATGGCATTCCCGGCACGCCGGGGGCCCCGGCCCTCACCGGATGGCTGTTACGTTTGATTGAGTGTGTGTTTAACCTGGTTTGCTTTTTCTTTTGTCCTTTCTTCTTTGGTCCTGGGGATGGAAGCCAGGACGTGACCCTGGCTCAGCTGTGCGCTTCCCCACTGAGCCACACTGCAGCCCGGACGGCAACAATGCCTGCGCTGGCTTTAGTGAACCTAAGTTCCACAGGAGGAAAGTGGGGGTCCCCAGGGAGGGGATTTTGACCCAACTTGGGGAGAGGTTGGGGGGGGCAGGACGGGAGTGGCCAGTGTCCTGCAGAGACCAGCGCCGCCACCCAGCTGTGCACTGGCCCGACCACGGCCCAGTCCACCCTGCTGGTCCATCAGACGCCGGCCCCCGCCGGGCCGTCAGAATGTGGTGGTAGAGGCCGCGGGAGCGGTCAGGTTACTGGGGGCGCGGCCGTTGGAATGGATTCATGTAGGTGTCACGGGACCTCAGCTTGATCCTGAAAGTGGGGTTGCTAGAAAAAGAGAAACGGGGGCTGGGAAGGGGGCTCAGGGGTCGAGGGCTCGCCTTGAGCTGAAGAGCTAAGGGACAGCGCCCAGGCCCAGAGCTCAGGCCCTACAACCAGACCCCCCCCAAAAAAAAAAGAAAAAGAGAAACTGGCCCCTCACGGATTCTGTGCCACCTGTGGTCACCCTGACACGCCGGCCACGCTGTCAGCCACGGACCACGAGCCCCCGCCCCCACCAGACCCTGCCTGGACCCCACACTACGCGCGACACAAACCTCAGGCTTCAAGAAGTTCCCACAGTAACAGAAAGCACAGGAACAGGTCCTGCGGGGCGCCGACGGCCCGCGGGGGACCCTCTGCCCCCAGGCGGCCGGAGGCCGAGGCCGGCCCCAGCATCGCACTGGCATCTCACCGGGCCTTCCCTGCGCTCCACAGTCACCGGCACGCGCACGCACGCTTACACACACCCGTGTTCCCGTCCACACAGAGCTGGAAGAGGGCATCGGCTCTGCACCCCACACACTGAGTGCGGCGGGACTCTGCACCCGCAGGCTGGGAGGGCAGGGACACCACGCAGCCCCTCTACCTCCCCGGCCTCCAGACCAAGGGAAGAACAAACACGAGAAACAAGTCTGAAGAGAGAGGAGCCCGGCTGCCGCCGCTGCCGCTGCCGCTGGGGCTCTCTGAAAAGCCAGGCCCCACGAGGGAAGTGAGAGCGGACGGAGAGGAGGGTGGAGGGAGGGAGGGAGGGAGGGAAGGGCGGCCTCGGGCATTGGGCAGGGCTGGGAGGGGTGAAAAGGGCAGAGGGGGGAGGGGAGTCGCTGGACGAGAGATGGACAGCCGGCAGGTTCATGCAGCCCCACTGTGGCCAGGGGCCACATGCAGGTGTCCAGGGCGTGGAGAGGAGCTCCACCCAGAGGGCCTGGCAGGGAAGGGGTGGGTGGGACAGTGAAGGCAGTTCCCTTGAGAGGCTGTCAGAAACCCAAACCCTCCAGCCCTTCCCCTGCCTCTCACGTTCACCACCCACCCATATACCCACTCACCTATCTATCCCTCCATCCACCCACCCATATACCCACTCACCTATCCATCCATCCATCCATCCATCCATCCACCCACCCATCCATCTATCCACCCATCCATCCAACCACCCAACTATCCCTCCATCCATCCACCCATCTATCCCTCCATCCATCTACCCACCCATATACTCACTCACCCATCCATCCATCCATCCACCCACCCACCCACCCATCCATCCATCCACCCATCGGTCCATCATCCATCCATTCATCCATCTGTCCATCCACCCATCCATCTATCCATCCATCTGTCCATCCACCCATCCACCTACACATCTATCCATCCATCTGCCCATCCACCCATCCACCTATCCATCTACCCATCCACCTATCCACCAATCTACCAATCCATCCATCCAATCAACAGCTATTAATGGACACCTGTCCTGTCTGGACACTACACAGGACGAGAAGGATCAGATCCCAAGCACAGAGAATCCAACACAAGACAGCAGTGAGGCATGATGGGATGCTGGCAGGAGTGTTCCGGAACCAGGGAGCCAGAGCTCCACCCAGGAAGCGGTTCCCCCCCTTCACCTCCCCGAGAAATGGGGCTGATAATTGTGCTTCTCACGCTCCATTCAGAAAGCAAGATTCTTCCCGGGGCGGAAGCTTCCTGAGGCAGCGAGTGTGGGCCTCACTGCCCTCCTGAGACCGTCCACAGTGGCGATGCGTTGGACGCCATTGATTGGCAGGGATGTGAGACGCATTTTCTTACTCCAGAGCTCCTGGCTCCCACAATTCACTTTCCTTTGTCAGTTGCCGGGCTTGAACTCAGGGCCTGGGCGCTGTCTCTGAGTTGTTTTGCTCAAGGCTAGCGCTCTACCACGTTAAGCCACAGCTCCACTTGAGTTTTTAGATGGTTCATTGGAGACAAGAGTCTCACAGGCTTTCCTGCCTGGGCTGGCTTTGAACCGTGATCCTCAGCTCTCAGCCTCCTGAGTAGCTGGGATGACAGGCGTGAGCCACCGGGGCCTCCCAGAATTCATACTTTGAACAGATCAGGTTGGCTTACAAAAGGTTTTCCAAGCGCACTTTCCCAGGGGTCGTTCAGCTGAATTCACAACACAACACCACCGTGTCTGTCTGTGTAGAACCCCACGGACCGGGGACCGCCGTCTCCCGGGGACGCCCCGGACTAAGGACCGCCGTCTCCCAGGGACACCCCGGACCCGGGACCGCCGTCTCCAGGGGACGCCCTGGACCGGGGACCGCCGTCTCCCAGGGACGCACAGCAGCTCCCTGGTACTCACACCTCCCTGCCTTCACCCCGGGCTGCACAGGCTGTCGGGGGGGGGGGGGGCGGGGAGACAGTCTGAAACAGAAATCACTATCACTGCAGAAGGACCTCTGGTGCTTTAAGGAAAATCAGCGCGCTCTGAGACGCAGGCGCTGCTCTGAGACCAGGGGGCCGAGGCCGGGAGGGGGCAGGCATGCTGGGATCTAGCATGACGTGTCACCACCCTGCTTACATGCCCCAGGGCCCTCCCACGGCCCTGGCACGCTCGCTCTTCTGTCTACCCGGTGTCCCTCCACATGGGCAGAAGCAGAGATGGGTGCCCTTCCCTGCTCAGGACTCCAGAAACCTCCAACAGAGGGAGAAGCCCCGGGTCTCCCGTTCCATTTTCAGATTCGAATTTGCGCTCCAGTGCATCTGATTGCACCAACGGCTCCGCTAGCCGGGCAGCACCTGCCTCCCTCCCCCGCCCCACTTCCGGCCCAAGGAGGCCTGGCCTGGGCTTCGGAGCTCAGAGAAAGAAGGCCCTGGGCTGGGCCTGGGCCTCCACAAGTCTCCCCGGGGGGCCACCCATGCCGAATCAGGGTCTTCTGAGCCAAGAAGGCAGCAGGGCCTGAGGTCCTGAGGCCAAGGTGGGACCGGCCCCCACCCCCACCCCTGGAGGCCAAGTCTCCAGGTGGGGCCGTGCCGGGCTCCCAGGAGGGGCCGGGGTCTTGTGATCCCACCTGGGTCCTGGGAGACATGCCGGGAAGGGGTCCACCTTCCTCCCGCCTTCCTCTGCCCCAGGACCCCGGCAGGGACGTGGGGAGATGCGCCCCAGACCTCCACCCGGCCAGCGTGGCAGGTGCCGCGCATCTTCCCGCGCCAGGCTGGCCGCCCAGGTCCTTCCTCCCGGGCTCCCAGCTGGATCCCGCCCGCCCCGGCCCGCACCTACCCACGCCGAGCAGTTCCTTGTCGGTCCTGCGCCAGGGGGCCATGGCTGCCCGGGCCTGGTCCTCCCGTGGGGAACCGGCAGGGGTGGCAGGGCTGCAGGCCCACTTCCTTCCTCTTCGTGAACTCTCAGGGCCCGCCCTCCCCTCACTTCCCTCCCTCTGCTGCCCGCAGCAGGCCAGATGGCTGCCAGGGACCCGGCTCTGAAGGCCACCCACTGGTGTCTTCCCCAGGTGAGTGGGCCCGCCCGGATCACCCCGGGGGCAGTTTCCTGGATCTCTGAGTGTCCTGATTGCACAGCTCCTACCTTCCCTGCGCAGGACTGTGCTTCTGCGGCAAGCGCCCACCGACCCCAACTCAGGCATGCATCATGATAGGAGCCCGGTGGGTATCCCCGCCACCATCCTAGGCCTTTGCAGGGATGACCGGAGTGAACTACCAGGACAAGCCCCCACCCACATTTGTGGTGTCTTTCTAAATGCTGTGGTTGGAGTAGGCGCGCCTCCATCTGTCTCCGTGACCGTTGATCTGTCAACTCGATGGGCTTCAGAGGTGTCTTCTGATGAGGGCATGTTAGACCTCTCCACTTGCAGGGAGTTTGCTCTTCTTGCGATCCTAGACCAAAAGACGCATCAGCGAGACAGCTGCTGAAGTTTGTTAAGATCTGTAGATTGAAAAAAATGAACCCTGTCAATGTTTCGTTTTCTTTAGTTATTTGGTCTTTGGGCTTCGGTTGTTGAGGATATTTTAATTTAAAAAATCTAACTAGGCACAAGCGGCTAATGCCTATAATCTGGGCTACTCAAGAGCCTGAGATCTAAGGTTGGAGGTTCAAAGCCAGCCCAGGCAGCAATGTCTGTGGAACTCTTTTATCTCCAATTAATCAGCAAAAACCTGGAAGTGCAGCCGTTGCTCAATTGGCAGAGCATTAGCTTTGAGCCACTAGCTCTCAGGGACAGTGTCTGGGTTCAAGCCCCAGGACCAATAAGTGTGTGTGCACATGCACACACACACATACACACAAAATCTAACACAGACTGAGTATCCCATATTAAAATGCTCAGGACCAGGGCTGGGAAGGTGGCTCAGTGGTAGAGGGTTTGCCTTGCATGCATGAGGCCCTGGGTTTGACTCCTCAGTACCACATAAGCAAAAAGAAAAAAGCCGGAAGTGGTGCTGTGGCTCAAGTGATAGAGCGCTAGCCTTGAGCTGAAGAGCTGAGGGACAGCGCCCAGGCCCAGAGTTCAGGCCCCCCCCGACTGGACCTCCCCTCCCCCCCCAAAAAATGCTCAGGACCAGAAATGCCTCATGTATTTGTAAATACATGATAGATTTGGGATGGAACCTAAGTCTAAGCGAATTCATTCGTTCCACGCTTTCATTTTCCCGAGGGGAGCTTTGTGTGCTGCACTGGGGTTATATCCTGGCCCAGGGACCCGGTGCTGAACTTTTAGTTCTTTGCTTTCAGACCAGGGCTGGCCAGCTAGTACCTGCTGTGTCCTTTGGTTTGGAGCACACGTCTTCTCCAGGTTCTCTGGTGGCTGGGCAGGGGGGAGGAAGTCCTTTATGTCATGGTTTTGTACAGTTCTAGTTTGGTTTTGCCTGTTTAAGTCAGGAAATTGAGGGCATGTTTACAAGGTTCCCCCCCTCTCGGTGGGTGTGAGGAGGTAGTGTGGTTGATAAGGCCTCGATACTGTAGCCCGCACTGGCTTTGGACTCAGATCCTTCTGCCTCAGCCTCCTAAGGGCTGGGTTCCAGGTATGCCCCACCACACCGGTGAGAGAATTACAGGTGCGTCCTCTGTCCACGGTCCAGACTCATCTATGTTGGCAGTGCTGGGCACGGAGCCCAGAGCCTCCCCCAGCCTGTCTCATCAGCAGTTTCTGTCGTCATGGTGGGGTCCTGGGAAGAGGTCCTGAGTCCTCTGTGATTTTGCCTGATAAGGTGGATACTCTGTCTTTACTGTAGTGAAATGCCTGAGGCAGGCTAAGTAAAACCGGTCCATTTCCCTCACACTTCCCGGGCCTTCTTCCCTGTACCCCTTATCACGGGCAGGCCCGTGGACACATCGGGGCCCAGGCCTCCTCTCCTCTATGAGCCCCCAGGCCCTGAGTCAGGCTGCTGCCCTGCCAACCTCATGGCGTCCCCATCGGCTCCGGAGCGGCGCTCAGGTTACAGCTGCACCGGGGTCTTCAGCGGTGGCCTTTCCAGAGTCCCGTGCCGCTCAGGGAAGAGCACACTCGAGCATGCTGGCTGCTCTTCATGTCATTTTCTACACAATGTCACTGGCAGAGGCAAATGTACCTTTGGACTTCATGTCTGTATTTCCTTTGTCTAATTATATTATTAGCAATAGGAGAGAATGATCTCAAGATCGGTCTTGTTCTTCTTACATGACTGGGAGAATACATTAGTGCATCAATGGGGCTTAAGTTTTCCCTGTGGAAAGGATTTTAAGTAACGACTAACAGCTCCGTTTAGGGCTTCTGGTGAGCGGTTGCCACTCCCCAGCTCCCCCACACAGTGACTCTGTGTGCTCTCCTCTGTCCTGACGTTAACTCACATTTTCCCTTTTTGACTTCATGGGCAGGAGTTTGTCAATCTCGTCAATGGGTTTAGATAACGTGCTTTTTTTCTTTGTACATTCTCTATTATGTACTGGTGTATCAACTCATTGAATCTTGATGGTCCAACGGCTACGTTTAGGTTTTAAATCTACACAGGGAAACACACCGCTAATGTATCAAAATTACTTGTCTCCCCTGCTTGAGTCATAAAAATCTAAGCTGTGTAGATGACTACGGAGACTAAGAAATGTGCTTTAAATAAAGAAAACCTGTAACTACATATGCTTTCAAACAAAAGTCTCTATTTTTACAACAGCGAAAAACTAAGGTCATAAAAATTGCGGAAAGGAAAATACAGTATTTAACAAGGTCAGCGTTCTCTTTTTAAATGTGATCACATCACTTGAAAGTTTCACATCCAAGACAGAAAATAGACGTACATTAATGATCATTTTCCTTCTGATAATAACCAGTTCTCTGTGATTCACAGAAGCCCTGGGAGGGGCCATCGCGTGGGATTTCTCAGGTTAGCAGTGCAGCCACAGGGAGGGGTGCTGCCAAGCGTCTGCCAGCCGGTGTGAACCTCGGGCGGCCACCTCCCGGCGGGGACGCCTGGCCCTGGGGGCCCGACTACTGCTGTGCGCACTGTGCCTGCGCCGCCCCCGGCTTGGAAGACACGTACATCACGGGGTGTGACTTCTTACACGGCTCCTTTCCCACCTTGACTGAGTTTTCTTCTTCTTCCTTAACTTCTGCTTGAAGCCTTGAATCAGCAGCTAACCTGTAGGCATCAAAATATCCACTCTGAACTCAAAGGTGGTTAAGAAAAATCCAAGACCAAACCCTGGCAGTATAGCCAGATCGAGGGGCAGGGCACTGCTTTTTAAAATGTTTGAAAGACTTTTTTATATTAAGTACCTTAATTTTATGACATGTTTAAGAAACATCTTTAAGGTTGTTTTAAAAAACAAAGGGGGCACCTGGTAAAGCCTAAATTAGAGAATAAACTAAGCAGGTACCTACAACAATAAGCACACGTAACACAAGATTAACATGTGCAGGCCTCACAGTGAGGTCGACTTGGCATCAAGGTGGAACACAAGGTACGAACAAGTGGGCCCTGGGCCGAGCCAACCGATGTCCATTTGTCACACGCAATAACAAACCAATTACCAGCATCATAGTTAAAGCAAAAGTTAACAGCGGCACTGGTGTCTCACGCCTATAATCATAGCTACTCAGGAGATCTAGGAACCTCAGTGGGAAAGCTGAAGTTCTCAAGCAGAAAAGTTCTCGAGATTCTTACTAGCCAAGAGAGAACAGGGCCCTGGGTCCGAGCCCCAGAACCCACACAAGAAAACGCAGATGGAGCAGTGGCCTCCAAAGGGGCGGTGAAGGTGTGTTGTAGGGAAGGCGTGGATTGAGGCTGTGAGCACTGACAGCAAGGCTCCCGACAAAGCCGTCCTCGCTGTGACTAACCCCCAAAATCAAACTGTGTCTAAGCGCGCAAAGCACAAAGCCAGGAAACACACACACACACACACACACACACACACACACACACACACACACACACACACACACACACACACACACACACGTCTTCTCCTATTTTCTATGTGCTTAACCAGCAAGACAAAAAAATTCCAGCATGTAATTTGAGTCCAACAAATGGCCACATACATTTTTTTTCCCTGAAACAAAATAGGCCAGAAAAAGAAACGGAGGCAACGCAGATGGTAAGGGCCCTAGGGCTGCACCGCAGGGCCGGAGCTCTACCTGCAGACAGACACACGCCCACCAGGATCGCCAGCAGGCAGGACCCCGGCCGTCATGTGACAGACACCCCGGGAAGGGAAGGGAAGCCTCGCCTCAACACCTGGCTCTGTGTCTCTCCCAGAGACAGAGACCCTCACAGGACGCCCCCCCAGCCAGCCAGAGACAGAGACCCTCACAGGACGCCCCCCCCAGCCAGCCAGAGACAGAGACCCTCACAGGACACCCCCCTGGCTCTGTGTCTCTCCCAGAGACAGAGACCCTCACAGGACGCCCCCCCAGCCAGCCAGAGACAGAGACCCTCACAGGACACCCCCCCAGCCAGCCAGAGCTGCATCTGGAGGCTCGGCTGTGAACGCCAGGCACGGCTGGGGCCGGGGCTGGGGCCGGGCCCTGCAGAGACCTCTTCACTGGGCACAGCCGGACCCCGCACGCACAGCTAGCTAGCTACGTCCCTCCCTCCCTCCCTCCCTCGACCACTTCTTAAAAAGACAAAGCCCTTTGAACATGAAGTCCTTCAGATACATACGCCCGACTTTCTCTTTGAATTACAAACTCAATTATGCAGAAAATAAAGGCTTTGAAGTTTTAGAAAAATGAAAATAAATTAGTCTTATATTTAAAAAAGCCAAATATGTATCAAAGCCCATTTCTGAAGAGTTAATACACATGACATCAAAAGCCATGAAAAGTCACCTGTTTTTATAAACTGAAGTGTCTTAAACCACTAGAGCGCCCTCTGAGCAGGTAAGTTAGCCTTTCTTTCATCACTGCTCTTGCACACGGGAAAACAAACGCTGCAATATTCCCATTTCACCAAGAGGGAGTCCAGCCTTGGGATCCCTCCTCCCCTCTGCTATCACTTTCCTTTCTGTCTGGACAGGCTGAGGGCAGGCAGAGACACTGGGGAATCACACCACAGGCAATGCAAGACAGCAGACAGGCAAGGCATGGTGCAGCTCCTGCAAGGGGGGTGGGGGGCTGGGAGCGGGGGAGGGCTGCCCACCGCGGGCAGGCACAGACCTGGCGGAGCTGAGAGGGGGAGGGGGAGGGCTGCCCACCGCGGGCAGGCACAGACCTGGCGGAGCTG
>NW_012267328.1:1414857-1422893 GCF_000151885.1 Dipodomys ordii
AGCAGATTTGTCCTTCTATGTCACACAGGACGGGTTTGTCCGTCTGTGTCACACGAGCAGATTTGTCCTTCTATGTCACACGGGACGGTTTGTCCTTCTGTGTCACGCAGGATGGGTTTTGCTGCGACTGCTTCCACTACACCTGCCTTGAGGCACATCTTCTATTCTTGTGCTCAGTGACCAGTTCACTTAATGTTCCTATCATTCTTTGTTGTTGCTGTTGGTCACAGGGCTTGAACTCAGGGCCTGGGCACTGTCTCATGAGCATTTTTTGCTCAAGGCTAATGCGCTACCACTTTGAGCCACAGCTCCACTTTTGGTTTTCTGATGAGTAACTGGAGATAGAAGAGTTTCACTGGTTTTCCTTTGGTTGACTTTGGACTGTGATCCTCAGCTCTCAGCCTCCTGAGTAGCTAGGATTATAGGTGTGAGACACGAACACCAGGCTTGTTCTTACAATTTTGCAGCAGTAAATTTTCCTTAAGCCATATATATGTATCCGTACATATATACATGTATATAAAACCACAGACTTGTAAACGAAGTCCACACACCTACACACACACACACGCACACACACACACGTATCTACCTTCGGGTTCGTACTTCAACTTTAACTCATCCAGCCTGGCTCTCAGCTTCATGTTCTCACTTTCCACAACCTGCAGGCACCTTTCCTGGGCAAAGAGTTTTCGCTCAAAATCCAGGGAGCGCTGGCTCTCAAACAAGGCCTTCATCCGCTGGATGGACAGCTCACCTCGGGTACTCTCGTTTTCTTTGCTACAGTGGCAGAGAAGTCCAAGTTCACACACAGAACAGACAGGTGCTCCGGAGTGAACTTCTTGTGTATTTGAACACTTAGCTAAAAATGTGTTTCTCTGGCATTTTTACTAACAACAAAATAAATAATTAAAATAAGGTTTAACAATGGCAACTCTCTCCAACAAAAAAAGAATTCCTGCTGGGAAGGTGGCTCAGTGGTAGAGCGCTTGCCTCGCATGCATGAGGCCCTGGGTTCCATTCCTCAGCACCACATAAACAGAAAAAAAAGCTGGAAGTGGTGTTAAGGCTCAAGTGGTGGAGCGTTAGCCTTGAGTTGAAGAGCTGAGGGACAGCACCCAGGCCCAGTGTTCAGGCCCCATGACCAAAAAAAAAAAGAAAAAAGAATTTCTGCATTCTTTTCCAATGTATCTATACGACAGCTTAAGTTTCAAATTACGTGTTCTTCAAAATGCTCTGGACTGAGAGCACTTTCTGGTTTTTGTTTTGTTTCTCACAGCCCTGCCCACCGGCCAGGACACCTACTTCAGCTCCTGGATCTTCAGCTGCAGCAAGTCTGTGTAGTAGCTGCTGTCCTGCGGAGCGGAGGGGCTGGCCTCTGCCGGGGGCTTCTGCTTCACGCTCTCATACAACTCCTAGGGAGAGCACGGGTTCTCAGTCCACACCGCTGCAGGCTGACAGGCAAGGCCAGCTCCGGGCACTGCCCAGCTCCCACCACGGGGTGGCAGCATGCCCACAACTACTCTGTCCCTCTCTTATAGGCAAGGGGACAGAGAAGAAAGACAGAATCTGAACCCAGGCTGACTGCACAGTCTGTGCTTCCAACCACATCGCTGCCTGTTTCAACTTCTGGCTTGTTTTTTTTGTCAGTCGTGGGGCCTGAACTCTGGGCCTGGGCACTGTCCCTCAGCTCTTCAGCTCAAGGCTAGCGCTCTACCACTTGGAGCCACAGAGTCACTTCCGGTTTTCTGGAGATAAGAGTCTCAGGGACTTTCCTGCCGGGGCTGGCTATGAACTGCGATCCTCTAATCTCAGCCTCCTGAGTAGCTAGGATGATGGGCGTGAGCCACCAGCTCACATGAGCACCCAGCACCTTCTGGCTTTTTGAACAGAAGGAAAAGCTGGCTGACTTGAATTCTGAACTCAATAAAACCAAAACGGAAAGAGGTCTGAAGTTCCTCCTGGTACCTATCCACGCCCCCAACATTGACATAAAGTGTATTTCTGCAGGGGGAAAAACGTCAATCTTAAAAAAAACAACTAGCAGGGAAAAAAGTGGAACTCCAGATCCACGGGTGGGCAGCATCACAGCGACATGGCGAGCCTGACTGACTCACTGTAAGCCAGCCTAGGCTTGCGGAGATGAACTCCCCTGTGCAACTAACTGGGGCTAATAAAGAACAAAGAAAACCGGAAGAAAATAAACACTGAGTCAGTGTGTACAAAACATGTCAATTCCACATAATAAAGAAACCTATTTCAAGGCCAGAGCTCATGCCGGTAATGCTAGCTACTCAGAGCGTTGAGACCTGAATGATCATGCCTTGAAGCCACGCCAGGCACAAGCTTCTGCTAGATCCCGTCACCAGTCGGCTAGCAAAATGTCAGTCTGGAGGCACAGCTCACGTGAGTGCCGCCCAAGCCAAGCAAGCGTAAGGCCGAGTTGAAGCCCCAGTACCAGAGTACCAGCACAAAAACTGAACAGCAAAAGAGCAAGTTAGAAGCAGCGAGAAATTCAAAATGTGCTATCTTTTAAAGTGCTTCACATACCTTAAATTTCTCCAGATTTCTAACCTCCCCTAGAAGATGCTTTATCTCCCCATTCTTCTGCTCCACCATGGTAAACAACCGCTCTTGCTGCTCAGACTCTGCCTGAGACCCTCTCATTTGTAGCAACGTGGCAATTTGTAACTGGAAAAAAGCCGCAAGCACATACACAATAAGGCAGAGACTTAACAAGAGCACCTCTGGTACAATCTTACCTTGTATGTTAGTCTGAACTTTAAAAAAGAAGGATTCGAAATGCTGTAAGTCAAAACTCGGTGGCTGTTTCTCATCTTGTATTTTAACAGCACACAGCAGTAAGCCCTGCTGTAGGCAGAACCTTTGGTGTATTTATCCTGCTTTTTGCCCGTGTCTGAAGCCCTTGGCGTAGCTGTGTATGCTTTGGGAGCTCCCCAGCGCCCACTCTACCTTCATCCGCTGCATCTGCTCTCGGTAGAAGGCATTCTGCTTCTTCAGCGTCTGATACTTGACCTTCATGCTGTTGAGCTGCCGCTCCATGGCCGCCCTCCGATCTTCTACCTGGGAAGTACTCCTGCGTCTCACTGTCCTTGTGAGCCACACGCCAGCGCCATCCCACCCCTGGTGGGTTTCCCCCAAGTACCTCCGCAAACAGGGAGTTGCCCTTGCTGTTGGGGTCCAGCGCCTGCTGCAGGGCCTGACTCAGCTGCAGCTGAAGATCCTGGTTCTCCACCCGTGCTTTCTGCATTCAGAAGAAAGCGTGAGTGGTGGACGGGCTGATGCACGGCACTGAGGCTGGAGCCGAGCCTGGGGGCCTCACCGTACCTCCAGGGCGCTGTAGTAGGACGCCGCTTCCTTCTCCCGCTCCTCCTTCTCTGCCCTGAGCTGCTCTGCCTGGCGCATCAAGTCGGCGCTCAGATGCTCCAGTCTCTCCTGAGCGTAGCGGAGCTCGTGCACCTCTTCTTCCAGGCCCGCCTGCTCCAAGGGGAGGTGGTGAGGAGGCACTCCCGTGCACAGCGCAGTGGCGGCTCACTCCCCAAACTAAAACTAAACAACTGTTTGGGGGCTCTTCGGTGAATACTAGACTTTTTAGCAGAAAAAGAAAAGGCTTTCGAGGACCCTCCTCTTTTCCTACCAACTCAAGCCCTTAACCTTGTTCTCCAGCCCAGCCCACCAGCCTTCGCACTGGTGAAGGAACGCAGGGCCGTCCCCAGGGGCAGCCCACCTTCAGGCGTGCCACGTCAGACAGCTCCTTCCGCAGGGCCAGCGTCTCCGAGGGGGTACTCTCCTGCCGGCGCTCGGACACGAGCCGCAGCTCCTCCACCTTCTGCGCCAGGAGCTCCTTCTGGTGCTCTACCTTGTGCCCCAGCTGCTTCTCACGGAGCCTGGCCTCGTCCAGGTCTGCCTCCAGCCTTCCCAACTAAAGCAAAACAGGAGGAAGATTCGAAATGCTGCAAGTCAAAACCACCATTGTACGATGGAAGTTTCCTAGTTGCCCAAGGCTAGACATCAAGTGGGGGGTGGGAACTAATGCCAAATGAAAACAACACCTGCTCAGCAGTGTCTCTGAGATTTACATAAACTAAGCTAGGTTACCCTCTCTGAGTCCTGGGGAATGACTGTATTACACACAAAAGCAGCACTAATAATGCATATTAGAAATTAACACACTCGCCCAAATATGTGACTTCACTGATACATCTATTACAGTGGGAAAGCATCTTAGGCACTGGTGGCTCACACCTGTAATCCTAACTAATCAAAGAGGCAAATAAATCTGAGGATCGCTGTCTGAAGCCAGCTTGGAGAGAAAAATCCGTAAGACTTGTATCTCCCAATTAACCACAAAAATCCGAAAGCACAGGTGTGGCTCAAGTGGTAGAGTGCCAGATGTGAGGGAAAAAGCCAAGACAGATTGCAAGGCAAGGCCCAGAGTTCAAGCCACAGTACCCCCTCTCATACAAACACATGCACACACAGAAAACACAGGTCATTTACTGAAAATTAAGTAATGACAGGTGGTACAAAGACATGGAAAATCCAGAAGATGACACACAAAAACTTCTAAGAGAGCAGAAGAGTCAAGGCAAGTTCTGGTAGAAGGCCCAGACCTGACGGCGTTTCAGGTTAAAGCACTGGGTAGCTGGGTGCTGGAAGGCGCCCACTCCAGTGGTCCTGCTCTCCTGTGTCCAAGTGGAGCCAGTATGCAGGACCTCAGCCATGACTGACCACGCAGTCATGGAGAGAGAACGGGTCCTTTCTGATGGTGTTATCTGTAGTTAGCGGGTACCTGCTGTAACTTATACTAATTCATGAGGAGTTCCTGATTAGTTCTGCAGAATTGCAAAGTAGAGCATGAGCTGCGGCAGGCGGGCAGATTCCTCCCGCAAGGGGGCTGCTGCACTGTGTAGGCCCAGCCCTCACTCGGGCTTGTGCGTGAGCTCGTGTCCAGTCCCTGCTGCCAGGCTCACGGCAGGGATCCAGACTGGGCCGTACTTGGGGAAGCCTGTCTGCTCATGTCCACACAGCACTGCACAGACAGGGGATTTGCTCTGGAACGCGGACAGCCCACCTTGCCTCTGAGCTCCTCTGCCTCTTGGGAGTGTCGTCGGCCCAGCTGCTCTTCCAGCTGCTCCAGCTGCAGCTTCTGCTGCTGCTTCATGGCTTCATACTCACAGCTCAAACTCTCTAGCATGCGGCTCTTAAGCTCCACAGCTCTCTGAAGAGTGTATTTTTCTTGTTCATATTTCTGCAAACAGATCCAGTTACAATCCAATTACACAAACACCCACTACATTGATCACACGTAGCCAGGTTCACTTCTGACTACTTCAGTTCTATTTTAAATGTCTACTGCTCACCATGTACCAGACATACGACATCTGGAGTTAACTGTGTGACTCAGCCTCAGTGAACTCTGTGGACGAGTCTGACACACGTGACAGGAGTCTCACAAACTCCCGGGGAGGTGAATTTAGGGACTGGTCCCAGTGGGTGGCCGCCAGTGTTTGGCAGCCAGCCCTGGGAAGGAGTGTAGGTGAAGGTGTACTGTGGCTCTCATGGAGCCATGACTGAAGGGAAGTGGTCTGAAGGGAGATCAGTTCATGAGGGACCCCCGAGCCCACATAAAGAACTCAGGTTTTATTGTCTAGAGGCCTGAAGCCTTGTGTGCCTGGTGCAGGGAGGGGCACAATCTTTCGGGTATTCCCTGGGGGCCTTGGGAGCCATGTGAGGATGACAGTGTGAGTGGCAGGCTGGGAGCAGGCAGGCCCAGTGCAGAGAGGACGGTGGCCGGGGGCACAGCGCTGCCTGGGTGGATGGCTTATCGGTCAAGTACTAAGAAGCAAACCATAAACATGAGACTCTGGGGTTTTTGGCTCAAACAACTATGTGAATGCTATTCCACTTACAAAAGAGGTACCAAAAAAGAACGCTTGCTTAGTGGGCAGAGATCAACTATTATTTATACTTTTCCTTTTCTGGGGTGGTACTGGGGTTTGAAATCAGGGCCTCATGTTTGCTAGGCAGGGGGTGCTCGACCACAAGTCATGCACCCAGCACAGTTTCCTTCTGCCACAATTCAGATGTCTACAAGTGCTAGCTGAATAAATAAGTGGGCTTCCGAGGAGAATGAAAGGCCTGCGAAGTGTCACAGGACATTCAGATGTCACGGAGCTCTGAAACAGGTCAGGCCCGCTCAGCAGCATTCAGACAAAGCACACCGCGGGTCAGAATGGCAAAATGTGGTAAAAGAAATCAAACTGGATTTTTTTTTTAAAACATCAGAATACATTAGGTTAGAAAGAATATGAGTAATTCATTTAGTTCATTCTCCGGGGTGTACAAGGAATGGGATATGCTGTAAAAAATGAATAATAATAATAGCATCACAAACCTCCAGTGGCTAACCAGGCCCTTATAAACCCAAGTGCACAGCCCTACCTCAGTCACGGCCATCAGCTCATGACGACACTGATCCAATTCATTCTGCAATTCAGTTTGGCTCTCCAGGAGCTGTAGGCCATACTGAGCAGCTTTCAGTCGCTCTGATTCAGCCTCTTTGAGCTTATTTCGAAGACCTGTCATTTTGTCTTCCTCCATGTTCCTCTCCTGTCTTCAGCCTCCTATAAACTGAAGAAATATGATTACTTGAGCTTACGTGTAACTTGGAAAAAAAGCTTACAAACTCAACCTCATTGCCATACACAAACATAAGGTACTGAAATTCAATTCTTGACTTCTAAATAAGTGGTCAGACCTACATCCTTAATCCAAGAACAAGAATTACTTTTGGTAATTTTGTTCCTTGGTTTGAGCTTAACACAGAAAAAGAAAAATACATTTAATATTGCTTCCAAGAAACGCGCCGTCTGGAAATGTCTGGGTGATGTGTGCCCAGTGTACAATGTTAAGGGAGAGGTTCCCTAATAACTGCAGGACCCACGCAACTCACGAGAACAAGTGAAACCCAGAAACTCTGTAGTAGCGTGACGGTGCATCCAGTGTAAAAGGGCTGATAGGCGTTTGAAGAACACCGTGTCTGAGGTATCATGATACTGAGTACTGACCACTGGATCTGAACTAACGGAGGTCACTTGTGACCCCAGGGGCAGCAGTGGCAGAGGAGGGGACGAGAGCCCCAATGGAGTGGGTTTAAGAGGATGCAAAAAGCAGAAACTGGAGGAGCAGCTGTAGAGGGGATAACAGCAACTTACAGAAAAGTTAACAGTATGCTTATATATCAGGAGAGTGAAAACCTATTACACCAGGGGCAATGGACTGCCCTGATTCAAGAAGATGATGAGTTCTAATGTGCAGGGACTCGAACAGGGACACTCTGGGTAGACACAGTGAGGGAAATATGTGTAGGTGACCTTCCAAGTGATTCCACGTGTCAACGAATTAGGACACAAGATGAAGAAGGAAAATGAAGAAGGAAAACATGGAGCTTCAAAAGAGAGAAAACTGATCACAGGTTACTCACTCAGGGCTGGCAGCTACAGCTTTATAATGGAAACATTTATGTGCCTGCATGGTGGCTCGGCCAGCTGGCTAAGCACTGCGCTGCTGCTGTAACCAACACTTGCAGAGTCAACTGCCTCAAGTACCTCATTTTGCTTCACTCCCTTGGAGGTCTGAGTTAAGTGAATATTGTCCTCTCAACTTCTGCCAGGGAAATAAGGAGCTAACCTCAAGATAGTCCCATGGACTATCCCCAGGAAGCCAAAAGTAGCTCTCATTCATTCCAAGAATCTGGTTGGACTCCTATGAAATTGGCACTGTGTCTGCAGCGAGGGCACCATGGTCACTCAGACGCCAGGCAATGCCTGGGCTTTCCTCCGAAGGGTGCAGTCCATCCGCAGAACGGCGTCCTGCCGCCTGGCCGCACGATAAACACAGGCGAGAAGGAGCGACAGGGAGCGGCGCGAGGCCGTTACCGGGGACCTGCCCTCCTGGGTGGGGAAGTTCCCCGGGCCGGGCCGCGCCCGGGGATCTGCGGGGTGAGCGGGAGC
>NW_012267328.1:1426399-1439323 GCF_000151885.1 Dipodomys ordii
GACTGTGTCCCTAGCACCCTGGGGAGGGGCGTCTGTGTCCCCTAGCACCCCGAGGCAGTGGGAATCCACGCCTCAGCACCCCGGGGAGGCGTAGCCATGCCCCCAGCACCCCCGGGCCCTGGCGGTCAGTTGTGGTTCTGTGGATGGCTGAGATGCCCGCAGGGCCGGAGGACAGGATCTGTGGAGGCCACTGCGTCCTGCACCTGACAGTTGGGAGGGCTGCTGGTCAGTTAAGGTCTTGAAATACGTCCTCGTTTTGTCTCGTGCTGGCACGGAGCTGTAGGCAAGCCTGGGTTCAGTGCTGCTGGTGTCACCACCGGACAGTAATGACACCGGAAAAGAAATCCAGCCGGCCGGCTCACGGCCAGCTCACAGGGCTGAGCCCTGGGTCCCAAGGAGGCCCACAGCCAGAAGAAGGAGCTCCAGTCTGTTCACAGACAGAGAGATGGGGCTTTGTGTCACACGGTGGAGGATTCAAACACAGGAAGGGACTTTACATGCTGAGCAGCACCAGCAAATCCACCCTGCCCACCATAATCCCCAGTGCCAGCCCGGCAGAGAACTGGGGATAAACCCTTCCTTCATGGCGACTGCTCTGGCCCACTGAATTACTAGGAACCACAGAGTGGGGTGTTAGTGCGTCTTGAAAAGCGGTATTTATCCTGACTCAAGCTTACTTAATCTGGGTGCGAAAGATGAATAGTCTACTCAAAGGAGCTTAGAGTTTAGCCAAAGAGCCATTTGCTCAACAGCAAACTCTCACTTAGAGGATTTGTTAGACTTCCTTGTTCTTCGCGTGATTAAATAGCACTGTGAGCCAGTCTTTGTTGCGGGTCAAGCAGACACAGGCCCCGGAGCCGAGACACAAGAGCTGGCTTGATTCAGTTCTGCGGCTCATACGGGAGGGGAGTGTCTGAAAGTCGCACTGGAAGGTGTGGTTGCTGTACCGGGGGGCCGAGGAAGAATGCACAGAGAGAAGGGAGCTCCGCCCAGGACGTGGGGAGCCGACCTCCACAGAGAAAGAAGAATCCAGCAGGAGAAACTGAAGAGCTGTCTGAGAAGAGGTCGGGAACTGGGGTTGTCGCAAGTCCTACGGTGCTCAGAACGAAGACTTGTAGCAGGGAGGCGGGTTTGACTGTGAATAGTGACAAGTTCGCAAGACGCCTTCCTAACCCATAGCTGGGCACAGTGGCACGGGCCTGGCATCCCAAACTAGGAAGAGTCTGAGATTGGGAAGATGGAAAGTTCCAGGCCAGACTGGGCAAAAATATCCATGACACTGCTCTTCAGCAGAAAGGAGCTGCAGGCGGAGTAGTCCCAGAGATGGGAAGGCAGGTGGTGAGGCAGTATCTTCCAAAGTAGCCAGAAGCAGAGCTGGGGGCCGGGAGGTAGAAGGCCCTCCTAGCAAGGGCGAGTCCCCGAGTTCAAGTTCTACTCCCTAGAAGAAAAGATGTGTGAGTAAAACAGCCAAGCCCTGCTTCCTGAGGGGGTGCCCAGGATGGTAGTTACTGCTTACGACCTGCCTCTGCCGTGCCCATTAAATACTGTAAGAAATCGGGGTGCCTGTTCAGTTCACTCCTGAATAAGACACATTCACGAGGCCTGAGTTACAGGCCTTCGTATTCTGTGGTCTCAAATTTATTTGACCTGCCGTGGAGGGCGGGGGTAAAACCTGAGTCTTAGCCTCTGTCTGAGGTTGACACATTACGTTTTTGTGCACACACACGTGTGTACACACACACGTACAGGAATTCCGTTGTGAGGTGTCAGCTGTCCTGATGGATGCTTCACTTGGTGTATTTGATGTTGAGGGAAAAATTAAAAAGAAAAAATCCCATTGGGAGTGCCCACCATGCACGGGGGCTGGGGGGGGGGACGCTGGAGGGGGGGCGCGGGTGTGTGTGTGAAACAGTCGCAGGATCCCAGGCCGGGTCTGTGGCTTCACCCCACGTCTCCCGCCCGCGGCCAGGAGATGGCAGCCTTGGCAAACATTTCCTCTGACGGACGCCAGCGTCCGCACGGACAGGTGGTTACTTACTGCCTGCTTTTCAGCTGATTCATACCGCGCTCTGTAGCTGATCACTTGGGATCATTATTCAGCCTCCTCTGGGATATGCGTCCCCTCCCTCTGCCTTACTCCTTGACTTCTTCCTCAGAGACCCCATGACCAAGGGTTAAGAATGCAACACCCAGAAGTGCCAGCCGTGGTCACACGGGTCCTAAAACCCGGCGCCGGTTCTGCTGTGACCTTCCTCAGCCTCAGAGCACCTGCCTCGTTGGCGGCTGCGATCGCCGAGGGCAGGGGAGCGAGCACTTTCATAGGCCTCCGATGAGTATGAGCACTGTTGGGTTTTCCCTATCAAGAGCATCGTCGCAGCCTCAGTGTGATTTCCTCCTGGACCCTCTTCTGACCAGCTCACACCACCCTCTCTTCGGAACGCCGGTGTCCCGGGCGTCTGGGTGGCCTGCCTCGGTGCTCTTCGGCCTCGTGCTCGGGGGTGGGAGGCCCCGGGTTCCTGTGGGTTCTGCCAGCCAGCGTCATAGTGTCTGGGACGTGCTCACGGGCTGGCGTGCAGTTGGATGGACGAACGGAAAAAGAAGCGCATGCTCAAATGCAGTTCATTGATGTCCGTGAGACTCTACAACTCTTGAATCTCTTGGAGAGCACAAAAGTATTACTGCTCTTCATCCTGAGAGAAAAGCACAGCACATTCACTCATTTATATGAGAGAGCAACCCGGGGCCATCCAGCTAATAAGCTTTAGCATATTTAACCTTCTCTGCAGTGTGTGTGTGTGTGTGTTGTGTGTGTGTGTGTTTGTACTGGGGCTTGAACTCAGGGCTGTGTGCTCTGGCTTGGCTTTCTTGCTCCAAGGCTGGTGCTCTACCACTTGAGCCGTACCTTTAACTTCTGGCCTTTTACTGTTAGATTTAGGAAAGTCTCAGAGACTTTCCTGCCTGGGCTGGCTTTGAATCTCCATCCTCAGATCTCAGCCTCCTGAGTAGCGAGGATGACAGGTGTGAGCCACCAGCCCCCAGCTCCCTCTGTAATCTTCACTGCAGCCCACACCGGGCATTTTAAATGCAGCAGGGACTTGGTATGAAAAGTCATTCTGGAGAAAAGGCCTACAATGCAATCCTTGACTTAACAGTTCACTTTGTGTAGTTCTCTTACTCTTTGTGTACGTTTTCCACATTGAGTTCTCTTCTAGGGAGAGCTGCCTGGACAGACTTAAAGTTTTGAAACTCACTGTTTATCATATTCTACAAGGTCGGGGGCAGGTTCATTTATTTTCCCAACTGGAAAGAAAGTATGATTGGACAATTTCCAGCATCCTTAAACTCCCTTAGTTATGAAATGATCAGTGAAAGCTAACCCAAGTACGAAGGGCCAAACATGAGTCTGGAGAACACCGGAGCAAGGTCACTTTGCTCCTGGGGATCATTTTATGTTTCCCGTGTTCTGGAGGAACCGTGAGGAAGAGGTTCGAGGGTGGGGCCTGCCCTGTGTGGGCGCGTCGCTGCTTCCCTGCCCTGGGCAGCGCCTTCCCTTGTGCAAATCATCTCCACTACCCGGCAGAAGGCCGGGACCTTGACCCCATCCAGCTCTGTCCCGGCAGAAGGCCGGGACCTTGACCCCATCCAGCTCTGTCCCGGCAGAAGGCCGGGACCTTGACCCCATCCAGCTCTGTCCCGGCAGAAGGCCGGGACCTTGACCCCATCCAGCTCTGTCCCGGCAGATCCCTGGGCCTTTGGCACGAATGTGAGGTTCTTTCTTTCTTTTTTTTGGTTACACCAGGGCTGAAAAAGTATCTCTTGGGGGGTGAGTGAGCTTTTATACATCAGAGGACACACCGTTCCAGGGACGAGCGTGCTCGTAGCGGGTGGTAAGAAAGGTCAGCATCTCTTACGACTGCACGTGATTTTTCCCGGCCAGGCTACATTTCACCCCCCATGCATCAGTCTGCCCAACCTGGCCCTCTTCCCGTCATGCCGGTCGGTTGTGCACGGAATACTTTCCCTGTGGAAGCGAGTGCAGCTAGTGAGCTAACCCTGGCGTGCAATCATCGCCATTACCACACCACAGGCATTACGGCGTGTGAACTCCAAGGAGCACTCGTGTGCAAACCTAGACCACATAGGGTGATGGTGGGTACAGCCAAGAGACCCATAACCCCCGTGCGTGGAGGGTGGGGGGAGAGAGGGAGAGAGTGTAAGAGAGAGAGAGAGAGAGGAGCGGTAAACACAGAGGCCAAGGCTACGGCTGCCAGCCCGGCTGCGTACTGCCTCAGAGCAGAGTTGTAAAACATTGCTTTTTCAACTTATTTACTGAACTCTGCAGTGTTGAGGGTCGACGCCCAGGCCTTGCACATGCTAGGCAAGACCTACCACCGCGCTCTGTGGAATCCCAGCCCTACAGCGTTTTGTACACACGGAGCGCACGCCGAAACGTAGAAGATGGCATCGGAGGTGCGTGAACTGCAACCTGGCCGTTCAGTACCATGAGCAGGTGCTTGTGTGTCCGCCACACGTGAGAATCATGGGAGGAGCCCGGGCGGCCCCGTGCGGGATTGGTCCCGCACCTGTGCGGTCAGATTTCCAGGGGCCTGGCGCCGGTCCTCCGGTGAATCCCATTTGCATCGAGGTTTGGAACCAGCTTCCGTCCATCAGGCATTCTCTCTGGAAGCTGGGGCTCGGCAGGACTTCTCTCTAGAACCCAGCAGCGTCTGCACAAGGTCGCCGTCGGATTCATGGGGTCAGAAACGCCCCGCACAGGCCACCGGAGGCTGACGGATGGGGAGAAGGTAGGGTGCTGGTTTTCCAGCTGTTTCCATGCTGTTTAAACGCCCGCTCTCTAGCTTGGTTCACTGAGTTGGTTCTTACGTCCTCCGGGCTTTGAGGTGCAGCCGCCCCCTTGCATCTGTTGGCAGCCGGTTGTCTGATAAAACACAGGATGCTCGGTTCCGGTGGATCTCGGCTAAGTGGAGTTCAGTTTTGTTGTGTGTGTGTGTGTGTGTGTGTGTGTGTGTGTGTGTGTGTGTGGTGCTAGTGATTAAGCAGGGTCTGGGGCGTGCCAGGCAGGGCTCTGGGCCCTTTTGTTTGTGTTTTTTTGTGGACGGGATCGCAGCTCGCGTCTTTTGCCTCGGCCCCTCACACGGTGGCACCATGTTGATAACGTTCAGTTGTAAGTATGACCCGGATCATTGGAAAGTTACCCGCTGTTTGTTTTTTTTTCTCCTGAAATGTCAGCTTCACTGGTGTCTTCCGTTTTTCCTTGTAACTCTAATGGGTCAGCGAGTCCCGGGCAAGTCCAAAGCCAAGTTTGGGCAGGGAGAGTCCGGTCTCTAGCCGGGAGCTGTCCCTCGGCTCTTTGCTCCGCGAGCCACAATGGTGGTAGGTAACAGGCAGAGGGTAGCCTCGTAGATCAGCATTAGATGTTTCAGAGAGGAAGGTGTACTGGCAGAAAAGAAAAGAGCAGAGTGGAGACGGGGACCGGCATTTTTTCCCCTTGGCTGAGCATTCCTTGCCTGTGCATTTATGGAACAAGAGGGAGGCGTTTGCTACAGTCCTGCGTGGTCAAAGTGGCGGACCTCTCCCCGCTGTGTTCCCGCTTCCCCAGGCTGTGTGGGGAGGATGGAGGCCAGAGGCCTCGGGGCAATGGCTCAGTGGAAATTCAGGGAGATCGCACGTGTGGATGATAAAAGAGTTTTATTAAGTTCATCCAATAGAGGTTAATCTATGACTCAGGACACCACCTCCGGGAAGAGCTGTGCGTTTAGTCACGTACGTTACTTGGGGGAAAATGCTTCCCAGATCTCCCTCCTGGGGCCTAAATCCGAGGTTCCTTCAGACCCTAGGGTGTCTGTGCCCTCGCTTTCCAGACTGGCTGGGGCTTCGGCTTTCAGTAATGTGTCTGTGGAGCACGTGCTATAGAAAGGGGGTGCTGCAAAGTTGGGGTGCTGCGGACGTGTGCACGCTAGTTGTGCTGTGTGGGCCCCCGTTCTGTGATCGAAGGAAATCTATTTGAGCCCCGAATCAGAAACTTGGGAAATGCATGCACACACACACACACACACACACACACTCGGAAAAAATCAAAAGACATCCTCATCCTGTGCCCAATGGCTTGTGTGAGACGTTTGCTGGTTTTCGTGCTGTGCCGGGCAGTCATTTTCCTGCTCACTGTCCCCGGGCTTGCTCACTCCCGGGGGAGCGTGGGACACACCGGCAGTGACTGGCTGCGCACAGGTTTCTGTGCTGTGAATCAAGACAATGGTGGAGCCCCACGGCACCCACCCCGCAAGAGACTCATCGGTCTTTTTATGCAAATGCAGCTCTCAGAGCCAAGTGGCTCTGAGGGTCGCGTCCACCGGCCTGGGCCTCCGCGATACCCGGCATCTAGTGGCACTATCCCGTTGCAGGTTGATTTCTGTTTTGGTGGTGTCTTAGCACAACGCACACGGTATACATTACATCTGTCCCGCGGTCCTAACTCTGCACCTTATCAGAATTACTTGCGGCAAAAATCACGCATCTGTTCTGCAGTCACTCCCCTTGAAAACAGGATGAGAAGAGCCTGAGAATTGTTAAGTTCCTCTTTTAAGTGAAAAGGTTTCTAAGCATCAGGAAAAGCCCACAGCGAGTGCAGCTGCTCCCCCCGACCCTAGATGGCTTTTTCCTCTCGTTATCTGTGCGTCCAAGCCTTCCACACGGGATCAACGCCATTGCCACAATTGTGAGAGTTTTTTAAGCAGCTCCGGGGGCTGATAAAGACAGGAAACGTGGAAATGGGATTGACATGTCCTCCGGGCCGCATTCAGACCCAGGAGAAGAATGCGAAGACCATTTCCTGTCACTCAACTATGTGCACGCACGCGCACACACACACACACACACACACACAGAGGATTTGACACTTTCCCACACTGGAAGAAAAATGTGTGGTGTCTGTGACGGCAGGGGCCGGTGCCAAGCTTGGCGGCGGGAGCTGGCTTTGCTTCCTGTGGCCCTGGCGCCCTGTCTCCACCCTGGATGGGACCTGGCTAGTTGATACGCTGGCAGGGACTCATACTGGAAGCTAGGGAAATTCAAACTTTGCTTTACCTTGATCTAGCTCTAGAGAACTGACAGGGAAGTTTGCAACCGCCCCCCCCCCCAACCTCCCGCCCAGGGCAACATCTGCCCCGTTCGTTACCGGGGGGAAGAGTTTACTTGGTGGGAGAGAAAAGACGTCTTTATAAGAAATGTGTCTTTGCGACTCCTATTTCTGGGAAACCTGATATACAAAAGCACCTACAAGTATTTGAGGTCAAGTTCCAACTGTTTTTTAAATTAAATACTTGACTGTTTTATGTATTATGGTAATTGATTGCATTTGGGAGCCTGGCGGTTCGGCAGTTTGTAAGAAGCTTGCTTCTGTCTTTTCTCCGTCTCTGTCTCTCTTGTGTGCGCTCTCTCTAAACAGTATTTTATTATTATACAGAAAACACTGCTATTCTAATGAGCTATTTCGACTTCGTCACGCTTCTTATCACTTTGGATTCTTTTTCTTTGTGTGTGTGTCAGTACCAGGGGTTGAACTAGGGGCCTTGTGTTCTTTCTCAGCTTTTTCCAATCAAGGCTGGCACTCTGTCACCTGGATCTGACACTTAACGAGGTAAGAAGCTTGGAGATTTTTCTGCCTGGGCTGGCTTTGAACCTCGATCTTCAGATCTCAGCCTCCTGAGTAGCTGGGATTAATATCCGTGCCACCAGTGCTCAGCCTGGTAATTTTGACTTCTTAAGGAGGTGAAACATCAGAAAAGAATGTTCCCCTCCGTGGGCAGGTCAGTCAGAAGTCCTTTGCTGTCCTCCCTCCCAAACCAGGGTGTCCGGGAGGGTGGGGTGGTCGAGGAGAGCCAGGGCTCTGTGTGTGAGCAAGGCTGTGCTCTGCTACGGCTCCTTTGGGACACAAGCTGTAGAGAAGGAATAGAAATCCTAATGAAATCCTACATGGCCCAGCAGTTAACTCGGAGGGAAGCAACCCCTTGTTTTAAAGCTCTGGGTCCGCTTACCACCCCCTCTCACACACCCCCGATCTGTTTTGGGAAGCCGCTCTTTTGCGGGGAAGCTGAGCCTTGGTGTGGACTTTTGGGCCCAGCCCGGCCAAGTCTCTGACTCAGAGGCTGTTGAATTCAGAGAAGCGTGCGCAGGAAGAATGTCTCTGAAGACATTCAGAAGCTCCACGCCGGGCTGCTCAGTCCAGACCTGGAAGCCAGCTCCACCGTCCAACCACGACTCGTTCATCCGTCTGGCTGCTCTCTCCCCTCCTGTGAATCTTCACCGAGCCTCACAATTCTCACCCTAAACGAAACCACCTTGGCAGCTGGGGCTGGTTGGGAAGGCCGGGAGCATCCGGAGGGGAAAGACCTACCGACGAGATGTCTTCAGGGAGCCTTTCAAAATAATTTTTCAAATAGCTGTGGGCTGAGAATATCGGTCAAGTTGGAGGAGGAGCGAACCTTTTATGGGCAATCACAGCTCTTCAAGCCTCACAGACGCATCGTGGTGTGCAGTGCACGCGGGCAGGGTACGCCCCGTGGGAGGTGGGCTGGGCCGTGTGGGCCTCCGAATCTGTTCCCTTCAGACAGGATGCACCGGGGCCTGGGGCCCCACAAAGCTTTATTTGGATCCCAGCTTCCGTTCTGGGGTGTCGGAGCCTGGTACCTGAGGCTCGGTGGTCACCTTTGCGTTCGGAGCGGATGAAGAAGGGGCCACAAGGACCGGGGAACCTGGACAGGGCTCCCTCACCGAGTTACCCGCAAATCTTCTGTGATGAGAAGAGCCAAAAGAGCCAGAGTGCTGGCAGGCTGTCCCCAGAGCCCGCACCAGACGCCCCTGCCGGGGTGACTTTGGGTGACTTGCTCCTGACAATCCTCTAAGACCAGGAAAAACAATTCCTGTTCTGTAAACTTGCTTTACCTCAGGAAATACATATATTCCTCAATCAGCCGGATGTCGGCCTTATCCGCACCTGGCCCGGGCCAGGCCTTCCTCCCCACCGGCCTCCACACATTCCTGTTCTCCTCTCGTTTAACGTTGGGTCCCAGTCTGTGTTCCGACACCACCCTGGGGGCTATCTTGTCCCACTTCGGGGATGGGCTTCCCGGCAACATCAGCTGTGCCCGTACCCGGCTGGACCTCCTTACACAGGGGAATCCACGGTAGAGAAGAACGTTCCATCAGACCTCGGGGAGCGGGGAGCACACAGCGTGTTATCCTTCAGCTCTGGGCCCTTGCGACGTGGGGGTGGAGGAGTCCATTCTCCCAGCAGCGTTGCTTCCCATCACCCATCCGTGAGCAGTGGCGCCAGTCAGCGCACACACGGAATGTTCTCTTTCTTCCCGAGAGTCTGCCCTGCGTTCTTGCCTAAAAACGGCGTGTGCATCTTGCGTTGAGGTGGCCATTTTCCTCGGGGAGTTTGTGATTCGGTCTGTCTGTTCCTCCAGGACGACGTCCCTCCCTTTCCCTGTCCTCTCCCCCGCAGTCCTCTCCGACTCCCTTCCTGCTACTGTGTCTGCCCCGTTGGGGGCGGCCTTTGGAGGATGCTTTCCGGACAGCTGTGTGACTCCGTGGGCAGGTGGGCCGGTGTTGAGGTGAGACGCTCACATGCACAGACCTGAGCCTCCCGGAGCCTCAGGGACGGCTTCAGGGTGAGCAGGGCTCCTCACCCGCACTTCCCGGCGCTGACGGTTGGAAGATGAACTCCATACGTGAACGCGCGCTGGTGACTTTCTGTCCGCTGCAGATTTTCTGCATGACAAGCTCATGGCTTTAGAGAGGCTTAAGATGACAAAGCCAGCAACTTTACGGTGGGGGCTTAGAGGGGGGGGCGCTGTGTGCTGGGCTAGACAGATTGAACTTGACATTGGGAAGGTGCTGAGTAAATATTTCACGGGTGGAAACTCAGAGAGTAATCACTCTGCTCAGATAATAGTGTACACAGTGGGGCTCGGATCCTGGGATTTGTACAACCCACTCTCAAGCACGGAGATGCAAGGAATTCGGAGAAAAACGAACACAAAAAAAGTTGGATATGTTTCTGTACGTGACAAGCGTGTATCAGGGACTAACAGAGACCCCCAGACCCCAGCAACAAGAATGCAAACAGCTCAGCTGAAAGTGAGCGAGACGCAGGCGGCCGTGCTGAGTCAGCAGGGAATCGTGCCGAGTGGCC
Source organism: Dipodomys ordii (assembly GCF_000151885.1). Lineage (NCBI taxonomy): Eukaryota > Metazoa > Chordata > Mammalia > Rodentia > Heteromyidae > Dipodomys > Dipodomys ordii. The sequence goes on from NW_012267328.1 coordinate 1,436,616, forward strand.
GAGCGATGCCAGCGACGGAGGTCACGCCCACGAGGAACACCCCCCCACACACACACACCATGCGCACGCTGACGTTACAAGGGCTGTGGATGCCAGCAGATCGCAGCCATCTGTCTGCCTGCAGGAAGAAAAGGATCGGTGAACTGGAAGATGAGATTCCCAGACAACCCGAGAGGTACACAGAGACACACATACACATACACACAGACACACACAGACACAGAGACACACACAGACACACACACACAGACACATACACACATACACAGATGCATGCACACACACACACACACACACACGCATGCACACACACAGACACACACAGACACAGAGACACACACAGACACACACAGACACACACACGCACACACAGACACACACAGACACACACAGACACAGAGACACACACAGACACACACACGCACACACAGACACACACGCGCGCACACACAGACACGCGCGCGCGCACACACAGAAGCGCGCACACACGCACACATACGCACACACGCACACGCACACACACGCACAAGAAACAGCAGCCAACTCCCAAAGTAAATTGAATGGTAAATTGAATGGCTTAAGGCTCCTCTTCTGCTTAGACCTTTATATATGATATAATATCACACTCCTTGCTATTTATAGGCTCGTGGGGAGCCGACGGGACCTCCCACTGAGTTCACAGTGACGGGCCCGCGCTGCTGGATGTCACTCTCCAGCTGTGGAGGGCGTGGGCTGCACAGTGGCTTTCACATGGAGCGGGACGGTGTGTGTGTGTGTGTGTCTGTGTGTATCTGTGTGTCTGTGTGTATCTGTGTGTCTGTGTGTGTGTGTCTGTGTCTGTGTGTCTGTGTGTGTGTGTCTCTGTGTGTGTGTGTGTGTCTGTGTGTGTGTGTGTGTCTGTGTGTCTGTGTGTGTGTGTGTCTGTGTGTGTGTGTCTGTGTGTGTGTGTCTGTGTGTATCTGTGTGTCTGTGTGTCTGTGTCTGTGTGTCTGTGTGTGTGTCTGTGTGTATCTGTGTGTCTGTGTCTGTGTGTCTGTGTCTGTGTCTGTGTGTCTGTGTGTGTGTGTCTGTGTGTATCTGTGTGTCTGTGTCTGTGTGTATCTGTGTGTCTGTGTGTGTGTCTGTGTGTGTCTGTGTGTGTGTCTGTGTGTGTGTGTCTGTGTGTGTGTCTGTGTGTCTGTGTGTGTGTCTGTGTGTCTGTGTGTGTGTGTCTGTGTGTGTGTGTCTGTGTGTGTGTGTGTGTCCCTCTGGTCATTTGGAGAGGCACACCTGCACTGTTGGTGGATGATGGCGGGACTGGCCCTGGGGTTACCACGTGTGTCTTCTCTCGGCTGCGTTTCCAGTGTCAGGCAGGGTTAATAACCAAAGCCCCCCCCACCAGCACCAAATCTGCCCGTCTCCCGTGGGCTCCCCAAGACTTCCACGCAGCAGGCTCTGAGCTGCGGCGTGACAGGACATGGGTCTGTGTCGTGCGCACGTTTAGTTTACTGAAATCCAGGAGGGTGACGGACGGGAAAGACCAGCAGGGCGGTGCTCTGGTGGACACACCCACAGGAGACCGTATGGCTTTGGAACTGAGAGCCGGGGCCAGCTGAGTGCGGCAAGGACGGCTTGCCATTCAGCTACCCGGAGGCTGGGGCCAGAGGGCGGAGTCGGAGGCCAGCCCAGAGCTCAGAAAGCAAACACAGACAAGAGGGCCGGGGCGTGGTTCAAGTGCTCAGTGCTTGCCCAGCAGTGTGAGGCCCGGCAGCATTACGGAGCCAAGGGGAGGGGTGCGGCGGGAGGGCCCCCCGGGAGGGTCAACGGCACTGCCCGGAGTGGGCGAGGCCGCGGTGGGGGGGGGCTGCTGTCTCCTGAGTCTCTCTGGCTGTGTATCTTCGTCCGCCATGTTTCAGGGTGGCCCGGAGGCCCTGGCCAGCTTCATGCCCTTAGACTTGCAGCCCCAGAGCCGAGGCGTGCACGTCCCCTCTGTTCACACATCGCCCGGCAGAGGAGAGGCTCACCCAGCCAGGGAACGGCCCTCGCGCTCGGGGAAGCTGCGTGTGAGGACTCTCTCGCCCAGTGCTCGTTACCCACGCCGGCGGGGGCGTGCACCTCCACGCCTCTCGCTGCCTGGTGTGGGTTAGGTTCTGCAGGGCGGGAGCAGACGCAGGGGTCCCGGGTTCACCTCTTCCTCCAGCTGGTGATGTGACTTTGTTCTTTTTCACGGCTGAGCAGTGCTCCATGGGGCGCCTACACCATCATTATCTGATCAGCTCCTCGGTGGACGGACCACTGCGCAGTCTTGAAAGGCTTCGTAGACCGGGTGAAGGCTTCATCTTCCATGGCACGTTTCTGTCTCTGCGCGTCTGTCTGTCCGGTGCATTCATCCCGGCTAACACGACCATGCGGCCTGCATCCATTTCTGTCTGCCCTGGCCCTTCACCTCTCACTTCCAGCGTCCTTGAAGTAATCAAGGTCCAGCACAGAGCAGCGGGGCTCAGGAGAGAAAGGGGGAGGGAAGGGAAGAAAGCCTCTGGCTCCGGTGTCCGTGCGAGCATTTGAACCCGTGCGTCTCATCTCTTCCCAGGTGTCTGTCTTGGAGGTGGAGCACACCGGGGTGAGGGCTGCCTTCCCCAGGGTGTGTCCACCACCTGCTCAAGAGCAAAGCGGGCCAGAGGGCAGAGCGGGCCGGGGGGCAGAGCGCGCCGGGGGGGGCAGAGCGGGCC
>NW_012267328.1:1443708-1444999 GCF_000151885.1 Dipodomys ordii
CATTACCTCACTCATGTAACTGTAACCCTCTGTATAGTATCTTTACAATAAAAAAAAAAAGGGAAAAAAAAAAAAGAATGCCCATTCAAAGGGTTTGCCATTCACCAGGGCCTGGGAACAGGTGGGTGGAGGGGTGAGAGGCTGCGGTGCAGATGGACAGAAGGACTGAGTGTTAATGTGCTCTAGTCAGTAGAGTAGACATGGTGCTAGCAACAACTGTAGGTCTCAGAGTAGCTGCAGGAGAGGGTCTTGAATGTCCTCAACCCCAAAACGTGACACAGGTCAGAAGGGACAGGTATGCCAGTGACATGCGCAAATGTCACTGTAGTCTCCATCTACATGTCAGATCACTCTGTGTGTGTGAGTGTGTGTGTGTGAGTGTGTGTGTGAGTGTGAGTGTGAGTGGGTGAGTGGAGAGGGAGGGAGGGAGGGGAAGGAGGAGGGAAGACAGGAAGGAGACGGTCTCTCCTAATGCTGTACATTCTGCACGTGAAATAGGAATGAGATCCGGGCCCCAGGGGCGCACACCTGTCATCCCAGCTACTCAGAAGGCTGAGCTCTGAGGATCACAGTTTAAAGCCAGCCTGGGCAGGAAAAGCTGTGGGACTCTTCTCTCCAGTTAACCACCAGAAAAACCCGGAAGGGGCGCTGTGGCTCGAAGTGGTACAGTGTTAGCCTTGAGCAAAAAGGAGCTCAGGCCCAGTGCCCAGGCCCAGAGTTCAGGCTCCAGGACTGGCAAAAAAATAAATAAAAAAAAAGAATAACAGCCCCATAAACGTTTATGCTCAGAACAAAATTAATTAATTAATGAAAAACAGGTTTGTATCCCAAACTTTCTGAGGGAGTGTGGCTCCTATTAAGTTTTTTTTTCCCCCTCTAACAATAATGCCCCTCGGGTGCTTCGAATGTCACAATGGTTAAAACTAGTCAGCTCTGACATACTTCACATTATGTAGTAGCCAGCACAAACTACTCCTTATCGGATGGATGTGATCGATCGATCGGCACAGGTGAAAGCTGGCAGAGGTGGGTGGGGGAGACGCAAGTTAGCCGTGTTGGGGAACTGCCGGGTTGGGGGGTTTCTTTCCCTGTGAAGCAGCACCCGAGGGGCCGGGAGTGCTGTAAACCACATGTGCGCGAGTCCGAGATCATCTCCATCTGCAGAGCTTTTCTTTTTTTTTTCTTTTTTTTAAATTTTTTTATTGTAAAGATACTATACAGAGGGTTACAGTTACATGAGTGAGGTAATGAGTACACTTCCTATTGAGCATTGTTACCCCCTCCATTGTTT
>NW_012267328.1:1445049-1457199 GCF_000151885.1 Dipodomys ordii
GGGAAGGGGGGCAGAGTGGGCAGGGGGGCAGAGCGGGTGGGTAGGGGGGCAGATCAGGCAGGGGGGGCAGAGCGGGCAGGGGGGTGTTCACGGTCAGCTCTCTTCTTCCCCAGCTCTTACATCCTGGGGGATTTTGGGCTTTTTCAAAACCTATTTGCCTGTCGTTCTTCATGGATTCACTGAAAAGATCGGAGCTGGAGGTCTTTTCCCTAGTTCTTCCTGGTTTGAACTCACTTGTGGTTTTGTTTTGTTGTTATTTTCCCGCGAAGCGTCTTGGTGAGAGGAGGCTTTCTCTGGCTTGGGGCATTGCTGGGATCCAGGACAAACGTCCTTCTCCTGGCTGTGAGCTCTTTCCAGGCTTGCTCCAAGCCTCTGTCCGCACATCTATTTTCTCTCACGACGCCGATCACACCAGACGAAGGTGGCAGCGGGCTGGGTCATCACACTGGCAGCGCCAGGCTCGCTTACAGTGGGGTTTACGTGGCTGAGGACCCCGTGCTGGGGAGCCCTGGCTTGCTGAGCAGAGCGGCAGAGCCCCTCGGAGAACTCGGCTTCACTCAGGCGGCGTCCCGCAGAGCGGGGTTCCAAAGCCGACCTGCGGAGCTAGAAATCCAGGCTGGACACGAGCCTCACGAGCTAGAGTGTGGTGGGATTACAGTGTGGCAGCAGCGGCCGCCGTGGGGTCGGAGGCCCGGTCAGTGGCCTGGTCTCGGGGCTGTCTGAGGTGTCACGTTGGTCACGTCTCTGTGCGGCATGGAGGTCTTGGGGGACGGAGGCATCCAGGTGTTTTGCGTGAAGGGCCACTTGGCCTGAGCTCACCAGTTGTGCCTTCGGAAGGGGCCTCGGGGCTGGCTGGTGAGCCTCCGGGGCTGGTTCGGCGGTGGTGATTTCACGTGTGACAACGCAGTCTCCGTCTCCCGGGCCCGAGCAATACAGGTGTTGGCAGCCGCTCTCCAAGGACCCTCGTTCAGAGCAAACACCGGCTTTGCTGGAAATTACCCGGGTCATTTGGCGTGGATTTGGCTTGAACTGGTCAGTAACTTTCCCAATCCCCTGTTGTGCTTTTTTTTTTTTTTTTTAATTTTTGCCAGGGAGACCTGTCCTGCCGCGTCTGGACTCAAGCCATAAACCAGAGACCAGGGAGTTTTTTTTTTTTTCTACCCTCAGACTGTGGGCATTTTCCAGGCCGGGGCAGGTACCTGTCACCTACAAGGGGGAGGAGGCTGTGGGTCTGGGTCAGAGTCCACCGGAGCGCAGTGAGCAGCCAGCGTGAGGCCCCAGAGCTCCGTCCTCCAGCCCTCCTCCCCCCAGCCTCCACCCCTCCTCCCCCAGCCTCCACTCCTCCTCCCCCCAGCCTCCAGCCCTCCTCCCCCCAGCCGGCGCCCAGGGCCTGGCCTCCTCCACAGCCTCCACCGTCAGAGCCGCAGGCCCCGGCCTTCCACACCAAGGCTCCACTAACATACCACTAACTTGGGTGTGTGTGGGGGGGAGAATCAGTTTCCTACAGGAAGGTAGACATTTACATGAACATGGTAGAATTTTTCATCTCAATTGCTAGGAGGAAAAGAAAGTGGCTAAGCCAAAGGCTTTGTGGGGACGGGGGCAGAGGGGAGGTTTTGCACCCGGCGAAGATGCGGGGTTGGTTGGTTGCTCGTCTTTGGCCAGCTGGTGTTCTGGGCGATGCCCATCCGGTCTCAGCGGATCTTCAGATGAAAACGCCCTGGGTTCGAATGTTGGTCACACCCTTGAGTGTGCAGAAGCTGATGAAGAATACCCACTCTGTCCTCCTCCCCTTCCTCCTCCTCCTCCTCCTTCTCCTTCTTCCTTCTCTTCCCCCTCCTCCTCCTCCTCCTCCTCCTCCTCCTCCTTCTCCTTCTTCCTTCTTCCTTCTTCCTTCTCTTCCCCCCTGCTCCTCCTCTTCCTGCTCCTCCTCCTCCTCTTCCTGCTCCCCCCATCTTTTTTCTTCTCCTCCTCACCCTTTCTCCTCTTCTCTCTCCTTCTCCACCCTCCCTGTTTCTTCTCCCCCCCCGCCACCTCTCCCTCCTCCCTCTCTTCCTCCTCCTCCTCCTCCCCTTCCTCCTCCTCAGCTTTTCCCTCTCCCACTGACTGTGCATATAAAGCAAGAGACACAGTCAGGGAATGGAAGTTGTGCCTTTAAAGCAATTAGTTCATTTTCAGAAATTCCGGCTGGGCAGACACCTAGACCCAGCTCCTGGAGACGAGATTTACCACCTCCGGTCCACGGCCACTGGCTTTTAATGTATCCTCAAGTGAGTCTTTAGTTGCAACGCTGACTTTTCGTAAGACCGGAGAATTTTCTGGACTAGCGCATCCCAGTAGTACCTTACAGGCATGGGCGCTGGGACTCTGCTTTCATGGAAAGCGTACCGTCCATCAGGCAGGGTGTTTTCCTGGCCTTGTTCAGCGGTCCGTGGGTGCCAGCCTTTGAATGACAGGCCTTGCCAACGTGGACGGAAGTCGGTGGTTTCCAGCCTTCACGCACCTGAGTCCATGCAGAGTGCAGGGACGCCATTCACAACCCAGCTCCGGCTCCACACTCCCCTTCCTGCGGGCTTTATCTTTGCCAGCTGTGGGCCTTGAACTGAGGGCCCGAGCGCGACATGTCCCTGAGCTCTATTTGCTCAAGGCGAGCGCTCTACCACTTGAGCCACAGCACCCTGTGCCGTTTTCTGGTGGTTCATTGGAGATGAGAGTCTCATGGACTTTCCTGTCCAGGCTGGCTTTGAACCACGGCAATCCTCAGACCTCAGCCTCCTGAGTAGCTGGGGTGACAGGCCCGAGCCACGGGCGCCCGGCTCGCCTTTTGTATCTGTTAAGAATGTCTCCTGCCACTCCCTCCCTCCTCTTCCCTTCCGTGTTAGCACCGGAAGTTGTTTTCCTGGGGACTCTGGCTGCTCTGGAGATGTGCGGAGTGAAGGTTCACCCCCACCCACAGCAGAGACACCCGAACCCCGCGGACCCTCGACTCTAAAGCACATCCAGTCTTTCTACACCCGCAGCTCCGCCGATGCACGCTCCTGCCCAGTGTCCAACGGGCTGCTGCTGGCTGATACCTTGGCGCTTCTCACAACCAAGTAGCCACTGTGCTGGGCAGCAGGCGGCGGAAAGGGGGTCCCTGGGGCCAGCACAGAGAGTACACCGGTGCATTCCCCCTCACTCCTCCCCTAAATTCACAAGTGACTTCAGACATCTGGTAGACCTCCTCGGCTGGCGGTCTGGGTGGTTTCTTTGCTCTTCTCTGCTTGGCTATTTCAGAAGTGATTGTTTCGGCCACGGTACCGTCATGCTGCCATGCCCAACCCCGTCTTGAATGTGAAGCCTGGAAATTCCCCGTGTGGCACGTTCGCTCAGCGCTGTTCGGGGCCGGGGCACCTGGCAGGACTCCGGGATTTCTACCTGCGTGCTCCTTTCTCTGCTCCCAGTTGACCCTACTGGGTAGATGGGCTCTCCGTGTGTATGATGGGGGAGTGAAGACAAGAACTTCCTCCAAGGCTGCCTTGGCCTGCTCAGCCGCAGCCTTCAACTACTGACTCCATCTGCCCAGCCCAGCGCCGACGTTCATCTTCACCAGGGTCGGCCGTGGTGGAGAGGCTGGGGCTCACCAACTCACCCACCAAACACGCCAGAGCCCAAGGGTCTCAGCCTCTGAGACACCGGGCGGCGGCGGCGCTCTCTTGGTCTGATGGATTTGTTGTTAGGCAGATCATGAAGGTGAACTCATAGCTGGCCCGCAGTTCCCAGGCAAGCTTAGTTCTAATCTTTATTCTTGGCGCTGGAATTTATGGACTTGTCTTTACTTAATTCATCACCACTAGTTTATTGCAGCCAGTCTTCGGGAAATGTACATTTATGTCAGTTATTCGCCTACCAAAGATAAGAGCTCTGCCCCGACCGGATTAAATATAGAAAGGAATTTGCTGGCTCGTATACATCGAGCCATCCCAGAGGACGGCGGGTTTCTTGAGGTCTTCTCCCCACCGCGGTTCCCTTCTCAGGGTTGGGAATCCGGTGAGGAAGCGTCCACAGTTCTGTGCCCACCTTTGCAGAACACATCCTAGAACCCTCTCCTGCTGGGCAGGAGTCCGTCCAAGCGCTCGGTCTTGATTTCATTACGGATGCCCCGGGAATCGAGGCGGGGGGTGAGTGAGCTCTTACACAACCACCCCGTTCTCGGCTTAGGGGTGCGGACGGCTGTCCTGGGCGCAGGGGGGAGGGAGGGCTGGAACCGGGAGGAACTGGGGTGTGGCTACTGGGACAGAGATGAAAGATCCCCAACCAGCAAAACATCAGAAGCCGGCAACGCGAATGCCTTTGAAATGGATTGGGAGGCGTTTGGGCCCTGCTGACGCCCCGCTCCTGGTGCTTTCCTGTGTGGGAGCCCCAGCCATCCTCTCCATCCATCCCAGCTCGATCCTGACTTCTTGTTCAGCTGGGTTTCTGTTGGCCTCTGGTCCATTCAGACTCCCTCCTGCGGGTAAGGGAACTCTGCGGGTTCAAGCCCAGCTCGCTTGGATTGCTCTTTGGCATTGGAGAGGTCAGAGCCCCTGGGCCCTGCTTCTTTGGCCTGCCCTCTCTTCGGAGGCACTGTTGAAGGTAGGAGTTGAGGTGGCGAGGCCCGGCTAACGTTCGCCGTGGTTCTTCCACACCAACGCCGCGTGGACCTCATCACATATTGCAAACACAGCTTTTGAGAACAACTCCCTGGATGCCATCGCCTGAGAAGTTCTAGCGTTAACGGTCTAATGCGCCAATACCGTGAAGAAACCCGAAGCCCGCTGTGTCGGGGTTGGCTTTTCCCTGTCAGCCTTCTGAATGCGCACCCCGCCATCTCCGGAGGCTCCAGACCTGAGCCGCAGCCATTTGTGCCGCGGGACGGCGCTTCCGTGCAACCTGCCACAGAATTGATTCCCACGCGCTCCAACGCCAACGGGGCGTCAGCGGCGACACCTCCAAAACCCAGCAGAAACGGGGCCGGCTCGGAGTCCTCAGACCTACGGCTCAAGTTCTCGATCTGACACAGGCTTTGGGGCCCTGGATGAGCGCTCTCTGATCCCCCGTCCCCTTCCCCTCCCTCACTCTGAGACCCCATGTTTAGAAAGTGATCTGGCTGTCAGTCACAGCCAGAGCTGGAGGGAAGGGAGGGTCAGGGCCGGGCCCGTGGGGGACGAGCCGGATGGACTGCTTGTCTAGACGGACAGCCTCGCTGCGTTAAACCCGACTGCACATCTGTTAGCCATCGAGGATGCTCCTGACACACAGCCAGCTGCGGAGGGTCGCCTGGGGGCTGGCCGGTCACCAAAGACGTGGTGAGATGGTGGCAGAAGAGACTCTACCTGGAAAGGGAGGCCCCAGCGGGGAACGGGGAGCCGGCCCGTGTGCCGGGAATGGAACGCAATTCACGCCGCTCCCCGGGGAGCAATCCCAACCCCGGGCCCTCAACACGCACTGTTTAGTCTAGGTGTAAGAAGACGTTAACGCAGGTTGTGGCAGCAGAAGAGCACAGGTCTTCCCCGGGCCTGCTCTGGTGCGGTCCCCGCCGCCCCTCCCGACCCAGCTCATTCTGACAGGAGCCAGCATTCCCTCAGACCTGGTGGTCTTCTCTGTTAAAATCTGGGGGGGCATCTAGTGTGAACCTGAGAAAGGAAATGGAAAACGAGTCAAGAGTCGTCAAAGCCATCAGATCACACAGCAGGGATTTACAGGCGTGAGCCACTGGGGCCTGACGGTCCTGAGGTGGGGTTCTTACGGTGAGTCTCCCGTGGGCAGAGCCCAGGGCGGGCCGCTGGGGTCCTGACTGAGTCTTTAAGAGATCATCACTGTCTTTCCTGAGAAAGAAGACGGAGACTCTCGGAATGTCCACAGTGTGCGTTTGATCCACACAGAGCCGGGATGCCAGAAATGGTGCAGGAATCCTGGAGAGCCCGCTCATCTTAACCTGTCGCTCAGGCTGCTCCCGAACATCTCTAGATCCTAGCCGGCACACAGACACCCAGGGGAGGCCTGGGTACACACACACACACACACACACACGCACACGCACGCACACACACGCACGCACAGATGACTTAAAAACCATCATGTGGAACCGTAAGCCCTGTTCATGCTCCTACAACGAAGTAAGCCTGCAGATGGCCGGGAGAGGGTGGGTCTGCCTGCAGTGACCCCCCCCTTCCCCCCCCTTCGTACTGGAGTGGAGTCAGTTTGAAGTTGACACCAGGGCATGCGGAGGAGGGCTGCCAACAGCATTGGAGCTCTTGGATTACGTGCTGATGGCCGCTAGCAGCAGCCACATTGTCAATGCGTGCCCTTCAGCTATTGGGGCCATTTTGAGTTGTAATTTTATTTTTGTGACTCGGTAACACGTTGTGCTGGCTGAGACGTGACTCTCGCCCACCTCTGTGGCCGCTTGGGGTGCTGGGGGGTGGGGCTCGAGGTCTGCTCGCTCCTTCCCCTGCAGTAGTACCTCACCAATACGCTACATGATTTTGGTCAAGAGACCAAAGCCAATTCAACCCCCCCACCACACACACACTCTCTCTCACACACACACACACACTCCAGCTAATCCAAAAGAAAGGAAGGGGAGATTTATTCACAGGCCAGGCCAGGAAGGAGAGTCAGGAGACCCCGGAGCCCTGTGGTTCTCCAAGCAGTTCTCTGGCGAACAGTGGTGGGGGTCCCGGCTCCACTCGGGGGTCATTTGAGGTGCTTTGTGGTCGTCCCGGTGAGATCCCCCCCCCCGTTTCCAACTCTTTTGCTGTAGCTCTAAATGGCGGCCAGTTTACTCAGCACCTAGTTGGACCAGCCACTTTCATTGGACAGCAGGATCCGATTCCCCGCCTTCAAACAGGAGTGCTTCCGGCTCCCCAACCGCTTCTTTCCTGGGAGACAGGAAGTGTGGGGAAGCAGACGGCGGCTTTGGAGAGTGCCCGGCGGGCGCACGAGGGTTGGCTGCGGCCGTGGGGCTCCGTGGCCTGCAGGTCAGGACTGAGTCGCAGGGACCCAGATATCACCGACTGGACACCCAAGGCTCGGAGCCGGGGCCCGTCCCTTCCCCCACGCGCAGAGCTGTTGGACACTGCAGGGCTCGTCCGTGTAAATGCGGAGCTCGGGTCAGACGCTGGCCCCAGACCTTGGCAGTCATCACAGCGAGCTAATTTACTTCTCCTCTTAGCCTTACAAACAAAATAAAACAAGCCTGCTTCTAATCCAGCCACTGGGTTAAACAAACAATGGGCTCCGACAGGAACAAGGCCCTTCCTTTTCTCCCCTGGCCTCCTCCCGGGGTTGGACTGGAAGGATTTGCATTTGTTCTTGTTGCTGCTGCTAGAGAGGGATTTGTGGCTGTCACCGAGAATAATGGGGACCCAGAGATGATTAATTAGACTCTGTGTCAAGGCCACTTAGAAAAAGGCCAACCCACTCAGACCCGGGAAACTTGACCACAAAGCCGTTTCGGTCACGTGAACGGAGATGCTTCTTTCCTCTCAGGACGAGGAGGGCTGATTTGAGTTCTAAATGGCCCCGTGGAGAAGTTCCCCGTGGGATGGTGTGTGAGCTCACATCCCGAGTCTCGGCAGGTCCCACGCCCCAGAGAGGCGTACACAGAGGCTTGCCGCACCCGGTGGTGGGCTGAAGTCGGGACCATGGGCGTAGCCAACCTCAGACGCGAGAAACTTCTCGAGAGGAATGAGCTGTGGATCACGGGCTGCTGCAGGAAGACAGGAAGTGCCAAGAAATGCTCATGAGCGCCGTGGCCAACGCAGGACGGAAGTGGGCTGATGCTACGCACGTTATTTAGACGGCTGTCTGTGCATCAATCTGGAAGACTACTGACCCCTGAAAAAGCTCTAGGGAGCTTCAGAACCGCGGCATGTGTTTAAAGAGCGTGCTGATCGGTCGGCGGTCTGCGGGGTTGTGGTGGGTGGTACTTGTGAACTGCAGAGAAACGTGGAGAGAGGGAGGAAGGAAATGGGAAGGGGGGGGTGATTTCTCTCCAGGCTCTTCTGCTTCTTCGTGGTGACTCTGTAGCTCCCAGTACTCTACAGTACTCTGTAGCTCCAGTACTCTGCGTCCACGGAAGGACGCAGGCCTGTCTTCCTGCGGGCCCCGCACGTCAGCATCAGCACAAAGTCTTTCCCCGGCGTCCGGGGAGGAGACGCACCTGCCACCTTTTGATGGAAAACAGCAAGGTTCTGGGAGAGCAAATGGGACCAGGATAAAACTGGAGCCGTCTGCGTGAGCGAGCGACGCTGAAGAAGTCGCCGGCCCGAGAGGCCGTCACAGGTTCCAGGCCTTTGGACACGCTGGGCTGAGGGCCCGGAGCTCCTGGGGCTGGCGCTGTGAGTTTATGAGCCGAGCTGAAGGCCCGGCACGGCCCTGGCTCCTGGGGCTCTTTCGGATTGTTTTTCCCTGGCAGGAGAGCGAGGACCTACAGCAGAGAACCTTCTCATATGTTTTCCCCAGGCTGCAGCCGTTCCAGAAGAGATTCTGCCCTTCACAGCCGCTGAGCCGTCATCAGCCTTCTCGGGGAACACACGCATTTCCCCACCCCGACATCCCCCCCAGCGGATGGGCCGGACCCCGAGCTCCTCCTCCAGATTTCTTGCAGAGAGTTAGCGCGGCCTGGGAACCTGCACACACACGCCGTGTCGGAAAAGGCGTCCTTCTGTCCTGCCGGAGAGCAGTCCTTCCCTGCCCGCTTCCACAGCTCCAGGCCACAACGTGAAGAACGTAATCCATGCGGGTGAGAATGAGCTGTGTTCCACCCCGGCCTCTGCTTCTTCCTGCAACACCCGGGTGCTCAGACACGTCAAACGGCTCGCCCCGAAGGGATGTGCTGATGAGCTATTGGATGTGGGAGGGGACCAGGAACGGAGGCCCATAACCCGTCGGACGACACCTCCTCTCCCCCATCTCCTGAGTTCTCTCTGTGCAACTTATTTGTTGAAGAGGCTCAACTGTCTGTCCTGTAGGACGTGCGATGTTCGGGATCTCTTCCCGAGCTGCTTGGCATGCAAATCCCTCGTGGTTGATGTAACGGGGATCTGCGGCCCTGTCCCTCATGGGCTGAGGCCGGTACTCGGATCGGAAGGAAGCCGCGGCTCACTGTCTGTCGTCCGGCGGTCCTGGCGGCCACCATTATCTTCACCTCACCCTGCTGGCTGTTTAGGGATATCTGCAGAAGGGTAATTCCATTTCTTCTGCATTTCCTGCAGGGAGTTCCCCATAAAGAGAGGCATCTGTCCACGGACAGGCGTGGTACGGACTCTCCGGAAAGAAAGCTGGGCTGTGGGTCTCTGCAGGCCCCAGCAGATTCCCAGGAGTTCGCCAGATGCTGGGTCCTGGCATTTCATGAGCGCAGGAATTCAGGGGTGGCGGGGTGCTTGAATTCCTCAGCCTGATTTTCATATCCACACTCAGTTTTCCTCACTCCTGAGGGTGGAAATCTCCCGCCGGGTCTGCCGTGACCCTGTCCGGGTGTTCCCGCGGGCCGTCCCCGGCACTGCCCCCTTGGTTCTGCGTGCTCCCGGGCAGCTGGGTGCCTGGTGGAAGAGCCGTGTCTGAGCCTGCGCGGAGCTTTTGCTCATCCATTGAGGACAGTCAGTGGGGGTTCATGGAGGAAAAGAGGTGCACCCCGAGAAGCAGGCCTGTGGTCTGGGGCCTCGGCAGTCCCTGCCCGCCCCTTCGACGGCCCCGGACCCCGCGTGCTGTGCTTCTGGTCAACGTGTATGTGCCTTTTGTTGCGACCTTCAATTTAATGTCCGCACCGTCATCATTCCTGTCTCTAAAATGGGGTGAGAGCACCCGGCCTGCCTGGGGGGGCCTCAGCGAAAACGTGGATCTGCGTTGCTTAGCAACACGGATCCGGTCTGAAGCCCGAGGCCACCGGGATGTGAGCACATCCCAGAGCAAACTGACACAAACCCAGCGGCCTGGGGATGCGGGGTGGGGGGACAAGCCGGCGTGACAGGCGCACGCCTCGCCAGCCAACCTTTTTCCTTTTCTTCTCTGTTTTTGGCACCCGCTTCTGAAGCTGGGCGGGTACGCTGAGCCACGCCCCCAGCCCTGAGCCGTGATCCGCCCGCCACACACTTCTCCTCAGGCTGGGATTACAGGCATCACCACCGCACCCAGCATCCCCACCACCGACAGAGTCTCACAGACTTTCTCCGGCCGGCGTACCATGGTAGCCTTCTTCCTTGCCTCCTCCCACGTAGCTCGGCATAACAGATCCACACCGCGGTGCCCAGCCACGGCCGGAGGAGGAGTCTCACTAGCTTTCCTTCCTGGGCTGGCCTTGAACCACAATCCTCCTGTTCTTGGCCTCCCAAGTAGCTTGGATCACAGGTGTGAGCCACCAGCACCCATGCGGTAAAGCTGATGTGCACTCTGGCGACTGAGGTGTGATGTGATAAAGAAGCCAGTAATTGGAGTTGGAGTTGGGTTGGAGTTCTGTGCACATCCTCAGGACACTGACAGAGCCGTGGGTTTGCTCACCCCGGTGTCAGCACGCCTTGTGCCAGTGGCCGCCGGGTTGCTAATCACCGGCAGATGCAAACCATCATCCACCGACGCATCCTGTGGTGGGCGAGGGGGCTGTTCATGGGGCTAGGAAGCCATGAACACCTAGGAAGTACCCAAGCTGACCGCTGAACTCTTACGGAATGGCAGTATATCCTTGCGGCACTCGGGAAGAAGAAAATCTTCCCGGCATGTAAAGAACCATCTGTCCACGGGGCCGTAGCAGGTGCACTTGCTTAACGCAGAGTTGTACCAGGGCGGGACACGGAGGGGCTGATGCGCTGTGTGGACAGAGCCTTGGCTTTGGGAGACGGGGGCCTGAAGTCACCCTAAGGACATTGGGGACTGAGGCCTGCCGGTCCCTACCACAAGTGGAATCCACACTTCCAGGACCGGAGCAGCAGGGCGGGCGAGGGAAGACAGCGGGTGACTGGCCTCCCTCCCCAATTCTCTGCACAGAGAACGACGTTTGCTCCTCTACCCCTTGTGGTCCAGGTCCAGGGAGAGAAAGGGTAAAACCAGCATGCAACAGGCTCCCTCCTCGATAAATAAAAGCGGCCATTGGGGGGGGGGGAGAGGGCCTTCTCCCTCTCACCTTGGCGTTTTCCGTTTTCCCCTTCGCGCTCTCCAGCTCATACTCCATCTGACAGACTGTACTATTTATTTTTCATGTACACCCCGCAAAGGGCCACCGGCTGCACGAGCCCCCCTCCCTTCGTAACATTATAGAGATGGCAAAGCTAGACAACGATTCCTTTTCAGGACTTAGGCCGGGGGCAGGGGGAGGCGGCCGCAGGGTAGAAGGGAACGTTGTGGGTCATGGAATGACCCTGTCCGCATTTTCCGGGACTGGTAAACGCGTGTGGGTGCTCAAAACTCGTCCGTCTGCTCCCTGAGGTTTCTGGGAGTTCTGGAAGACCCGCCCCTTGCCCTCCGCCCTTTCTCACCGGCACCCACGAATGAGCTTCCTTTCTCTGCGGATTGCCGGCTGTAACCGCAGCATGCGTGACCTCTCCTGTCCGGTGCTTTATCGCCACGCGAAGTTTTCACCTTCCCCCCCCCCCCCACCCACCCCCCCCCGCACAGACATCCGGTTGCTGTGGTTTAGCCAACTCCGCTGCGGGTGGACATTTTCTTCCCCGTTTTGGCTGTTGGGGGAATCAACATTTGTACACCAGTTTGTGCGGATGCATGCTTTCACGTCTCTCGGCATCGGCCTGGAGGAAATGGAATTAATGACGTGTGTGGTCATTCCATGGTTAACCCTTTGAGGGTGTGCCAAGAGAGCGTCCGCCATAGCTGCACAGGCTGTAACCCGCCAGCCATGGGCAATGAATCCCGCTTTCCTCTCTCCCTGTCCACATCTGCTCCCGCCAGTCTTTGCGGTGGAGGGCTTCGGGGGAGCCTGCCTGCAGCCGACTCTCCTCATAGCTTCCAGAAGGATCCGCGAGTGACCAGTGAGGCTTGTAGTATGTTTTACATCTTCTTAAAAGAATGCCCATTCACTCTGAAACTACTGCAGGACAGAGTAGGAGAGACACTTGAACTAATAGGCACAGGAAGGAACTTCCTGAACAGAGTCCCAGGGTCACAACAAGTTGGAGA
>NW_012267328.1:1460234-1472889 GCF_000151885.1 Dipodomys ordii
ACATTCTGACTGGGGTAAGGTGGTATCTCAGGGTTGTCTTTATTTGCATTTCCTTCACCACCAGGGATGATGAACATTTCCTCATGTGTTTCATTGCCATTTATCGATTTTTATTATGAAAGCGGCGGCTTCTTCGATGGATTTCTGCCTCTTGTGCCAAGACATGTTTTCCTATATCCTGTGCCTCCCAGATGGCGAGATTGGCGGGCGACTGGGAGAGGAAGGAGTCGGCCCTGCCCTGGCCAGGTGGAGCTCTGGGCTGGGGGAAGGGAGGTCTCCCTTGCTGCAAAAGCACGTCACCGATGGCTTGCTCGCCCATCTCTCCGCTCTCTGGTCTCCCTCCGGAAGCTGACACCCTGACACAAGAGAGGCCTTGTGGGTCTCACTCCCAGGGTCTCCCCGCCACAGGATGGAAGGAGTTTGGCCGACACCCGTTAACCAAACTCACGAATTAGGTCTGCCGGGGTTTGGCGCAGCTCCTTTCTGACGGACTCTTACGATTTTCAAAATGCACCCCCCCACACCCCTGCCCCAAACGCCCCTCTTCCAAGGAGCTTTCCTCTGCTTCTCGGCCCAGACCAGGCTTCTCGGGGCCGATGGAAAATGGCGGCCAGTGCGTTGTCCTCCGTGGTGTGGGAGCGGCCTCTGGGCCAACGGCGAGGAGCTCGCGCTCGGCCCCGGCCCCAGCCCTGGCCCCGGCCCCTGTCCTCTCTGTCCTCTGGCCAGGGCTGGGCAGCCTGTCACATGTGCGCTCAATTGCTTCCCAGCATCCTGGGGTCACCCCGACGGGAGAGAGCTGTGCTGCTCAGCCCCGAGGCCCGGGAAGGACGGATGAAAGCAGCGTTAACACATGGCCATTTGCCTTGGCAGCCGCTCGGGGCGAGAGCAAAAGTCCTCTTGACGTGTCAAAAGAGAGATAAACACTCGTTTGGGGAACATGTGTGAGTCGACTGCAAATCACGGGCAGGGTGGCTGCGTTTACAAACAGTTCCTGTCATCTAAACAGCGTCAGCGTCTTCCCAAACGACCGCACGCACTCTGCGTGCCAGACCCCGGGATGGACGGACGGGCAGCACGGAGGAGGGAACAGCCCGGGCTCTGCACCAGCCCAGCCACATGCAGGCCGCGCCCCCCTCCGGATCTGGGGTTCATCAGGACGACTCAGCCAAGGGTTCCTGGGAGATTTCCCTCCCCCGGGGTTCCCCCCCTTCCCCCCATCTTTTGAAGTTCCCCCGAGCTGCCTGCTTCTGGCTCGGGTTTGTTCCTTCTCTCCAGGGCTGGTGTCTGAGAACCGTGCCATGGAGGACGGGTTGGGGATGAGGAAGGAGAGGGTCCCCCACTTGTCCCTTTGGTTGGTGGAGGTCTCCCCGTCTTGGTAAGAGCCGCGCCAGGCCGATTCTCCCTGGAGAGGGTTTGGCAGCAGGTCCCGCGCTGTCTGCGAGGCTGTTTGGTGAGGTGGAGATGAGGGAGGAGGATGTGAGCTTCCTTTGGCATTCACCACTCCAAGCTGTGACCGGCCCTGTACGGATCCCATTCCTGGTTCCTGTACAGCCGGACCCCGCCCTCCTGGCGGCCATCTTGTGAGGGCCTGTCTCCACCTACCGGAGTCCCGTGGGCCTCCCTTGTCCCCCAGATCCAGCTTAAACGTCCTCTGACGCCCAGATGCCGCAGGTCACCCCGCCCACCCCGTCCGGGATTCAGAGTTCCAGGGACCGCAGCACGTATTTCCCCGGCTTCCCCCGGCTCGAAATTCTCTATCACCCCCTCGAAGCTGTGCTGTGACCAAACGCAGAGAATCCAGTCCTTTCTGTGAGTTCCACACCGCTCACCCAGCCACCCAAAATATGTGTGGACTTAACGGAAGACACTTCCCACAGAGGTGGAGCAGGGGCGGAAGTGTATTTCCCAGCAAGCTGGGTTAAAGCCACCACCAGACAGAGAATGCTCGTGGGGGCGGGGGGAGTGCGTCCCACGACACCCTTTGTGTTGGTTGACGTGGGATTCCACGTACTTGAATGCCCCGCTGGCCTTGAACCTCCATCCTCCGGATAGCTACCTCAGGAGGAGCTAGCATTGAGAGCATGGAGGCCCAGCCTCTACGCATGGCCACAGCAGCCCAAGGCCACGGAACGCTCCTGGAGGAAACCCTGGGCTCTGCTGCTTCGTGGGGTGGGGCACAGGACACAGGGCCTGAGACGTGGCCAGAAATGACAGCCTGGCCAGGTGGACACCCACAGGCCGGCTAGTCAGAACACTGGAGTCCAGGGAAGGCACACGCAGCCTCCACCGCGCGGACTCTGGACACATCGTAAAGGCCCTCATCTCTCCCTGGTTTGGGGGGCTGCCGGGGGCGCCAGGTTCTCTTTGGAGCTAGCATGCTTTCTCTGGTGACAACTCTTAGTGACGATTTTGCAGAAATTAGGGATTGCTTAGAGCTTAGAAGGGTGGGCGACTCGGAGATCCAATCAGTGCAAAGCAAACTGTTCCGGGCTGGCGTGAGGGAGGCCCCGGGCGTGGATGGCCTGGGTGCCTGACCTGGGCGACTCTCAGCGCTCGGGTCTCACATTCTCTGGCTGGAGCCTCCTGGCAGCAAAGGCAACGTGGAAACATGTTGGGCTATTTAGTTTTGGTTTTCTGACAATGGAAAACATAGACATATTTTCTGCGGAGACAAACTTTTTCCTGGAACCAGACTCAGGCACTTATCTCATGAGTCATGGGTAAAGGGCACGCACGGGCTGGGGGGGGGCGTCCCCCTCTGCGGTCTCCCCTGGGACGGCGGCTTTCCAGCTGGGCGCGCTCCTCTCCACCATGTAGGAAAACATGCATTTTCTGGTAACCGGGAGCCCAGACAACCACAGTGGAGATGCGCGCTCCCTCCTCCCGCTGGACTTTGGGAGGGACCTGCGGGCGGGTCCGATGGCTTCTTGGGGGGGGGTGTTCTGTGGTTCACTGAGTCACCGCGCCCCTCGGGAGCCGCCCACCCTGGCGGGCGCCCGGGGGTCCCCTGGAATGTGCGGGTGGCTCCGGGCTGCACGCAGAACTCCCGGTCCAAGGAGGCTCCTGGGCTCTGCCTCCCCCGGGGCCTCCAGCCTCGTTTCCTGAGGCCTCGGAGCCATGGCGCCCCCCGTTTTCAGAAGGAGATGGTTAGGACTGGGGTACAGGTGTGACTGACCCCGTGCTGCGGTCTCCTGGTGGGTGGGAGGCCGCACTGCCGGGACGTTTGCTGGAGCTGGGGAGAAGCCGGGCGGGAGACAGGAGCTGTGCACGAAGGAGAAGGGCCTGGTGGCTCGGGGTGTGTGCACAGCGTCGAGTGTCCACCCTCCGTCACCTTTAACCTAGGGTCACGACCCCCAACGAGGCTTGTCCCCATAGTTGGGTCCCCAACATGTCCAGCCCCCCCCCCCCCCCCCCCCCCGCTCGCCACAGACCCCCCCACCCATGGAGCTTTCTTCCTTCTACCGGATGTGCTCATGCTGGACCAGCCGGCTGAGTGGGCTCACCCTGGCCGGCACAGGCCTTCGAGTCTCCGGGCTCCTCCCTTCCCCGTGCAGACCCACGGGTTAAAACCTCACGCGCACACACGCTCCTCTGCTCTGCTCAGCCTTCTCCCCGATCCAGTCCCACGGCCCCACGCTGCCAGGGCCAAAGTACCCCCACGTTCTCCATGCTCACCTGACGCCCCGCCCCGCAGCAGAGAGAAGACAACTCGAGGAGAAGGAAGTGGGCGAACCGATTCCAGTCCAATAGTCACTCGGGTGCTGGCTTCAGAATGGGCCCCCGAAGGGTTGCACACTTGGTGTGTCCATGGCCTGGGGACAAAGAGAAACAAATGTGACAGATGGGTGTTCAACAAGAGAGAGACAGAGAGAAAGACAGAGAGAGAAACAGAGTGAGAGGCAGAGAGCGAGACAGAGAGAGACACAGACAGAGAGAGAAACAGAGAGACAGACAAAGACAGAGACAGAGAAAGACCGAGAAACAGAGTGAGACAGAGACAGAGAGAAAGACAGAGACAGACAGAGACAGGGAGACACACAGAGAGAAAGAAAGACAGAGACAGAGAAAGAGAGAGAGGCAGAGATAGAGACAGAGACAGAGAGAGAAACAGAGAGACAGAGAGAGAAACAGAGAGAAAGACAGAGACAGAGAGAGAAACAGAGAGACAGAGAGAGACAGAGACAGAGAGGGACAGAGACAGAGAGAGAGAGAGAGAGAGAGAGAGAGAGAGCGTGTGGTTGCACCAGCCCATGTGTGCTATTTGCAAAGGGAAAGTGGGCTGTGTATCTGTGAGACACCAAAGGAGAGAGTTGGTCACCAAGCTTAGCTGTCTGTTGCGTCACTAAAGCCACCGGCCCTGGCTGGCATCTGGTCACTGTGTCTGGTCACAGCTGGTCACACCCAACTGGTCACCAGTGGCGCTGGTCTTTCCTGCCGGCCTGATGTCTGTCGGCCGTATCCTGCCTGGCTGGGGTCTGCGTGCAGGAGCGGGGAGGCCCGGCGTCTCGCCCCGTGCCCCGTGGGAAGGGACAGGACGGCAGAGCAGAAGGCCGTGGCCTTTACCACAGGGAGAAGCAGCTTGTGGAGCGGCGTGCACGCACACACGCAGGCACACACATGTCCCTGGCTTGGATGGCTTCTAGAGGCTGGGGCTTGGCAAAGTTCTTGCTGAACACATCGAACAAAATAAACGACAAAATCCAGAAGGAATGCAGGGGAAGTCATGACAAACAGACCGGTGATTCATCGCCATCTCAGCCTAATGGCTACAAGACCTCCCGCCCGCCGCCCCCAGCGTCGACCCGCCCTCATCAAGAAGTCTGCTCGGCAGCGGCTCCCCTGCCAGGCCTGGCCGGAAAGAGCATGTTCTAGAGAGGAGTCTCTGCGTGGAGTGTTGGCTTTCCTGTTAATAAGGCGAATCTTACTTTATTCCCTTGCTTTTCCATGGAGGAAGTCAATCCCTCAGTACTTCCCGGCACGCGCAGACGTGAGTTCACGGACCGGCCTCACCCCCCAAGGCCTGTGGCACGCCACGTGGCTCCCGGCGGCGCGGGGCCGCGGGTGTCTTTGCCGCTTCGCCCAGGCCGCAGCAGACCCTCGACGGCTGAGTGGAGACCTCCACTTGCCTTGGCCCCTGGGGGTGAACCAGCTGTCATGACCACCTCGGTGAAATGAAGACGCCGGTGTTAAGTGTTCCCAGTGGATTCTTCAAGAACGACCGACCGGGCTAAGGTCGAGTCCCCGGCCAAGCTCTGCCGGCCAAAGGGGAGGCGCAGGTCACCACCAGGCCGGATACATAGCAGACCTCCCTCCCTGCCTCCCGTAACGGCATTCATAGTACCCAAGTACGTGTAGGCTGTGTGCCGTGGCTCATGCCTATAGTCCTAGCTACTGGGAGGGAGCTGAAGATCGGGAGGATTGTTATTCAAGGCCAGTCCAAGCAAAAAATTATACCCCATTTCAGTCACTCTGCCAGGCCTGGCTGTGTAACGCCTGTAATCTCAGCTACAAATGAGGTTGGCCCTGGGCAAAAACCTGAGACCCTACCTGAGAAATGCCAGACGTAAAAAGGGATGAGGGCCTGTTTCAGGCGGCAGAGCACCTGCGCAGTGAGCAGGAGGTCCTGGCTTCAAGCCTGAGTCCCAGTACCACCTTCCCACCCCAAAACAATACAAAACAAACAGAAACACCCCACAGTTTCACATCTTACATTTGGGGCCAAACGTCTACTCATTTCTCCTCCCAACTGAAACGTTGAAGTTTTCTTCTTCTTTTTTTCATTATGCTCACAATGAAATGGGGGGAGAGGAAAACGAGCGAGCGAGCAAGAGAGAGAGAGCACATAAACTAATCACCAGTGTCTCCCACAGCTTGCTCTGTTGCTAATACAAAGCGTGTGGCTTGGAGCAGGGGTTGAAGCCTGGAATGCAGGAGCTGGGCCTGGCTGGAGCTTCTGGCTTCTTCCAGGCCTCTGGGTTGAGCTCCAGCTGGCCCTCCTTCCTGTCCTTGCCAGTCTGCCCCTGTGGGGGCAGGGTGGCCCCAAGACACCCCCTCCCCGACCTGCTTCCTGCCTGCCTTCCTGTGTGTGGGTCTGTGGGTCCCTCCGTCCCGGGACCCCCTCAGTCAGGGGGTGGCCCTTGCGGCCTCCTGGGCTGGGGAAAGAACAGAAGCAGAAGCACCAGGTTCCCAAAATATGTCAGCACTGTGGGGGCGGGGGTGACCGATAGCACCTAGGGACACCTCTGAACCTGGGGGGGAGAGGGTTGGGGCAGGGGCCGGATCGGATGGGGCTCACGGAGGGCCAAGGGACGCCCACCTTCCTGCTCTCTGCATCGCTTGGCTCCACCTCGAAGCAGGGACAGAATGTGTTTCAGCCCCTTTGTGCGAATGCTTCTGTAAGATGCTGTCCATGGCTGGGGTGGTTGTTACGCAGTGAGCCCTGACTCCCCCTGCCTCTGCCTACGCAGACAGGCCACGGCCCCAGCGGGCAGTGGACGCGCAGAGGGTTTGGTTAATGAGTGAATGTGTCCAGGCAACCGGGTGGTTCCCACCGGTAATCCTCACCACTCGGGAGACTGAGATCTGGTGGTTTGAAGCCAGGCCGGGTAGCAAAGTCAGTGAGACGCCTAACAAATCACCGAAAGGCCAGAAGTGCAGCTGTGGCTCAAGCAGTAGAACGCTAGCCTTGAGCAAAAGAAGTTCGGGGGCAGCACCCAGTCCCTGAGTTCAAGCCCAGGGACCAGCCAAAGTGGGGGGGGGCGAGTAAATTTGTATGTATTCTCAGGAGTAGTTCACCATTCACAACATCTTCATTGGTTGATGGATTTTTCAGTTCATGACTTAATGTCCCAATATGTACATGCAAATACACAGGAATCTCTTAAATCGTAGTGATGGAAGCCAGCAATGCCTGAATGAGTGACTCCCCTCGACGGAGCACATAGGACAGAATGGATATTCACAGTCCGTGAGAGTCTCTGGGCGGCCGAGGCCGAGCGTCCACTCACAGTCCAACGTAGACTCTTGTTTATTTCCAACTTGAAGAATGTGATCCCAGGAGTACCCTCCCCCCCCAGAGCCCTTTTCTGGGGACCCCTCTGCCAGGGGTCATGTTTCAAGAGTCTCGCCTCCTATGAAACCAGCCACGGGAGAACAGGTGTCCCCGGGCCAGCGTTTTCCTTGGCCTGGAGGGTGGAGGAGGAGGAGAGGGAGCACTGGACTTCACCACCTGCACAGGTCACTGTAGATAAGATCTGTGAGCAGAAGAGGCCAGGATGTGCTCTGCCTGGCCCCGCCCGCTCCCGCCAGGCCCTGCCCACTCCCACCTGGCCCCGCCCACCCTGCACTTGGCTTGCATTCACCCCATCCTGTGAATCACACAATGCCATCTCTGAGATGGATTAGAATGGTCGTTTTGCAGAGCCGTTGCTTTAGGTGCCTTCACTAACCCAGAGCTGTCGGTATTCTGGAGGATGTGCATAGATTCACCATTTTCCAATCTGCGGAGGTCCTCAATCAGTCCTCCACAGAGGCTCCTAAAATGGTGGGGAAATCGCAGAAGGCTTCCTGGAGGAGCTGAGGCCAAGGCTGAGCAAGGAGAGATGGAAAGTATGTGGCCGAGAGAGCGAAGGCTAGAATTCCTAGCTCTTTCCTTTCTCTGCGACCCGGGTGTGACTACTTCAAAATGAGAATAACTCTTGATCCAATAATTCCACTTCTAGGAATTTATTCTCGGGAAGTCACCAGACATAAAGATTTGTGGACACGGATGCTCAGTGCTGCGTGATTTATGACAATAGAAAATTAGAAACAGCCTAATGTGTATAGCGAGTTGGATAAATGAATCCATATGATGGAATATAATATAGCCTCATAGCCTCTTTAATGAGGCAGAAGTGCTAGAGTTAAACACAGTTGGACAGAGGAGTTTAAAAAAACGTGACCTCGATGTGGCTGTCGATGGATCTAAAATGGAACAGAGCAAGTGTTATGTGTGTCAGGCGAATGGGACACAGGAAAACAGTCGGATCAATGGAAAATTTTTGTACGTCTTCTGATATTTTCATAGATGTCTGCTTTGCACTCCTGAGTATTTTTGCCCAGGGTCTGAGCGCGGTCCTGAGGTTCTGCCTCTTGAGCCACAGGCACACTTCCAGCATTTTCTAAGTAGTTTATTGGAAATAAGAATTTCACGGACTTTCCTCCCTGGGCTGATCCTCAGATCTCGGCCTCCTGAGTCGCTAGGATGACGGGCGTGAGCCACCGGCGCCCGGCTGCACTGCTCATTTTCAGGTTCATTCCCTCCGCACGCACCGCCGAGCTGTTCCTGCTCCCACACACCCTGCCGCCATCACGTTGGTCTGCCGGAACCCGTCTGCGGGAACTGGGGTACAACTTCGGGATGGCCGTTCAACGTCCTGTGTCCCCCTCTCCTCCTGCTGCCTGTCACCTTCCCCCGAGAGGTTCCTGCTCTGCCCAAAGACTTCTCTTTTCCAAAAGGGACTTTCAGAGAACGGCTAAGTATCTGCATTGAGCGGCAGCTGTAGGCCAGACCCCTGTGTGCTGGGTGGCTTCACCAGTGAGCCAGTCCGGGATCCGTGCGTGTGCACCCCACAGATGCCCCTGCCGGCCAGTGCTGAGCCTTCTCTGGGACGGCGGCACTTCAAAAGAACGCCAGGTTTCTCTCCATGAAGGGAGCCGACGCCTGGGGGCCACAGTGGAGCCGTGCTGACGCCCTGCGCCCCGTGGATCCGCCGACCTGCAGAAGTTCACATCTGGGCAGAAATCCCAGGGGAAGCTGCCCCCTCCCCCCCACCCCCACTCCACCCTGGGGCTCCAGCGCAGCGCATGGAGGGTGCGCCCGGGATCTCCTGTCCTCCACGCCTCCTCCTTGCTCCTGCGTGTGTGTCCGGGAGAGGAGACCTTCTGTGGATGCTTGTGGAGGAACAGGGTGTGGTTCCAGAGCACCCGGCCTAAGCTTGGGTCGGGTGGACGGCAGGCTTCAGCCAGATCGCTGGACATTCGGGGCCTGTCCCCAATGGCAGGACTGGCAGAGGCCCAACCCTAGGGACCTCACAGGCCGGGCCTTGTATTGCCACCGTGGCCTTGGTTCCCCCACCCTCGACTCCCCCGCCAGTACACCCGCTCCAAGCCCAGCTCCTCCAGCGGGGCCAACTTCAGAGCCGCTCAGCAAGCAACACATCACTTCGCATGTGTCCTTGATAACAAGGAGGAGGAAGAGGGAGGCCAGCAATACCTCTCCACAACCTGCTCTTAAAAACCAATGAACATATATTAACCATACATATTATTGGAGCTCCATGTGGTGTTTCTACCTCTGCAAATGTGAACTGATCAAACCCAGCCTACCTTCCCCAGCAGGTCAACTTTCCTTTCTTCCTTTCTACCTCCAGGTCAACTTTCCTTTCTTCCTTGGCCACCGCTATTCTACTACCAGGACAACTTTCCTATCCTCCCTAGGACTAATATTCTACTTCCAGGTCAGCTTTTTGACTTCCACGTAAAAGGGAGAATCCGTGGCCTGTGTCGTAATGTGCCTGGATCGATTCTGTCATGGACGGTTTTCTCTGCTTCGTCTGTGCTGCTGCAGATGGTAGAGCTCACCCTTCCCACGGCTGTGAACGGAGCTGGGGAGGCCCGGACACACGGACATCCCATCGGCAGGCCCCCTTTCTGTTTCATGGACGGCCGGGCCATGGAACCCATTCCCCGTGCCATGACGGCTGTGTTCGCCTGTACTCCTGCCGACATTATTTAACAATGCTCTCTTCTCCTTCTCCTTGCCAGTGGGTTTTTTCTTTTATTTATAACAGCCCTTCTCCTTACCCTTCCTCTTTTTTAAGGACTGCAGATGCTCTTTTGTCTGTTTTCCATTTTGAGCTTCTGTGTGTAATTATTCTTGAAGGGGGACGGAAAGAGCTCTAACCCCGTCTCCTTACACAATACTTGCGCAGCCGATGCCAGGACGCTCAGGAACCCTCTGGTGGTGCCAGATTCCCCGTCCTGCTTTCCTCCTTGCTAACCCTTCCCTGGGCCAGGCTGCAGGCGGGGTGCATGGGAGCAACCCCCCCCATGGAAGCCTGGGGAAGGAGGGCAAGGCAGCTAGCCCCCCCTCCTCCCAGGGACCGGAGGAGAATTTCCCTGCATCTCCTAACATCAATATTGTATTTCCTCAGTGCTCTGGGCTCCGCTCCCAGCTTTGATCTGCTTGCCGCTGGGGCAGAGCTAGACAGGTGACTTTCAGGATGCAAATCGGGGCCAGCAGGCTCCCAGTGCTGGCTTTGATCTCCTCCCTGAGGATGAGGCTGGGAAAGGGTGCCTGGCTGCCGCACATACAGATTCTAGGTGACCTTAAGCTGGGAGCCGCTCTGGGAGGGCCTTCCATGCTGCTAGAGCAAAGAGGAAGAGAGTCATTCAGCTGTCTGGCATCCGGTATCAGGACTGCCTGAGAGCAATGTGGAGAAGGGCTGGGGGTTTTAACTGTGAAGAGATGGAGGTTAAGAGGCTGGATTTAAAGCGAGACCTGGGTGTTGAGAGGTAACGGGCTTTCCTGCTGCTGTGCTGGGGCTTCGTTTACTGCATCTGACATCAGTCACGCCCGGTGGCCATTTCCCACATGACGTGGTGCCCGGAGGAAGAAGAGGAAGTCAGAGTCCCTCTCCCAAGGACGGGGGTGGACGGACGGCTGGGTTTTGTGGATTTGATTCTCTTGTCCGTCACCTCGGAGGGTCAGCGCAGGTGCTTCACCGGGGTAGATTTACTTCGGTGTCTATTTCTCAATACTTTGCAGAAGTGAGAAGCCCCCCGTTATTCATCCATGAGATTGCTTCTGGCAACTTCTACTCTAGACGAGGCCCTCCGTTGGATTTTCCGTTCGTTTGTGTACCGTCTAAGCAAGAGAAATCTCTCCGGTGGCCGTGGGGGCGGCGGGGGGGGGCGGTATGAGGCAGGCGGCTCCACAGAAGACGCCATTCTCCCTCTCCTCATCTGCTCGCTTCTCCGTGGACCTGCTCTGGTTGCTGATCACTACGCAACAAACCACTCCAAGGTGCTGTGGCTCCCCATGGCCAGTCCCTGCCCTGCCGCCCCGTGGGTCTGCGGACGGCCGTGCCCCACACCTCCCCGAGGTGCTCCGTGTCTGGCAGTCACACGGAGCCGGGGCTCAACCAGCTTGGGCTTCCGAGGAGGCTGGACTCCTGGTGGTGGCGTGGGGCTCGAGGCGAGGCAGGAGGTCATCGGGGCTGTGGTCTACACTTACTAAGTGTGACGCTCTCTGCATGTCTTCCGTTCCTTTCAGCACGGAGGGGACTTTCCCACCATCCCAGCAGACCCCGTGAAGATTCTCACAGCCTGACCCTGGGCGCTGAGCTGTTACCGACACCGAATCTGGCTGACCGCAGTCCAGAGTCAAGCTAGCGAAGGGCAGGGAGAGCTAGCGAAGGGCAGGGATTCCCTTCATTAGAGACCCGGTGGGCTGCGTTTGGAGACCGGGTACCCGAGGCCCACTCCTGGGCTGCTCCCTCCGCGATCTGCGTGCGATCCTTCTGACTGCTGTGGATACGGTCCCACGACACCCTTCCCCTTCCCATCCCTGCTCAAGATGGCCTCGTTGTCTAGCTCAGAATCTGACGTTCGTGATAGATGGGGTACTCCGCTTGGTCAATCCCTGGTCTGTCCATGACGTGGTGCAGCCCAGAAGCACAAACCACATCAGCCAGCCACGCCCCCGCCACAGGCTGGGTGACAGGCTCTCTCCAGGGGACACCATGGCTTTGCTCTTGCCTGTGGGATTTGATAATGAACTAGTGCAACTACAGAGGACTGCAAGCCTAGAAAGGCCCATCTCCCTGCCCCCGGTGCTCATGTCTGAGTCCCTCACCCCTGGGTGCTCATGTCTGAGTCCCTCACCCCTGGGTGCTCATGTCTGAGTCCTTCATCCCTGGGTGCTCATGTATGATTACTCAGGTCTTACTTACTCCCCCACCCCAGGCAGTCATGTCCAATATCCAGTGTGTAGCTTTCCAATGATGCGGTACAATTCAACTAAAGACAGGCCAGAGGATTCCTGGCACTTAACCCCACTCTTTGCTCTTCAGGACTCAGATTCCTCTCGAGTGCCTTAGTGCTTGGGAAAAGCACGGGTTGTTAGACTGCTCCTTAGAGACGAGGGAGCAGAGATTTTAGAACCAGACTGATGACCACGCCACAAACACACATAAAGACAGAGGCGGACAGATCTCATTTCCCCTGACTATAAATCCTGCGCTTTTGTCCCACTGTTCGGGGCCTGCGAACGTAAACAGAGAACACAAAAGGCAGCAGGTAGACGTCTGTTGACACGACAAGACCCTTTCAGTCCGGGGCGCCATTCACATCCTCACAGCTCAGCAACCAGATTCCCCATCCGTGGAGACTGCTGGCCTCTGCGCAGGCTGACCCGCCCTCTAAGCCTGTGTGCGGGAGAGGTGGGCCCAACTGTCCACCCACCCACCCACCCACTACCTGACCACTCAACCTCTACCCACCTACCCACCCACCCACCCACTACCTAACCACTCAACCTCTACCCACCTACCCACCCACTACCTGACCACTCAACCTCTACCCACCTACCCACCCACCACCTACTCTACCA
>NW_012267328.1:1473819-1513021 GCF_000151885.1 Dipodomys ordii
CACCCCCCAGTCCCGGACCGGAGGCGACTCATACTCTTCCCTTCCTGCTCTTGTTTCTCACTGGCGTCTTGGCACATCACCCCGCAGCATTTCCACAGGCTGCGGTAGGTTCTCTGGGGAGCTGACTGTACCCCAGCCCAGAGACTTCAGCCTGCACAAACATGTGGAGTCTTACTGGGACTGTTCAGAGCTGCTTCCAATCTGGGCCGCAGAATTAGGCAAAATGCCTTGCATTTATCTTGGGAGCCATAAAATGGATTCTGCAGAGTGGTATTGGTTAAAAACGAATTCTCCGAACAGGGTGTGGAAGAATGCTGAGAGCCTCCTTTCCTTTCTGGAAGCTCTTTTAAGATGACAATCTATGCGCGTGACCTGGGGGGCTCCGGTGACAAGGCCCAAGGTTTCTGAAGATCCCGTCCACAGGTAGCTCTTAGGAAGCAGGGGAATTTATTCTTCAGTACAGCCAGAAAGACTCCACTTCCCTTCGGGGGATTTCTTTTAAAGTCCTCCAGGCAGAACTGTGTCACTGAGGTCAATTGACTTAAAAAAAAAAATCACGCTTTTCAGCCACACCTATTCACTTCAATCAGAGAAGAGCCTCGGTGGCCTTCCTCTGTCCGACATCAAACCCGTCGGCTCATCCGCTCACTCCCTGCCTCTAGTCTAGCAGCGGTGAGTTCCTCTCCCATCGTGGGTCTACCTTGGTCCCGGGCCTCCAGCCAGATAGGCTCCGGGGTATCACACCGTCTTTGAAGCCAGAAAGACCCCCATTGTGACTCTGACTCGACCCTTTCTAGCTGGGTGATCCCGAGTGGTGATCCTCTTCTCGCCCTCCCAGGATCTCCCCCGGGCCCGTCACTATTTATTCCCTTAGCTCTTAGGGCAGACTCTGCTCCTGTGTTCCAGTACCCCAGCATCTCAATCTGGTGTCACCAGGATCTCTCTGTGAGCCGAACGCAGCTCTGCACTGTGGCCCATCACAGATCTAAGGCTCTCTCTTCTGGTCACGTGTTCCCCCTGGTCTTCCCCCCGCCCCCATGCTTACTTGGGCTTTTCCAGCATCATGCCATGGAGGTAGCATTTCCTTTCTAATATTGAAAAGATCGCTGCCCGAGGTCTGCAGAACTGACACCTCTCCATCTTCCATCTGGACACGGGGATCGCGTGCCGAAAGGCGGTCCCCGGGAAACCACGGAGCCAGTGGTTTTGTTGTCCTGCGCTTCACTGGGATGGCCTCTTCCCATCCTCTCTTCTCAAAAGATTCCTCGACATACACCCTGCCTTCGAAACCAGTTATTTACACTCCATCCACTCCAGAAATCCCTTGTAATGAACCGTACAAATCTATTTGCCCTGCTGCTACTATAATTACCTATATCTTATTATAACTTAATATGGAACAGATTCCCCCCCACCACCCTTTCAGAGAAGCCAGAAGCGACTGGGCATTTGCTAAAACTGCCACCGCCGCGGCGGTGGAGGAAGCAGTGAACCCACTAATTGGATAAGTGGGGGATGGTGTGGAAATTTAATTAAACTGGCATTTGCTCTCGAGGCTGAAAATATTCATCAGAAAGTGAACTGTATTTTTTTTTCAAAGAAGGGAGAGGCGGGGGATGACATGGAAAACCCCGCGGACGCCGTTTCTTCCTGGCACCGGAGAGATAAATGGCCTCTTCTCTTGCATGAGGTTTGGTTTTCGGTCCCCGGAGCTCTGCTGACAGCTTCTTTGGGCGGAGATCACAAAGAAAGTGCTTGGAAAACTGTGAGGTGAGGGGGAGGAGGCGTGTGAGAGTCTCGATTTGGGGACCAGATGCATCCCTTGGCAGCTCTTGACACAAACATAAAGATAAAATATGTGTCTAAAAAAAAAAAAAAGAAAAAGGAAGAGAGCCAACGCTTAAGAATCGCTCCTCCCGGTAAGAGATGAGCTTTACATCTGCAACCATTCAAGCAGTAACACTTAAACAATTGTCAAATTTGAGAGGGGTGGACGAGGGTTTGAACCCGGCATTTAAATACATTCCACGGACCCGGGGCCTCTGGAACTATGCCCCAAGGGCCGGGGTGGAGGAGGGCACGCAGCTGGCGGCCGTGTTTGGTTTACACCACTCCGGGTAGTTGGTTGGAGTATGCTGGCATGGCCCAGCTGTCGCCTGAGCGGCTGCTGCCCTGTCACCACGGGGGCCTGGCCGGGACCCCGCGTGGACTCCGGCGTCATGGGCTCCCTTAGCTGGGGAGCCTGACAGGCAGAGGGAGAGAATTCTGCACTCAGAAGCTCAAAGGCCCCGGGGCTCTCTCTCCTCCGTTTCTGGCGTTTGGTTTAGGTTTCTGGAGACGACTTCCCGCTCGGTGGCCTTGGGAATGCGCGCTGTCCTTGCGAGTTTTCCGTGGGTCTTTGTTCGGTTTGGGTGGTTTGTGTCTCTTTGCTCGCCAGGACCGGGTGGCAAGGAGGTCCAGAGGCAGGAGGAGGTCAGGCCGCTGCCCGCTCACCCGGACCCCCGCCCTGGTCCTTCCGAGGTCCACCGTGGCCGAGGGGCAGGGGCAGTCTGGGAAACCCCTCGTCCGTGGCTTCTGACAGGTACCGAGATCAGTCCAGGTGTGAGAACACTGAATGGAACACAGTCACACAGCCTCACCATAGGGTGAGGACACTTCTACTGCCCTTTATGATGGCGGATCCTGACGGTGTTAACTGTAAATTAAGCCTTGTCATCGATCGGGGCAGGCATGGGGCAGGGAGGAAGGCATACGGAAACCGATCGTCGTAATGTAGGGAAGTCGAAGCTATGTGTGATTGCTGCAGACCAGGGGAACAACTGTAACACGAACGTGGTGGTAGAAAACCCTAGAAATTTACTGTCCTGTGGCTCCGTGCGGAGTGGAGGTGGGGGAACTTGAAACCTCAAATCAAGGTGCCGGCAGGGCCCCGGCCTCTCTGCAGCCTCTCGGGGCACAAGTTGTCCACACGTCTTCCCAGATGCTGTAGTGGACCTATGGTTTCCATTTAGGTTCACATGCCCGGAAAATCCTGGGGGCGCACGGACACATCACATTTTCATCGTAATTCCTGATAACTTAAAAGAGGGCAAGGCAGAAACAGCTCTCTAAGGCCCAATTCCTCTAACCCTCCATTCAGCTATAAGCTGAATCAACACGTCTGTCCGTGAGATTGGAACCCAGGATCCAACCCTTACCTCCAAGTCTCTCCGCTGCTCCCCACCCTATACCCCACCGTCTTTCAGGACACATTTCAAATTCAAGCAAAACTCAAGACAGAAACAGCATCCAAGATCCTAGCTGCGTAGTGTGGCGAACATACAGTCCCAGCTCCACCAGAGTTATAATAAGAAGTAAATTTCACGCAAAATAGGATCGCAAGTTAAAATAGATCTTGCAATATTTCGACACAAAGGGCTCTTGAATCTCCACCAAACACCAGCTGCTGTTTATTAATTCATACGGAGACGCCGGCCACCCTGCATCCTGGTGTTGAAATGTCCTTTCTATCACGAAACAGGATGGCTTCCAACGGCGTTTATTTGTTCTTAACGGCTTTGAAACCATTGCCTCACTCGGTGAGAGAAGACGTCGGTGATTTTCTTCTGTTGAGCCTTCGCACAGGAATTGGACAGCTCTCCATCCTTCATCCCTAAGTCATTTCTTTTAGGAGAACACTCCTTAACAGAGACCCCTGGCACTTCCAGAAGAGCCTGAATTCTTGTTGCTGATGTTTCCCATAAAAATCAGCTCTTTGTTCGGGGGTGAGGAGGAGGAGGTGGGAATTTGGAGACAAGCTCATCAGAATGATTCATTCCGGGGGCATTGTAGTCTGGGGACAGTGGTTTGGGCCTGTGATTCCCAGCTCCTTCGCACTAAGCAGAGTGGAGATCTGTGGCTGCGGGGTGGCAGTGGGTGGACTTTCCTGACGTCTTAGAAATGAAAAGCATCCTCCTCGTCCTGGTTCCCCGGTGGAGGGAGTGTGGGAAGGGATGGTGGTTGAGTCACACCTTGTGATGAAGGACACAATTGTGAACGTGTATCCTGGACATTCCTGGGATGAGTTTGGTATCATTGTCTCCCACTGAGGATGAGTGAGCGGGCGAGTGATTATGTGCGTGCGTACGTACCGAGAGAAATACGTGAGGCTCTCTCATTTTCTTATGCCGGTATTGGGGCTTGAACTCAGGGCCTGGGCACTGCCCAAGGTTGGCATTTCACCACTTGAGCCACAGCTCCATTTCTGGCTTTTTTTTTTTGGAGCAGGGGTGGTTCATTGGAGACAAGTGTCTCACGGACTTCCCTGCCTGGCCCGGCTTCCACTGCAATCCTCAGATCTCAGTCTCCCGAGTAGCAAGGCTGACAGGCGTGAGCCGCCGCCGCCTGGCTTTGGAGGTCTCTTTAACTCAACCAGGTAGAACGATGTATCACCCGGTGCCTTCTGGTGCGGCGCCCTCCACATGGCCTTCGGACGTGATGGCGGCCGTCTGTCTCGCTGGGTTGAGCTGGCCGAGGGGGCTCTGGGTCTAGCTCAGGCATCCGCCACTGCCGCCCAACAGAGGACCTGACGGAGCTGCCAGAGCTGCCTGTATGGGGTACAAGGACCCAGAGCTGCCCAGATGGCCGTGGGGAAGGCCACGGCAGAAGGTGCCGGCCCTGGCTGCACCTCGCACACTGACGCCGGTGCTTCTTCTCGGGGAAGCAGTGCTGGATGTGCTGGGTGTGGGGCACGGGAGGAAATTTCTGTGACTCCCTCCGCCCCCTCCCCATTACTGCCTACCCAGCCTTGGCGCACACCGGCCTCGGTGAGGCCACCTGGACACGTGGCAAGGAGCGAGCTGGGGGCAGCTCCATCCTGCTGTAGGCAGAATCAAGCTCTCCCTTGTCCTGTTTCTCCCCAGACGCATGAGGTTTGATCAGTTCCCCAGAGGAGGCGACTTTCACAGGCCTCCCTCCTGCTCTCCGGGCCCATCCGCAAATTCTATCCGTATGGGCTCCTTCATTGAGCTCATTAAGCCGTTGTATAATGAGGACGATTTTGGCGGCCACAGATCCTTCAGGTCACTCCCTGTGGCCACAGCTTCCTGTGTGTGAAGAACTCGAGCCGCCCGCCCCGAATGGCTGCTCTTCAGACATCTCCCGGCAAAAGCAGAGGCCTCTTTCCCGGCCTTCCGGGACAGGGCAGGGGGCGGTGGCGGCATCTCCAGGCTGCCAGACACAACACTGCATCGTGTCCGCCCTCCCAGACCTGGGCGTCCACACCCGCCCGCATGCGGAAGGAGAGGGGGCTCTAGCACGGAATGCAGGCTGCACCACGCCCGTGGACCCTCCTCCCACAGCGGGGCTGGCGGCCTCTCCTCCTCCACTTCGCTTTCTATGTCTTTTCCTTTTCTTTGTCCTTTTCCTTCTAGCATTACAGCTGTATTCCTCTCGATGATGACTAACTGGTGGGTAGAATGCCAGAGGACAGGCGTTGGCATGGGTTTGTAAGCATGCCGCTCTGAAAAACTCAAATGGAAGAAGCTCAGAGTCTTGGTGTCCCAGCATCCTGGAAAGCCTCTTTTGAAACTGTACACAGAGCTCGGGGCACACAGAGGAGATGAAGAAGGCGAAGACAGGGCAGGATGCATTCTTGGGGAGCAAGGGCTCCAAGGCCCCGCCGCTCGGAGCCAGATGCTAACTTCACTCTGACCCTAGGAGCCTTCTCCCGTCCTCTCCCAAGACACCTCGCAGCCGTCTATCACCAGACTCAGCTCTGAATCACAGGGTGCTAAGCTCTTTCTTTTGTCTTTAGCTTTACCATCTTAATATCATTGGAGCTCAGACGATCACGGTTTAGAGCCAGACGAACCATCTCAATCACACACACACACACACACACACACACACACACACGGCGTGGTGGTGGGTGTCTAACATCCCAGCTCCCTTCGAAGTATGAATAGGAGGACCACGGTCCAGCCCAGCCCCAGGCAAAGAAGTGAGACCCTTGTTAGAAGATCACAAATGCAGAAAGGGCTCGGATAGGGCTCAACCGGTTGAGCTGCGCAGAAAGCACAAGAGTCTGAGTTCAAACTCCAGTATTGGAAAAAAAAAAAACCCAAACCCCAAAGCCCACAAGGCTTCCTATTGTACAGATTTCGTTCCGTTGCCTGTTTTCAGAACGCCATCTTTTGGTATTTCCTCTGGTGGCAAGTCTTGTGTTTGTGTGGTCTGAGGACGCCTGTGCTTCGTCTAATTTTGCTGTGGTTTTCTCTTCAGAGTAGCAGATGGCCCTCTTGTTTTCTCTCTTCTTGTCACTTACAAACATTCCTGTGGCCATTCAGAGAAGGCACGGAGAGTTGGGGGCTGCCCCGTCCTGGATCTCCGAGTGAGACATTATCTATGGTTTCCTCATGGCCCAATCTTGCTTAGGTTGTTGCAAGGATCCTGAGAGACTGAAAAATACCCACGGCCATGACCGAAGTGGATCTTTCCATCGTTCCTCTCCCGCCTTTATTCCTGAGGAATGTTTGCAATGGACATCAATTTCTTCGATGCCAATTGTGCTCTGAAAGCAAATGAAGGCCCAGTGCAGTGGGTTGAGCCTGTAACCCTCCCTTTGTGAGAGAGGAGATTGAGGGACGATGGTTCAAGGCCAGTCCGGGCAAAAAGAAGCTCGTGTGACTCTGGGTGTCAACACTGCTGTCCTGGCGGTGGGGGAAGCACTCTGTCCGGACGTAGTGATGTATGTCTGTCCTCTTCAGAGACCCCGGGAAGGAAGAGGTGGGGGAGGGGTCACAGCCCCAGCATAAGGGGCTGCGAGAAAGAGAAACTGAGAAAGAGACTGGAGGTGTAGTTCACGCAGCCCATCGCCCACCTCACAAGTGCGTCTCCCAGTACCACTAAAGAAAACCAAACTTAATACCATACCACTGCTGCCCAGCTTCCACTGTTTACCGATGGAAGTCGTCTGTCACACCTGCCGTACCGCGCTACCCGGTACACGCCTTGCCCTCCGGCTACTTCCGAGAACACTGTTCATAAAGCTCCACTAGGGTGTGATTCCGTGTGGACTCTTATGCTTGGGCTTAGTTAAAGTATCTGCAAACCAGTATTCTCACCCATTCGGGACCATCCTCATCCCCTCTTGCCGCTTTTCTCTCGTTTCTCCTTTGAAGTCCTTAGGTGACGGATGTGCTACTTCTGTTGTAGGCAGTCCCTGCTCCCCTGAATCCGACCTGCTCTCTCTCTCTCTCTCTCTCTCTCCCTCCCTCCCTCCCTCTCTCTCTCTCTCTCTGTAGCAGGTGCTTTTCCCTCCCCATGCAGGGTGCTAGGTAGTTTCTTCTGGACTGTCTTCCAGGATATTTGGTGAGAGTAGGCTGTTGAATCCAACTAATAGGTCCTTAAAAAGAAAACATAACTCTATCAACAAAGCCAGAATTTGCAATTCTCAGGATCCTGCTGGAAATGTTCAGTTCAGCCTCCACATCCATGGAAAGAATGGGCCAGTCGCTTTCGTTATGCATCTGGATGGGATGCATCTGAAGTCTTTGCAGTGCGTCCCGTTTTCCCCACCTCCCGATTTTTACTTAGGATATCTCACATCTCTTCTTCCAGCATGGGACGAGGCGATTCATTTTTAAACTGATTGGATGACTTTGCTGCTTTTGTCTTCATCTCGAGAGGAAGCGTTCTCATTCCAGGGTCTGTGGTTCCGGTGATGTAGTCTCACCTGGTTCCAGTTTGAGGGCGTAGGGTTCCATCCCATACATTAGACTCTTTGCTAAACGTCGTTATTAGGAGGAGGAGTCGCGGCCAGGACTGTGTCTTACCAACGATCACATCTGTGCACAAGCGAAGGAATGGCTGTGACAGGAGACACACAATCACATCACGAGCGCCTCCCACCTTCCGAACCTGAGCGATCTCTGCTAAACACAGTTTAAAAGTGCTGTGGTTCTTCAAATCTTTTATCCATTCTGCCACAGGAGTGCACCCCTTCCCCCCTCCCTTGGGCCATGTCACCTGGCACGTTGCTCTAGCTTGTGTGTGTGTGTGTGTGTGTGTGCGTGTGTGTGTGTGCATGTGTGTGCATGTGTGTGCGTGTGTGTGCGTGCATGTGCGTGTGTGTGTGCGTGTGTGTGTGTGTGTGTGTGTGTGTGGTTTTATGAGATAAAGTCTTGCTATGTCACCCAGGCTGGCCTAGGTCCTCCTCCTCCTCCCCTCTCTCCAGCGTGCCCCCTTGTCCCTAGCCTCTTCACCTCCCTCTTCATCATCCTCTCCTCCTTGACCACATTCCCACCCCTGCTCATTATTGCAACAATTCTCTCCTTGGGAGCTGTGGTTGTGGGGTCCTATCTTCCAGCAGGGCTTTTTACCCAACACAATGACCTTAAACAACACAGTGACCTTTCAGACAAGCCCCCTGCACTCTGCAGCTCCTCCTCTCCTGCGCGTCCTCACGAAGCACTCGGTTGCGGTTTGTGAGCTCTCCCTGCGTGAGGAATGTGCCTGAGAGGGTTCTGAGCTGGATCCTGGCCAGGTCCCGGTGTCTGAGGTGCGTGCCTGCCTCCTGCAGCAGGGCGTTGCCAGCTCTCCGCCCTGCAGGTGCTCCGGACATCTGGAGGTGTAAGGTACATATTTATGCACCCGCAGACATCTCGGGTCGCTCCGCCGACACGTTTCCCACCGGGGCAAGACGCCGACGCCGGGGCCGTGACTCCCACACTGAGTGGTGAGCTGTCCGTCTCCCTGACCTGCTTGTGGCTGGGGAGCGCTCTGTCCATGTCGAACACCTTTTCCTCCATGCCTGATTGCTGAGGGATGATGGTGCTCCATGTGTTCTGGACTTTGAAAAGAAGGAGAGAGAGGGGGAGAGAAAGAGACAGAGACAGAGAGAGAGACAGAGAGAGAGAGACAGAGAGAGAGAGCGCATCAGAGGGCTGCCGAGGGACAGTAACCTCTGGGTAAGCCCCCTCTGCTCGGTCATCGTGTGTAGATGGGCTGGGTGTTACCTCGCGCGCTGCACTGAGTGTGTGTTCGGAAGTGATGGCTTGAAGGACAAAGCAACCAGGGGTGCTTTCCGGTTCTGCTGTGTGTATTTCCTCAGTGCGCCCAGGAGAGCAGGTGCTAGGCCACCTACGTCAGGTAGGTGATCTCTTTTCCTCCTTTCTGAAGCCCGAAGCTGTAAGTCACTTTGTTCTCCCCACTTGGTAGAGACGGACACTGGGGGCTGAGGAGAGGAAGGAATGGACTCAAGCTTCCAGGCTAAGTATCAGGGGCTGGGGCAGGCACGCCGGGCTGCCGGGGAGGCACGCCGGGCTGCTGGGCAGGCACGCCGGGCTGCCGGGGAGGCACGCCGGGCTGCCGGAGACCAGAGCTCTCCCTGCGACATTGTCCCCCGCCCTTCCCACCCAGAGGACAGGCCAGGGAAAACATCCCACGTTATAATTTTTACTTTTTTGCATCAACAGAATTCTTTTGGACTTCTAACATAGCATTAGTGGCAAATCTAAACCAGGTGTCCACTCTGTTTTGTTTTGTTTTTTTACAGGAGTAAGGGTTGAACTCAGGGCCTTGGCTGGTTAGACAAGTGCTCTGCCCACTAGCTCCCCTCCACACCCCCACCCCTTCCCCCCAGCCCCGCTCCCCTCCACACCCCCACCCCCCCCCCCCCCCCCCCCCCCCCCCCCCAGCCCCAGCCCCTTTTCACTGTTATTTTGATATTGAGTCTTGATTTTTGCCCGGGCCACTCCAGGACTGCGATCCACCTGTTTTATGATTCCCGCTGTAATTGAGGGGACGGGTGTATGCCATCCAGCTATTGACTGAGATGACTTCCTTCCCTTGAAGGTTTTGCCTGGACCGTCTGTCCTCAAACCTCAGTCCTCCTGCTCTGAGCCTCTGGGGTAGCTGGGGTTACAGATGTGAGCTGCCGTACCCAGCTAGTCAGCGTTTTTTAGAGGGAGTCTTGAGGACAACGCTGCTTTGTTCTTTTCCTATAGGAGCCAGGGCTTCACAAAAGCAATGGGAGCATTCACGGCATCTCAAAGAAGAGGCGGCCACGGCACAGCGGGGTGGAGCGTGGAGAGGCCACGGGGAGAGGTTAGAGGTCACGGTCCTCCGAGATGAGCCGGCCTAAACCCTGACCTCTGCGGAAATGTCAGAACGTTTCATGGTGGATAACTTTGCGTCACGATTAAAGCGTCTCGGGAGATGAATCCCATTAGAACCAACGGGTCAGAAGCGTGTAATTACGCGACACCATTTTTTATTCTATTTCTGTGTTGGTCTGAGCATCAGATCACTTCCTCAGGAAAGAGAAAGGGAGTTGCGCAGCTACCGACATCAGAATTCTCTCAATGACCGAAATCCTCGGGTTCCTGCTGGCATCCTGCCCCACCACCAGAGCACACACCCCTAGTATAGGACCCACTTCGTGGATTCGCCTCATTGATTATAGGTTGATTGGTTCATTCATTCATCATGCATGCAACCTATAGTAAATGCCCACTCTGTGTCAGGCAGTAAGAGCCCAGGATTGTGTAGGACTCAAGCCAGGACAGGGAGCTTCACGAAGAAACAGAGGAGGCGTCTTTGTATCTCAAGTCCTTTTAGCCATTGTTTCTACTTTGTTTCCCCTGCAGCTTCTCCGGTAGGTGAAAATTACACGACGTGTAGAGCGAGGGAGTGTCGAGTGGGGGTTGTCCTCAGCTTCTCTGAGCTGAGAGGGAGCCGGTATGAGCTGAGTCTTCAGGCCTCCGCACAAAGCCCACAGCAATGGCCAGGAGCTTATTTCTTCCTCTTCCCTCCCGGTGGACGGAGCTTTCTCGAGAGGTCTTTCAGCACTGGGGCTCTAGTGAGTCCAATCCCGGGGCCTCTGCCAGGTGAGAAGCGTCCAGTCTGCCAGGCTGAAGCTGGATGCTCTCCGCCATGTTACCCAGTTAACATCTGCACCAGCGGGGAAGATAAATGGCCCCGGCCTGGCTACTGCCCTCGGGGACGGAGGAGGCTTCCAGGTTCCACAGAGTATCTACCAGGAAGCAGCAAGCGCTGCTCACGTCACCCGCGTCCCCGCCCGCCCTGGAGTCCACGGCCGGCCACGAGCTTTCCCTCACCCGCTGACTGGAGGGCACACACCCAGCCAG
Organism: Dipodomys ordii; assembly: GCF_000151885.1. Lineage (NCBI taxonomy): Eukaryota > Metazoa > Chordata > Mammalia > Rodentia > Heteromyidae > Dipodomys > Dipodomys ordii. Next base: position 1,484,949 of record NW_012267328.1, read on the forward strand.
CGCTTCTGCAGCTTCTAGAACTCTCAGGGACCAGCACCACAGCCTTCGTCTGCGCTGAGCTGAGCTGGCCACTCCGTCAGGAACACCGTTTGGTTTTATTTATTTTTTTCCCTTGAAAAATGGACCAACTGGCACACCGGTTATTTGCGCTCTGCAGACATTTTCTCTGAGACTGGGTGATGCGGGCGCGGGTCCTTCCAAACCGCCCGCGGGCTCCACGTCCAGGACAAAATCGGAGCATGGGGGGGCGGTAAGAATTAATTATGAAACATTTGTGTGCGCCACCGGATTCCAAGATTTCCCTGCTAGGCTCCGAGGCCATGGTAATGATTATGATGATTTAAAACATGTCATGCGACGGAATACATCGGCATTTGGAAGATATGGGCAACGCGGGAAAGAAAGCCACTCCTCCCCCCGGTGGAGTGTGACCTGTGGGCAGGTGGCAGTCGGGCCTGGGATCTGGGGGGACGGTGGGGACTCTTCCAGATGTGGGGGCCGCCGCTCTGTGCAACTGGCCTGGCGTGGTGTGGCATCCAGGGCCTCCCCAATTACCCTGAAAGCTAGGGACACTCTCCCCGGTCTTGTTTGTGGGCTGGGGGGGGTGTGGCCTTTTTCAGCCCCTCAGCCCTGAAGGCAGAACTAGACCAGACGCCTTCCGTCGGACCGGACGCGGGAGAGAATTTGTTTTTGAAAAATGTACAGCAGTGCTAGTCTTCCCACCCGATATTTGTGTTTCTAAAATGTAGTTTTCAGACCCAACAATCTACACTTCTATATAGAATCTATACTCTAGAATTCTATAGATTCTATTTAGAATCTACACTGGAATCTATATTAGATTCTCTTGAAAGGAGTGAATGTGTTACTGTTCGTTAAAAATTTTTAATGTAATTTTATAGTTATTAAGGTACGGTGCAGGGGCTGGGAAGGTGGCTCAGTGGTAGAGCACTTGCTTTGCATGCCTGAGGCCCTGGGTTCGATTCCTCAGCACCACATAAGCAAAATGAAAAAAGCCGGAAGTGGCGCTGCGGCTCAAGTGGTAGAGTGCTTGCCTTGAGCTGAAGAGCTGAGGGACAGCGCCCAGGCCCAGAGTTCAGGCCCCACAACTGGACCCCCAAAAAAAAAAAAAAAAGGTATGGTGCAGAGGAGTTACCACTTCCAGGTCTGGTAATGAGTATGTTACCTTCCTTCCTTCCTTCCCTCCCTCCCTCCCTCCCTCCTTCCTTCCTTCCTTCCTTCCTCTCTCTTTCTTCTTTCTTTCTTTCCTTCCTTCCTTCCTTTCTTTCTTTGGACAATGTTACCTCTGTCTTTATTTTCTCCCCATTTCTCCCTCCCATCCCTGCCCACACGTTACACAGGCCATTTTCCACAGTGTGTCTACTGAACAGCACGATTGCATCTGCTCACCCTTCCTCTTCTCTCTCCTGTGCCTCTACTTTATTCCCCCGAAGGAAAAAAAAAAAGCAAAACCAAACACTAACACCAATAACAAGGGGAAAAAACTGTGTTTCCATTGCCTGGATTTCATTTGAATAGGTTTTGTTTTTGTTTTTTGTCAGTCATGGGGCGTGAACTCTGGGCCTGGGCGCTGTCCCTGCGCTCTTCAGCTCAAGGCAAGCGCTCTACCGCTTGAGCTACAGTGCCACTTCGGTTTTCTGGTGGTTTATTGGAGATAAGAGTCTCACAAACTTTCCTGCCCAGGCTGGCTTTGAACTGTGATCCTCAGATCTCGGTCTCCTGAGTAGCTAGGATGACAGATGTGAGCCACTGGCTCCCGGCAATCAGTAGAGTTTTAAGTGTCCAGAGTAGCCGCAGCTTGGGGTCCCCCCGCCAGCGTGTGCTCCTTTCCTCTGACTGGGGTTGCCCAGAGCCCTGTATGGATTCATTCAATATGAATTTCCCGGATGACAACTACGTAGTTACCTTCCACCCCACCGAGCCAGGGGTGCTCAAGTACTTTCGGGACGGGGGTCTTGAGACTGCGGTATTTGATGAGTGCTCTGAAGGAAGGAAGCCGCTCCGGGGCGGGCGGGCCCTCAGCAGGTCTTTGGTGACCCTCTGTCCGTTGCTCCCAGCACATCGGCTCCCAGGCGCCCCAGACAGCCCCGGGCTGGGTGTTTCCTGCACCTCACTGGAGGTGTATGCAGGGGTGCATCCATCCAGATGTCCCCCCAGGGAGAGGACCCTGAGGCCAGAGGGGGCAGAGGGAGGGGGGTCCTTATGGAGCTTGGACCCCCAGTGGCAATCTTCCCCCAAGAACTCTCCGTGGCTGGGGCCGGAAGTCTGCGTGCAACGAACCTCCTGGCCAGCGACGGGAGTGGATGGCCGCCGGGCCGGAAGGGAGAGGCTCTGGGGACGCACGGGAGAATCGACATCTCCAGCGGAGACTCAGGAGGGAGCCCAGAGGCCAGGCCGTTCCCCCCGTGGCCACCCCGGGGGACCTCACTGTCCCTTGAAGGCCCGCAGCCCTTCCCGCGCCAGCCCGGACGTGGATTCATGGGCTGGACCACAATTGCTAGCTGTGCCGGGCAGCCGGGGTCCCTTTAATTCAGCGTTGACACAAATAGCCCAGCACACCCGCCCGTGTGAAGCCCACGCGCCCGCAGTGGGGGGGGCGGGCGTCGCGTCCGGTGGAGGTGAAATCCCGCCCCTCCCCACGTAACCCACAGAGGCTCGGGAAAGGAAAGCTGCTGGCCGGATCGCGGCCACACTCCCACGCAGGGCCCGCCGGCTTCTCCCCCGACCACGGCTGGGAGGGTTAACTGCCTTTCTCAGGTTACTGGTTTGGGGGTTTTATTTCGGTCGGTTTGTTGTACTATGGCTTTTGGTGGTGCCCGGGACTGGCGTCAGGGCCGTGAGTCTGCGAAGCCAGGGCGCTGGCAGTTGAACCACACGCCCTTCCGCCCCCTTGGTTAAGAGTCTTGACTTGTGTCCAGGCTGGCCTGGCCTGCTGTCCTCCCCTTCTGCGTCCTCCTGTGACTGAGAAGGACAGGAAGGCACCACTGTGCCCGGACCTCGTGTGTCCATGCCACTGGGAGACCTGGCCCATGCCGCCACGCCCGGCCCTTGGGTGACGTCTGTCCAACTTCTACGCCCAGGCCTCCATCCACCTGTCCTCTGATCTCTGCCTCCCAGGCTGCTGGGATCACAGGCTGCAGCACTGCGCCTGGTTTCTTGTGGTCGAAAACCCTTTTTCCTTTTTTGAAAGAGCTGACGTGGCAGGGTCCTGAGCTCTGACCCCGCTGCAGCCTCGGGCTGGAGCGCGATGCTTGGCCTTGCTCTGTCTCTGTGTATAAACCCATCACACTCACGGCAGCGCAGCCTGCAAAGGTTTGGTCCAAGCCGACCCCCGGCAGGGGCCTGTGGAGCCCGACCCAGCATGTAGCACGTTTGGTCGCATTGGGCAGCAGTTCTATGAGCAGAACAGAGCCTGTGTCGGGGGGTCCAGAAGTTCGCTCGTGTGAGGAGCTTCGTTAAGGTAGCTTTAATTTGCTAAGCTGCAAAATGTTTTCCATCTCTAAAATGAGAGTGGGTGGCAAGGTACAGATCAGTGTGTAAGACGCATCTTTGCTCAGAGTCAGGGCCGGGCCCGAGGACTCGGGAACGGCTGCCTGCTGGCGCAAAGCTCGGGTCCGCCAGCAGACCCCCCACGGCACAGAGGAGGGTCAGCCCGCACCCTGCTAGACCCCTTGTGCTGGCCGGCCCGCACGTTCCTTCCCCCAGGGCATGAGATGGTTCTCACATATGATTTTAAACGACTTTTGCCGTGTTGGGGAAGTTTCCCGGGTGTCAGGGGGCTTCACCACGCAGAGGTCAGACGGGGGTTTGCAAATGGATCTACCCAGAGTAGTTCGAGACAGCCACCTTCACGTTATCGCATCTCTGAGCGAGGCACAGCTGGACACGCGGCGGCTGCCTGCGGTCGGTGCGTGGCTGATCCTCACGGAGCCGGTGCTCTGCCGGTGGGAATCTGAAGGTGTCTTCACGTCTCTCCAGTTCCGCATGGTGAAATGTAACGTCGTGATCACATCACAGAGGCCTTTTCCCGGCTAAGGTTTTCAGCTTTACTGAAGTCTAACGGACAGTTAAGAATCGTGTGTTCTCCAAGGGCACAATGCAGTGCTTTGATCACTATGAAACGATTATACCACTGTCAAGCTAATGATCCTGCCGTGGCTCAGTTCCCGTGGTGTGCGTGTAAGAGTACCTACAACGCGCCCGCCCAGCACGCGCCCGGGAGGTGGATGTCTCCCTGCTAGATGCACCGTTAGGTTAAGTTGCTTTTCTTAGTTGCTGAGAAAAGCCTTTCTCATTGGCTTTGACCTGTTTTCTTTCGTATCTTGCGTCTTTAACAATAAATCTGGGCTTTGATTGTCTGGGTGTTATCTATGCTTTCACAGAGATTATTCATTTGTGTTGGTTAAATTGTGGAAGAGATGAGGGCTACCCTGTGCACTACAAGGGGAAAGCCAGCCTGACCAGCCACACCGGGCGGGACTTTTGTCCACACCTGAGCATCTCATCCGGCTCCAGACCTCTTTGCCTTCCCCAAACTCCATGCTTGTAAATCGGGACCAGTGCTTTGTGTACTGGGTGGAAAATTCTTTAATTTCCACTATACTTGCTCAAGTGCAAAAGGCAGACAAATACATCCCTGGAGAATATATGGGAAAATTAAGAATGGTGATGATTTGCAGGGACCAGTTCTAGGACTTGATCCAGGGCTTCACACTCTTGCTTAGTTTTCTTGCTCATGGCTAATGCTTGAATCACACTTTCCCCCCGCCCTCCCTGCTGGTTGTTTTGGAGATGAAAACTCTAGAATTTTTTTTCTGCCCAGGCTGGCTTTGAGCCACAACCCTCCAAGTCTCAGCCTCCTGAGTAGCTGGGATTACGTGCATGCACTACAGTACCCAGCTAGCATTGCAGGTACCAGCCCCTCACCCAGCAAGGATGGTAATGACCCTAATAATAGACACGGTTTTAGGTGTCTTTTAGGTATTAAAATAAGTGACAAAAGCTGGAAAAAAAAATTAGTCTGGATTGTCAAGAAGAGGCCGGGCTCTGGTGGGAGCCGTGGCTCTAACCCCCGAGAGGCCAGGCTGGAGTCATGGTGCTGGGTGGATACCCCAGGAATCCAGCACCCCTCATTACTCCCCGCCCTTCCCTGCCCGCCCTCTGTCTACAGCAGGGCCCAGCCACAGAGCGGGTGCCGGGGCTGTGCGGTCTGCTCCTGCCGGCCTGCGGAGCACCCGCTGAGACTCAGTGAGCGGAGGAAAACCACCAGAGAGCCCGGGGGCCATTCTGAACGACGAGGCGGAGGGTCGGGAGCAGCCGGAACTGTCTCCAGCCAGCCAGGCCCTCGGAAAACTGCCGGTGTTCAGATGGTGCCCATCGTCCCAAAGCCGGCTCTGGTGCTGTGCCAGGCACCGTGTGGATCATGCTGGTGTCTAGGCTGGGCGTGAGTGGCCTCTGGTGGGCGTCCAGTGTGCAGAGGCTGAGTGTTAGACTCCTGGGTCCCCGCCACACAGAGACCAGGTTGGGGGGACAGAATGCCCTGGAGGGGAGGCAGACCCCTAACAGCCAGACAGACCATTGGGCGATTATGGTGGTAGGGAGGGCTGGACATGACCAAAGCAGTGGTCACTCTTGGAAATGGAACAGAGGGGTAAAGGCCAGTACCGGTACCGGAGGCCCGAGTGGCCTTGGTGACGGGACGGGCGGCAGTGCAGCGGAGTCCAGGGCAGCCCCCCCCCGCCCTGCTGACCTCCATCTTGGTCCATGCGAGGGGAGCCGGTCAGCAGGGCCGCTTCTCCTGGCCGGCCTCCTTTCTAAAAAACCCACATCTCTCGCTTTCTCATCCTTTCCGTTAATTTTTTTTCTTTTGCATGAACGTAACAAATTTTAGAAGCCACTTGGAAAACCCCAGTTAGAGACAAATACACCAGCCCCCCTTTCCTCTGGGGCGGAGGCCTGAACACCGCTGGACAATTCCTGGAGCCAGGGCCGGGGCTGTCTGGGAGGCTGGAGTGGAGCTGGTTTCCACTCCGCTTGGCCTCGGGTGTGCACTGTGTCTGTGCTGGGATTGCGGATTTGCTGAGAAGATGGTTGTCCAAAGCCGTTTCGCTTTGTGGCCTTCCTGCCTTGAAGGAGAGGAGGGGAGAGGTTGGAGGGGCCCGCTCCTGAGGCCGCCTCTCCCCACCGCCCGTGTCTTTTTCTTTGCCAAATCATTCTCGGGAAACAAAAAATAGGAATTAATCTTAAGGGCTGTATGTGATGAAAGACCCCGGGCCGCACTGGTGAGACTTTCCAGTGTAACACAGAACGCTGGCCGGGCGCCGGCGGCTCACGCCTCATCTACCCAGCTACTCAGGAGGCTGAGATCTGAGATGGCCAGCAAAGTCCCCGAGACTCTCATTTCCAATGAACCACCAGAAAACCAGAAGTGGCAGAGTGGCTCGTAGTGGTAGTGTTAGCCTTTAGCACAAGAGCTGGCGTGTTTACCCAGACATCTGTTAGCTTTGTGGCCTTGAACAAGCGACTAAGCCTCTTTCTCCCTCCACGTCTTCACCTGAACAATGAGTTTCTACGTCAGCACTTGCTTTAGAACTGCTATGAGGAGCGAGGAAAGCAACCGAGGGAATGTGAGCCCGTGAGCCGTCCGCATTGACGGTGACCATGGTCACCACGTTCGACCCGATCTTACGTACCGATCTTATGGGGTGGGTGTTAGCTCTTCCCGTGAAGGAAGCAGAAACTCAGGAAGCCAAAAGGACAACGGAAGGGAGAAAGCGCTGCGTTGGGATAGAACAGCATAGAGGAGGCTACTCTTTGCAGAAGGGGGGATCGAGGTTCTGCTCGCTGGACCTGTGGGATGGTGGGACACACGGGAGGAAGAGGGCCGGGGAGACGGGACCGGATGGGGGAGCCCCCACACGGCCCCCAGGAAGGACACCAGCTGCCCAAACCGCGCTGTTAACCGAGCATCTGCTAAGTACACACCATGGCGCCAATGTACACCATGACGGGGGAACGGAGGACTGCCGTCAGCCCCACGCGGCCACCCCAGTACCCTTCTGGTGCATTCTGGTATCGAACGGAAACGCATGAGAATGTCAAACTTGGCGGGGGGACCCCCGATTCTTCACCCAAAGTGCTTCACTTCCGGGTCATTCCAACCTCTCGACAGAATTCAGAAGCGTAGGATTTCGCGGCGCTCCCGGGGTTCAGCCAGCCTGGGGGGAGGGGAGCGGCTCAGCCCAGGGGAGGGGTGCACATGGCCTAATGCGAGCGGCCCGTTTGGGGGGCTCCCCAGATCACCGGGCTTGCTGCTCACGGTTCTCGGGGGAGCACAGAGGAGGGCTCAAGGTGGCAGCGTGCCCCCCACCAAAACCCCCTGCCGGCTCCTCAGCCCTGAAAGAATGTGAGCCATTCACCCTTGACCTCAGTCACCGGCCGGGGGGGGTGGCACCATGGGGACCAGGCATTGCCAGAGGATCCACGGTCCCTCGGGCTCTTCTCTTCCTTCCGCCCCTCCGCATGCTCTGTCTCCCTCTGTGTGTTTCTCTAGCCAAACTCCTATTTGTACTTTTAAACCCAAGACACAGTTCACCATCTGGGGGGACAGGGACTCCTCCACACACATCCGTGACTAGAGGCTGCTTCTTCGGAGAGGCCCCCGGAGGTCAGGAAGGGCGCGGCGTGCTTCCCTGCAGCTCACAGGCCGCCCATGGAGGCGGACAGACCCTCCGTGGGGTGCTCAGAGCTGCCCTGGGCTGGAGTCCATCCTGCGATGGGGTACTCGCCTCGCAGGCCAGCCCAGGGCAGCTCTGGCTCAGGCTCTATCACCGCCCTCTGAGGCCGCCGCAGCCGCGGGCAGATCACGAATCCGAAAGTTAGATTCTCTGCGTGGCGAGAGAAGACAGCCGTGATGTCTGCCTTTGGCTCAGCGCCTGGTGTCCGGCGCCTCCCGAGTCACAAGTGACCGTTCGGATGTTTCCCACTCGGTCTTCCCACGGCCTCCATCGCGGTCCTCCCCGAGGTCAGAGCTGAGGCCCTCCAGGACCCGCAGCAAAGCGGTGCTGCTGGCCACGGCCGGCGTTCTCCTGAGAGCCTCCGTCTCCATGAGAAATCCCTGTGCTTCTGGATCCCATTCTCCATGTCCAGGAGACATAAGTGATAAGAAATCATCACGAGGCTAATGAACAAGGAGGCCGGGGGGAAAGGCAGACCTCACGTTGATGGAATAGTCAACCACGTGCCAAGAAAAGAAAAAGGGAATAAAATAGCTGCTGTCAAATAAAGAAATGGAGGCTCGAAGTAACTTAATAACTGGCTAATTGGGTCGAGACTTGGCTGATGTCTGACTGAAAGTCCACGTGTTTTTCATTATCTGTGTGTGACTGGGGTAAGGGGAGGAGGGGGCAGGACATGGGGCTGGGGGCTGGGGAGAAGTGGATTTTGTGGATATTCAAACAGGGATCACTGAACACAAACAAGCAAGTAGCCAGAAAGGACACAGAGTTTTTGGGGAAACGAGGCCAAGAGAGACCAAACAGAGGCGCCATACTGAGTTGGAGCTGGCATGGCTCCTGGGTTTCACGAGCTTCCTCTGTGTGGCAGGAGCTTCCCTGGGCCGGGCTACCTTGAAACTATTTTATAGGAACCTCGTGTAGGAGGGGGTAGGGTGAGCTCATCTTGGAGCCCCTCCCGGGATCCTATTTGAAGAGGTGTTTTAGGTAACGGTGCTCTAGTGGTTCTCTGCCTCGGGGGATGCATTTGAACATCTTGTCTACCTGGGCTCCATCCAAGAGCAAACAAGCCGGGTTCAAGGTGTGGGGCCTGGCATCTCTCCCAGGCTGATGAGCAGCCACAGTGGAGACCAAGTTCAATTCTAAAGCAAGATTTTACCATGGAGAGATCGGACACCTACTTTTTAAATTCTCATTTCTCTACAGGGTCTCCCGTTGGTCTTCGGCGCTGTGGCCAAGGAAAATGGCACTTTGTAGACGGGATGAACCTACGGGTCGGAGGAGGGGTTGGTTCGGAGTTGCTCTCTGAGCCTTTGGGGGTCAGAGTTGGGTCCCGGCCCTCTGCTTTTGCTGGGGTACCACCATGGCACTAGAAAGGCAGTCACAAAGTTAACAACAGGGCATTATGAGAGGCATTGGACGTGCCCGGATGAGTCCAGCCTCGGGCTGGCGTCAGGAGACACGGGGTGCGGTGGGGAGCATTTCCACTCTTTTGCAAGTCCCGTGCTCCTTGAAATTGCTGCAAGACCCCGGGAAGACGGACTCTGTCTCACAGAATTAGAAGTGAACTGGAAGAGATGACGGGAGCCGGAGAGAAAGATGAATCGCAGCTAGCATTTAACCCTCTCCTGATGTATCTATTTCTTGGGATTTAGGACAGGTCAGGAGAGAAGAATTGGCCCAGAGCTACTCAAAGAAGATATGGCCAGCAGAGAGGGGGGAAGGGGTGGCCACGCCCCTCCACGTGTTCCACTCACATGTGAAACCCACTTCTTTGCATTTTGGGGAGCAGGAATAGAAACTAGTGTATCAAGTCCATTTCTTTTTTTCTGATAAGGAAAATGGAGTCTGGAGAGACGAAGTCTCTTAGTGTTGGGCCGTCAGCCATTGGGAGAGCTTGACCTAGAACCTGGGACTGATGACCGGCCTGACTGCGCGTAGCGACTGCTGGAGACCGGGAGCGGGGAGGGGAGCTGGGGTCGGATCTTGTCAGCATGCAGGAGATGCACGCGTGGAAATATCACACTCGACTCCCTTGAAATGCGTTATTTGTACACGGTTCACACGCACAAAGAAAGACAGGCAGGAAACGTGAAGGGAAATGGACAGGAGGGTGAGAGAAGGTAGACACCCAGCGGAAGGCCGTGCATCCGTCTCTCTCGTTAGGGGAAACGCGCGGCCGGCGTCCTGACCCCGGGCTAGTAAACCCGCTAGCGATGTAGGAGGCCTGACTCCCGTCTCCGTTCCTCCCCACCCGGAACGTCTCGGTGCTTGGCCTGATTAGAAGCGGGGAGCCGGCCCTGTGTGACACACTGATGTCGATGGACCCGGCTTCCGGCGGCTTCCGTGTCTGCGCGTCCTGCGCGGCTCTGCCTTGCCCGGTTCTGGCCTCTGCTCCCCGAGACGGCTGCTGTCCTTCCCAGATGTGTTGTCCGGGTCTCCGGGCCTCCTGACCTGACCCTGAGGACCAGGCCACGCGGCCCTGCCCCTCCCATCCCTGCCGGGGCTGGTGCTGGGCGGAGGGGACTCTGGCGCTCCTGGGGAAAAGATGACAGGAAAATGCTCTCCCTCCGCCACGCTCCTCTGGGTAAGCTTGCATTCCTGTTGATTCTCTTTTGCAACACGCAGTAGTGTGTGTGTGTGTGTGTGTGTGTGTCCTTTCCAATTTGAACCAATTTTGTCATTCACCCTAATGCAGAAAGCCGCCAGTCATTCTGAAATGATAGCTCGGGCTGAACGCCGAGAGCCGATTCCAGGCTCCCTGGGTGGCCTCCCGGCCTGTCCTCCTCCTGCATGCTTGCGGTGCTCCGGGTAACACACTCAACTTCGGCTCCAAGCCCGAGAGCCTGAGAGGCCTTAGGTGGGCTTCCCCCGGCCACGCGGACCCTCCCTCTTGGACAGACATGTGATTGTACAGCAGCCAGGCTGGAGACGGAGAGCCGAACCCTCTACAGAGCATCTCACGTCCTCTCCTAGCCAAGACCTGGCTGCCAGCAATAGAAAAGTCTCACACTCAGAGCAGCTGAGCCCCGCCTCCCCCACCCGGCCACGAAGTCCTTCGAGTGATTGTGTGATCTCCCGAAGAACCGACAAGATCCCGTCCACTCCCCACGGTGGGTGGCCACCGGGCCGCCGCGCATCTCTGGCTCAGCTTGCAGAGCTGCTCCTGGGGAGCTCGCTCGACAGACAGACAGACAGACGTCCTCTCAGCCCGCACCCTCCACGCCCAGGCCAACATCCTCAGAGCTGCAGGACCCCACACAGCCGGCCTCAGGTCCTGCCGGCTCACACAGCTCCCGGACGAGTCTTCATCCATCCCCGCCCCTGTGTGGGAACCTGTCCGCGATCCAGGACCTGCTCAGGTCTCCGATGGGCCCGGCCTGGGTCTGGGGGAAGTGCTGCCGTGATCTGGGAGGTACTGCCCTCCGTGGCTGCCTTTTTGTTCTTTCGCTTGGCAGAAGGGAACGGGCACACACCTTGTAGGCTTCTCGGAAGGCTCCCGTCGTTTTCGACCCTGCAGTTAGGAACCTCAGACACAATGGAGTCCTTCATCCCTAAGTCTCCCCAGGGACGGGCCGGCAGCAGGTGGGGTGTGACTCGGGGGTGTCTCCACCTTCCTCTGCCCCCCACCTCGTCTGCACTGCGCTCCTGGAGGACGGCAGTCTCACACATCATCGGCCTTGCCCTCCCCCAGGATCCCAACCGCGGGCCTAGGCAACAAACACTCAGCATACACGAGTGATTGCTTAATTATTCAATTAGTTGATTAACACACAAGCTCCGGGCTGGTGGAGGAGTTTGCCATCAATAACTCACAAGGACATGGAATGGTTTCTGGAATACTAGGCACATGAGCAAAGGGCCGGGTGGCCGGACGGGTCCTGGACACAGCATCCCAGGAAACGGTTCAGACCGGCTTCACCGTTCCACATCTCCATCCGTGTCTCTCTCTACACCTCCTGTCCACACAGCCAGCTCTGCCTTCTCAAACAACTGCAAGCACGCCTACAGACGGTCCCCGCACCCCGGGGCCAGTCCCCGTCCCGCAGAAGCCCCTCAGAAGGTATTCCCGAGTGAATTCATCCCACACGGGTGCCAAAACGCTCGATGGTGGACATTTGCCCGTGTTCCAGGTCCGCATCTCCGCTCGACTGCAGATGGTGTGGAACCTGGCTTCTGTTTCTTGGGGGGACAATCGGCCCTGGCTTTTCGAGCTAGCACACAGTAGCTGAACCGCTGACTCCCGGTGCTGGCCTGGAATCCGCCATCTGCCATTCCAATCTGCCCTGGCACCACGGAGGAGAACAATTGGCAGGCGCCATCGGCCAAGCCCCGGCTGCCCACCGGGCTTCCAGTTTCCTAGGGTTGCTCTTCTTCTAGGAGGAAACCTCAGAGAGAGATGCTAAGCAGGCCTCGCATTCAAGAGCCTTACCGAGTGGGTTCTAGAACCTTCCATTCCCCTGGGTGATGATCGCCCTGGTTCTCTGCCGCAGGGTGGGCCTGTCTGCTCTCCCTCGTTCGTTCTCTTCCTCGCCCCTCCGCTCGCCCTGCATCCTCCAGGTTTTCAGCACGGCTCTGACTCGTGCTGACCCCGTTCACCTCGATCTCTTGGAGGGACGGGAGAGCCACTGAAACCTACACAGAGCAAGACGTGAGGACAGGAAACGCCTCCCAGCCAACAGCCCCCAGGCTTTTCCTTGTGTACACGGAATGGTAGGGCTTAGCCAGCAAGCCACACCACACCAATGTCCTGGGGCAGGAGGGATGGAGCCCGGACAGGAGAGAGGTTCTCGCTCTCCACAGTGGCGTTCTCGGCTCCCCGAAGCCCAGGGGCAGAGGCGCGCGCAGTGGCGCCTGTCCCCTTACATTTCAGACTGTTCCTTTGCTTGTTTTACTTCTTTTCCATACGACGGTGACTTTGAAGATTCGCTTTGATCTATTTTACATGGAAATAGATGGGAGTCGGAAAAGAAGAAAAGAAAAACACTTCCAGAGCGCTTCCCTCCCTTCTGCTCCCTGCGGCCCCTGTGGGGCGGACAACGCCGCTGCCAGGCGTGGAGGTGACCGGCCGGAGCCCGCGTGTCTGGGTCCTGATGAACCGTCGCCCCCCCGGCCGCGTGCTGCCTGGGACTCTTGAGCTGGACGGTCTCTCGAGAGGCGAATTCAACGGCGGGAACGCAGGCACTCAGGCAAATGACTTCCAGCAGAGAGCTCCGACAGCGTGGTGGGGTTTTCAGGTCCAGGAACTCAGCAGGCGGGGCGGGATGCTTGCAGGACCGAGCCCCCAGAGCGCCAGTCTGGAAATGCGTGTTGAGCCTCACACGCACATGTGAGCCCGGTGGACTGCCCTCCCTCCCACGTTGATCCGGCTGACCTTTGAGTCACGCTGTAGCTTGGTGCTCTGGACGGCTGCATGGCAGCTCACCCATGGGTCTTCACTGCTGTCTGGAAGGGCAGCGCCCCCCCGTGTTCTGACTCTGAGCATCCTTGCTGGGTGACCTGCACGGTGGGCTCCGCGCCGGCTCCCGCAGCCGGCCGGGCCGGGCCCCACATCCACGCGTGTTTATCATCATCCGGAGGCCCCGCTGTCCTGGACCTGCAGGGATGGTGGGGGCATGGCCCGCAGGGCGTGGGTTGCGCACCGCGGGGCGCTGCGGCATGGCCCCCTAAGCCCAGCCTCAGCTCCCCCCGCAGAGCGCTCGCCCGGCCTGTTCAAAGCCTAGCGTGTGATCCCCCAAGGCTGCCCCCCCAATAAACCAATGAGCAACCACAGGCCCCAGAACGTGTAGAGAAATCCCAGCTTCCGCCCCCCCAGCCCAGACTCCCGGGGTGGGAAATGGGACATCCCCCCCCCCATGCAGGCCGGGGCAGCGCCAGCACCCAGGGGAGGAAGGAAGCTGGCGGCCGCCATCTTTGACCACCTGCCATTCCCTACCCCACCCCATGTGGTGCCTCCACCTTGGGCCTCGTGACCCACAGCGAGCGAGCCTGGGTCAGGCCGTGCCAAGACGCTGGGGGTCTGCGGGGTGATGGTGGATGTTTAGAGGCAGAGAAACCCTCGCTTTGGTGCCTGAGAAGAGTTAGCACTCACGGCTTCATGGTGGTGGTGGTGCAGCACATCTCGGCCCCGCTGGGGGCCCCGGCATGGGGACCGCGCAGCTCCGCCGGGCGGTTTACGCTCAGGGCTCCAGCAGGTGGCCGAAGCGGTCAGGAAGCGGGTCAAGGCGAGCCTTGGGGACTTCGCGCGGCCTGAGGGAGCAAGGCCCAAGCTGGGGGGGGCGGGGGTCTTGGCGGGGGGCAGCACCCGGCCTCTGGCTTGTCTCTCCTGAGCCTTGCTTGTCTCACGGGGACGGCTGGGTGGGATTTCCAGTCTGATCCGGTTCTGGTCTTGGCCAAGCTGCCTTGGGCCATGTCAGAAATCTCTAAATCAGCCTATGTCTACACAAGCAGCCTGGACAGCTTCAGCCAAGGCTGCTGTGCGAGCCCTCAATGACCTGGCCCCGTCCAACCTCAGCGCCGATGACCCTTGACCCGGCCTGTGGGTCCTCAGCGCCCATGACCCTTGACCCGGCCCCGCCTGTCCTCAGCGCCGATGACCCCCATGAGCCTCCATCCTCACTCCCAGCCCGTCAGCCTCAGCCCGTTCCCGCCACCTGCAGAGGAGGCTGTTCTATGCCTGGGGGCTGGCGGGGCGTCCGCGGGGAGGGGTGCTTCTCCATCCTTCCCTCCCTGCCACTGGCTGACCTTCTCTGCCGTGCTCTAGGCCCTGGGCGGTGGGGGAGGGGCGGGGGAGATCAGCCAATCACCACTCCAGGAGGAGAGGGGAGGGCTGTGGAGGGAGAGCCAGGTTCCTGGGCGTGAGTGTGTATCTCTCTGCTCCTGTCCAGCCTGGGCTCCGTCCCCGCGCCCCCCTGGACGTCCCGGGACAGGCTGGGCTCCTCGGGACAGCGCTGGCTCTGGAGCAGCGCCCTGCCTGCCCCACCCCCTACGTTGTCGGCATCGCCCGCAGGGGGTCTGGCCTGTCCGCCCACCGCAGCCCAGCCCCCTTCCCACCCTCGCCTCGGCACTTGCCTTCCCATCCCCTGTGGAAATCTCATCCTTCCCCTTGGTGAGTGAACCCCAACCCCTGATGTCTTGGCCCATCTCTATAGAGTTGCAATCTACGTAAGTCAGCAATCACCTGTATTTGTGAACTGACCTGCAGAAGCCAGGGACCGTCTATATTTGTGAGTTGGATGATATATGTATATATATATATATATATATATATATATATATATGTCAGGGACCATCTGCTTTTGTAGGTTGAACTGTGTACGTCAGGGACCAGCTGTATTTGTAAGTGGATCTACATAAGCTAGGGACCATCTGCATTTGATTGCCTTGTCCCTCCACTAGACCACAGAGACAGGGCAGCAGGGACCGCGTCAGTTTTATATCCAGGGTATCTATCACGGCACCCTAGTATGTAGTAGACTCCTGATCAGGAGGTTTTGAGTAATAGATATCATCTGAATAATCACATAGTCCACACGTCCTCCATAAACACACCTTCAGCAACTGTGAAGACACACCCATACATCTTCAGTAAAACGCATGCATGTGTTTTCAGTAAATACGATTCAATATCCATCTTCCTGGAGGTCAGAAAGTAAGGCCATTTAAAAATAACAACAGCAGCAGCAGCAGCAACGGAGGCTGCCGGGGGGACTGGCGTCATCGGATTTCATGCCATTTAATTTGCCCCGTACCTTCATTCCTTTAGGGTATTTTTAGAAACCCGGTACCCAAACAGGGCTCGGCAAGGAAAACGTATACTCCCTCCCTCACCACGTGTGTGGTGTGCAGCAGAGCAGAAAAACCACGGGCAGGGCTCAGCGTGGAGGAGAAGAGGGTGGAGCGGAGCTCTGGGTCAGGGCATCTCGAGGAAGCCAGCCCCACGGCTGTTCCCATTAAAACAACGATTGCTTTCGACGACGTAGGGCGGACAGCAATCGTAAGCAGTCTGTAGCCTATAATCTAACAGACTCAGGGAAATGGTCTTAATAGATAATTCAGCTCAAGTCTCAGAAAGCCCAGCAGGGATCGCTCAGAATCGGCCTAGATTGAGCTGATGTCGTACCATTTCTCTGCACGATTTTGTTGTCTTCCACTTCAGGAGACCTGGCAACACACACACAACACACATGCACACACACGCATACACACATGCACACACTCATACACACACATGTGCACACATGCACAGGCACAAAGAGCCCGCCCAATATTCAACCCCTTCTGTCCTCACTGGCCAATTACATACATCACTTACATACATGAGCCCTCTGGCCGGCGTGGTATCAGACCCCGTTAAGGGTCAGCTGGAAGAGAGGAAGTCAGTCCTGGGGTGTGAATGCTCTCTCTGTGGCAGTCACATGGGAGAGAGAAGATGCGGCCCCTGTGGTCTGGTGGAGGGACAAAGTGACCAATGCAGTGTCCTCCCCAGATGGGCAGCGCCCTCCCCCCGCCCTTCTCCCCAGGGCCCTCAGCTCCGCTGATGCCCAGGGAGCCTGTCGGGCCGGCCCTGTGCCGTTCTTACGTGGTTGGGTACTGGACTACACAGGTCCCTGGCTCTGGAGGCCACCAGCTCCTCAAGGTCAGGCTCGTGGCTCAGATCCCTTTCTCACTCTTGGATTTAACTAGGAAACTCCTTTCTTTTGGGTTCATGAAAAGCTCCAAATTCTAAGCCCAAAGACCCGAATCTGAGACGTCCTATCAGACAGATGGAGAGCGGAGACAGCACCACAGGACTACCAAATAGAAAATCACGAACAATAAACTATTCCCGAACAGACTCCAGGGATCACCACCAAGTAAGGTTTGGTTTTTCCATTCCTACAGATATGAGAAAAGAGTTTAGATACACAGAGCCGGTCAAGGAGAGTAGGTAGAAAATATTGTATTTCCTTATAACAAATCAATGAGGGAAAGGCCAGATCACATAGGAAGAAAACTAAGAAGCTAAAAACTATCACAGAAAGCATAAGCCCAACGATTTTATTACATTAGAATCATAGTGAGAGAATATCGCATATCGACTACATTGAAGTGTTCAATGTCACTAATCGGGACTCACGGGTCTCGTGAACGCACTCACCCGCACACGCCAGTCCCCCTGATGACGGCTCACAAGCGGCGTGCAGAAGACACGGGAGACTCGGATCTTCACACCCGAGCCTGCAGTACCACACCAGGGCTACCGACCCCACGCAAGATTCCGGAAGACGTCACAGAATACTCCAGCAGAGTCCCCAGTGTCGGCCGCCGCAGTTCAGGCAGCTCTAGGACTGAGGACGCGGTGTTTCCTCTGGTCTTTCTCGAGTGAGCGTGTCCGCCCAGCCGGCCCCGCCGGTGTTCACGCTGCGTGGAGGAGCGTGGGGAGAGGGGGGAGCGTGTGCCCACGTGGAGGGGTGGGCGCAGAGCTCTTGTCTGTGTACCCCAAGCCCAGGCCGATGAACTTGAACTTGGTGTGGTCTGCACTGGCGAAGAAGGAGCAAAGGAATATTCGGCGATTCGTGAAGCAGATATCCGTGCACCGCCTCCACCCCGACCATGTCTGAGCCGTGAGTGAGTCAGGGCAGGGGCCAGGCTGGAGCCCAGGCCTGGGTGGCTCTCTTCTCCTTCCTGTCCCTCGGCCACGGCTGCAGCAGCAGCGGCATCTGGAGATGGTTCAGCCACTAGCTGCACAGCTGAATCTCAGATCGGAAGGCCATTGCGTGAGAGGAAAAGGAAATCGCATGTGTTAGGCCGGTCTGCATGGTGGTGTGGCTCCACGCACACCGGCACACATGCACTTGCGTGTGCACACATACACACATGTGTGCACACACAGAGGAGCTTTTATAAGCAAGCTCACATTGAGGAATCAAAGCCATGCAGAGAGGCGGCTCACGGGGCGGCGGCCCGGAAGAAACGCTACCGTGAAGTCCCTTTTGAGCATTTGCTGTGCACTCCTCAGAAGTTGAGGGTAACCATTTCAGACCTCCCCCCAACCCCGAACATCTGAAAAAGAAATGAATAGATCCTTTCAAAGGAGAGGATTGCGTTTCAAACGGAAAAGTTGGTTGAGCACACACGCGTGTTTATTCATCCTATGAAAAGGTAAAGCCCGGGGAAAGGGAGGCCAAGTGGGCTGATTTCTACGCTCTGGAACCAGGTGAGGAAATTGGATTTTGATTTATACGTCGCATTCTACAAAAGTCCAGCTGTGCCACGGATCTCCATAGAAAAGTTAAATTCCTAAAGGAAAGCAGGGCAGAATGTACGTGGGCCACGGAGTAGGGGCAGGTATTTATCACACACACAGCTCACAGAGGAGTAATATTCGTGACAGCAAGAGAGCACACACTCGGATCAATGACAAAGATAAAACCGGACAGAAAACAACCTGCAAAAGACTCAAACAGGTGCCTCCTCAGGAAGCTCCAGAAGGTCCGGTTACTATGTGAAAAGGCGTTCCAATCCCCAGCTTATTACATCACCTTTATAATAACAATAAACAGGTTTAAAAAGATGTTCACACACACACACACACACACACACACACACACCACTCACTCCCCATCATGAGGGAGATATGAGCCAAGACTTCAGTGTGGACCACCAAATACAAGTAAGAAGAAGAAAATAAAATCGCCAAGCAATGGCCCTGCTGTGCGGGCGGACAGTGATGCTGGAGAGCATCCTACGGGGAGGTACCGCGCCCCGTGTGGCCGAGAGACACACGTCCATCCTCAGAGCCAGGTGGAGCTGAAGTTGCCGATCCCAGACCTTCGCATGCCTGCCTTGTTCTACCAAGAGAACAAGACCACGAGGAATCCCAGCCACAGCAAGGAATGGATAGAATTTAGGGCCAACGTTTCTGGAAAAACTGGCCACAAACCCAGTCAAGCAGCAGCTCTGAAAGTTGGAAAAGACACAGGACTGGGGTTCCCTGGAGGACCCCCCTAAACACCCCCCCACACCCAGCCAGAGCACATCTGCTACTTGGAAAGCTAAGGCAGGGGGATCCGAGTTTGAGGACAGCCTGGATGTTGAACGCGCCCCCTTCTCCCGCCCGCTGCTGGCCACGGAGTGAAGGAGAGGTCTCAGGTCTCACCTGCGCAGTGGGCCTGCCCAGACGGGAAGCGCAGATGCAGCACCAAACCTGACATCACAAGTTCCTTGTCTCCGGCCCAGTGTTTCAGTGACAGAGAGCTAGTGAACACAAAGGGAACGCCGGGAGGTTCCGTGACTCCACAAATAAACACGATGAAGCGGGGAGAGGTCGGGATGTAGATGCACACGGGGGTGTACCAGGAAGAGACTCGGGCCCACGGTGGGTGTGCGTGTGTGTGTGTGTGCGCGTGTGCTCACTTTCACTCGCAGCTGCTGGGCTGTGCAGCTCTCTCCTCCGTGAGGAGTCGGATGGGGTTTGACGAACCCCCCCCAGGCACGCCGCCCTCCCACAGCGAAGAGACAGAGCAGCCCCACCTCGGGGCTGGAATGTCCCCAGCCCACGCTGTGGTCGGCCCTCCACCCAGCCTGCTCCACCACCCGTCTCTTTCTCTGCTCCTATAATTTTCATTTCCAAGAACAGCGTCTGGTTGGAATCACGGCGTGCGCTCTCCCCGGATGGGTTTGTCTCACCTGGTAGGGAGCACGTGGGGCGGGTCTGCGCTGGGGTATGGTCCTGCAGCTCCGTCCACTGCCAACCACTCTTCCCCTGAGCAGGGAAGCACTGGGGTCTGTATTCGGCGTCTCTGGAGGGAGGTGCTGTGATGGTTGGCCACAGGGCTCTGTGGGGACATAGGTTCCTTTCTTCGGGGTAAGCTGAGGTGGTCACCTCAGGATTGAGGGGTCACATGATGAATCTGCATGGCTCCGTCGTGAGGGATGCTGGGGACATGCTCCACCATGCGGCGAGGGTCCGCCGCATGGGCCGGCCGCCACTGACCCGAACGTCGACGTGTAGTCGTGATTCAGCATGCTCACCAGAAGACTGCGGGGAGCAGTAGAAGAGGAAGAGAAGAGGGGCAAGGGCTGAGCCCCCAAGAAGTCGGAGAGACGAGGAGGCGGCGACAGATGCCAAGGCCGAGCAGCGGGCCGTGGGAGGAAGGAAAGCCACGCGGGTGTGGGGAAGGATGGAGAGCGGCTGGGAAGATGACGGAGACAGGGTGCAGTCTGGTGCCCAGGCCGGGAAATGGGGCTAGCTCGTACGTGGCAGAAGGCAGACTCCGTGGATGGAGCCTCGTGCTGGGGAGCATCTGGAAGCCGAAGTTCCTGGGACCGCTTCAGACGTCTCAGCTAGGTAGGAGAGACGAGAGGGAGGGGAAGGCTAATTGTTTGGGGGCCATTGGAGGAGAGAGGAATGAGGAAAGTCGTTTACCTCTCAGGGACCTCTTTTACATATTAGGGACCCAAATTCATAGATCATACTAAGTGGTAAGCTTGGCATCACTGAATCAAAAGGAATATTCTAGAACTCCCGTTGGCATCCTCCCAGAGCCCACCACGTATATCCGTTCTCCTCTTCCCGCCCTGGGTTGTTTTCTTTCCTTTAGAAACCTCCTAGGGAACCATGAGTTCTCTGTGATATCTTAATTATTGTTTTTTCTTCAAAAAAAGTCACATGCGATCGGCTCAAAAACTTCAAAAAGAGGAGTGAAGATAAGCCTTCCCACACTTCTGCCGCTTCTGGTGTTTTGCTTTCTAAGGCCAATTTCTTTAATGCCAGCTCCCTCACCATTGCGCATCACGGATGCAGCCAGCGTTACATGCTCTTTCCTCTAGTGTTATATTGGGAAGCGCTTTCTAACACGCAGTTTTTGTAACTTGTCACGTGCTCACTCAACATGAATGAACGTACTATATTCTACTCAACGATGTATGGCTGGACTTCTGAATTGCTTCCGATGTGCTATTAAAATACACTAGGATGAATGTCCCTGAGCATATTTAAACATAATTGATGAGTTCGTGATAAAGCTATCCGCCGCCGAATGGTCAATTATTGACTATGAACGTGCTGTTAATGAACTCTCCTACATCTCATTATTTGATCTGAGACGCAGAAAAAGTACTGTTTAAGTTGAAACCTCGTAGCAGCAGCCACGGAAACGGAAGGAGCACATGAAGACACTCCTTGAGCCGAACCTCCTCGCAGAAGCCTCACCCGCAGCTACACTTGGTTTGGAATGTTTGCGAGAAATGAGGTATTTCACGTAACACTTGCGCTCCTCCTCCAGCCGTTTTCCTTGTCCCGGGAGCTGACCGCCCAGCAGAACTTTGCGTTTACATTCCTGATCAATGTCTGAATTGCTCTCTTCATCTGAGTGTGTCAATACGGAACATAAGGTCTTCAATCTGCTTGTTTGAAGATTTCCATAAATGGCTTCACACCGAACGTATTTTTAAGCTCCCTTTTCCTCTTAGTTACATCCTAAAAGCTTGTTCATGTTGATACATTAATTGACACAGGTGCGGCATTTGCCCCGCTGTGTGTATTTTGATGGTGGTGTCGGTTTCCCTGATAGTTTGCACTTGTGAGTGATGTTATAACCAGCCTGTTTGCACCATGCCTCGGTGCAGGCTCAGGATGGACTCACTGGGTTCCTTTGGATGTGCAGTCAGATGGGGGGTAAGAGCGAGTCTGTCACAGACCTTCTCTCTGCCAATGCAGTGCTGGGTGCTCACAGCTTGGTCACTCGCTGGCATTGGGTGGGGGAGCGGGGAGGGGGGAGGGGGACAGATATGCGTGAATTCTCTCAGAGGAATGATTTCATTATTCACATTCTACTTCATATTACGAACAAGTGCGGGAGTAGAACCATGAAATCGCCCTCTGAGTGCGATAATACAAGCAAATAATACAAGGCCGGCGGTGGTGCCCTCCCCGGCCGCCCAGCTGGGCAGGGAACCGAATAAGAGGACTGCAGGTCAGACGGGCCCAGGACCCGTACGTGGGAGACCCTACTTGGAAAATGACAAAGGCAAGAAAGGGTTAAGGATGTGGCAGACAGGAGGCCCTGAGTTCAAACACCAGCAACCCCAACGAAAAGACGAAAGAGGAAGATGCACAAGAATGGCCCCGTGCCCTGTTTGGACTGCGGGTAGGGTGGGGGGGTCTGTTTAGAAAACCGCTGCTGGGTGGGTGCAGTGTCTTTGTCTCCATTGAAATGAAGGACCGGGATGTGGGTTCCGGGGATGAGGAATGCGGGGCGCTGGGGAGGGGATGTGTGTGTGAACGTCTAACGCTGAGGTGGGTGACGGGAATTACTGTCAGCCTCGGGGCGGGGTCGGATGTGGCCGGGGTTGAGCTCCAAGGCTAGTCAGAGGCATAACCCGCCCACCTCTGCAAGGAATCAAAAGCCAGAAGTCACAAAACAGACTCTGTTGCTCCCAGCACGGTTATGTCAGCTATGAAAACGCATTTACAAGTCACCCGGCTCCAAGTCAGAGCCCTGGGGCCTCCTAGGCCATGAGAAATAAATAGGAACGTTTTTGAGAAGTCTTCTTTCAAACCCCGTCCACACACATTCCACCGCGCACACAGAAAGGAGGGCAGGGCCTGGATTCAAAAAGCAAATTGTTCTCACCCTCGAAGGGAGTCTGGCGTCTGCCTGAATTCTGGAGATCGTGAACTCTTTTCTGTCCCTTGTATTAAGTGTGATGTGCATAATCGGGACTGTACCAGTTCCCAAGTTACAGGACATAAAAGACAGTTGTCCGACATGTTTTTATCTTTATTTATCAGTGACTTGACCTGGCAAATGGGACGTGAAGGCTAGGACTCATGACCAGGAGGGTATTTTACTGGAGAGGAGTCTTGTAGCAGCCGTGATGTGACAGATGGAGAAACTGAGGCTGATGTGAGGTGGTTTTTGTTCTGTTTCTGAAATGTGTCTAGGTGGCAATATTTTCTCATTTAAAGATTATAGCAGGGAGGCAGACCTGTGTACCCTGTTACGCGGGGTACATGAGAGGCGGAGGCCAGAGGATCACGGTTCGAGGCCGGCCCCGTCAAAAAGGTGAGATCTTATCTGAAAATGGAGGCAGAAAGGGCTGTGAATGTTGGCTTAAGAAGTAGATCGAGGAGGACCTGAGTTCAAGCCCCAGAACCACACAAAACAAAACCAAGCCTCTGGCTGCCACTTGGACACATGCACAGAGCCGGGTAACTAAAACCATAAGGAAGCTGCAGGACATTTCCACCACTGCAAATACCTCGTGGCTTTCCCCCAGTCGCCCCCTGGACTCGCTGCCCCTTGCCATCAGAGACGTGGATCCTCATGTGCTGTCTCTTCAGAAGGCACCCAGGGTGGTAGAGACAGAAGTTTCCGGAGGTGGTGGATGGAAGCTCCACGCTGCTCCCCAGCAGGAGGGCCCTGAGACCCCCACCTGGACGCTTCCTGCCTGTTTCTAGTCGTCATCATCAATCAGCGTCCATTCACCAGTTGATAAACATCTGGTTTGTTTTCATGGTCGGCTCACGGTAAATAAAACTCCCCAACAGGCCAGTGTCTGGGCCTGTGGTGGACACAGGCCTCACCTTCCTGGTTAAACTTCCAGGAACAGAGCGTGGGTGGGGCGGGCGTCCCTGACCTCTGTGGGGGGCGCAGGGTGGGGCGTCTGGGGACGTCCCTGGCGGCTTCCATGACCGCGGTCATTTCTATCTGTATCCGCGCGCCCGCCTCACCTCCACTTAGACCACGTCCCTCCCCCCGCAGGTAGAATGGCGCGGTCCGAAGGCGCAGATGTTTTCCATTTTGATTAAACCCAATTTGTCGTCTTTTTTTTTTTTCCTGTGAGGATCTGCGCCTGCTCCATCTTGGCTAACAAACCCTCACCTCGCTCAAGCTTAGGAAGATGTTTCTCTGACCCCCTTCCCTGGGGCGTCCACGCTCTGGCCACGCCATTTCAAATGTGTGATGGGTCAGGCCTGGGGTCAGCCCACGGCCCGCCGGTGCCCTCGTCCCCCTCCCCTTGCCCCCCCCCCCACAGAAGTGCTGTGCTGAGTGCTGAGGCACTTAGCATTCCGGCTGAAATCACTGACGGGTTTGGTGGAATCCTGCTTTGTCCTCTCTGTACAGTCGACTTCCTACCAGAGTCCACATAAAGTTGTGACTGAGCCATACTTTTCTTTCCGTGTCTTGTTTATTTCACTTAGCATGACATCTTCCAGAGGCTGCCTTGCTGTGGAACAATGGCAGGATTTTAAAGGCTTTGGAAGATTAAATTTTACACACACACACTCCCTTACATGCCAGTTTCTTTTCTTTTTTTTTCTGTCTTTCCTTTTGAACCCAGGGCTTGACCTGCTTGTGGTCTAAGTTCCAGGAATGAGCGAGGTCCTGTGACGCTTGGCTTTTTGAGCTCGGCTTAACTGGCTAAACGCGATCATCTCCAGTGCCATCCATTTTCCTGAAAATGACATATTTTTTCTCTATGACTGAGCAATATTCCATTGTGTATGAACACACACACACGTGTGCATGCGCGTACCATGTTGGCGCCCAGCTGCTCCTGCAGTTTGGCTGTTGGGAAGTGCATTGCAGGTGTGTCTCTTGTAGCTGGATCTTCAGTCCTTCGGTTTACAATCCTTGGGACAGATGTCCAAGAGGGGCCTTGAAATAATGAAGTTGTTCCTTTTTCCCTCACATTACAGACAGACGATTCTCCTGGCCTTCTCAGTAGAGACTCGGGCGTTCTGTGCTTTTCTCCTGCCTCTCTACCCACCTTGCAGGGTAGCTGAATATTTCCCCAGACTTCTCCCACATGTCCGAGAAGTGCCGTCAGGATCTCCTCTGTCCATGTTCTCTGGTTAGCACAAGGGGCCTGTGTGAATGCCGGGCGTAGCTGCAAGGGAGTCTGGGAAATGTAGTCTTCCTGTGCCGGGAGGAGGAGGCAAGTGTGGCTCTGTGGGCATTGAACACAACGGCGATCCCCCTTGACTGTCCTGAGAACTAGACAGCCAGCCGACGCAGCGCTGGGTGCCCGCGCCCTCCCAGGTGATTCTCCGCGCCTGCCGCAAGCTGCTGGCCAGCAAGGCTGGTGATCTGCGGCCTGGCCTCCCCGACAGCGAGCCGGAGAGCCGTGAGTCCCCTGTGCCCAGGATGCCAGGCTCCGTCTGCCAGGCTGGGTGTCAGCGTCTCACACCCCGATTTGTGTGGCTCCCTGGGTCGGACACATCTAAGGAGCAGACCTTCTGGTTGATTAGGTGACTGAACAGCCGCACCATCTCCCGGCCGACGCCCTTGCCAGTTGTCATTGCATAGATTGGAGCGCCTCTTGTTCCATTCCTTGGCCCCTGGGGGAGGCCCTGTGGCCCTCTCCCCAAGGGACAGCAGGGGATGGGCAGGGCGGTCAGCTCCCTGGGGAATAGATGACCTCTGTCAGTGGACATGGAGTCTGATGACGGCCAGCACAAGTGACTGGCCTCCACAAAGAAGCAGCAACTCCTCAGGGATGGTGGGCAGGGAGGAACATTCTGGAAGTATGGGAACTCCCCCCCCCCACACACACACACATATACACACCAAGAGATGAAGCAACACTGAACGCAACAAATAAACCTGCAACAGGAGAGTATGAAATGAACTTGCTGACCAGGGAGCGCATCGTACATTTAATTCATCCTCAAGCATCAAAGACTTCTTGATACCGCTAGGCCTCGAGCATGCAAAAACAGATCTGGCACCTGTGTGCGTCTGAACGCTTTCGGATCACATAGCACCCTGGACTTGAGGCATGGGGGGGGTGGCAGCAAGGGCTCCTGGAGGAGGTGACAGCCGCACTGAACCTGCGGGCGCTACGGTGGGCGAGAGGAGCCAGGAGGGGGAGGCCTCCACCCGGCGAGGGACACCGCAGCTGGGCTGGAAGAGGCAGGGGTCCGCCCAGGTTCAAGGCAGCGCTGTGAGAAAGACACCCGGATCATCAGGGCCGAGGACGGTTGGCAGAGCCAGAGGTCGGAGATGAGATTGGAGGCTGTGTGTGTGTGCGTGTGTGTGCGTGTGTGTGCGAGTGCATACACACACATGCATACCCGCAGGGGTCAAGTGGGGGAAACAGCAATGGCTAACTGTAGGATGTGAATAGCACAGGAGAGCCAAGAACTGGAAAGCACTCGTCCAGCGTGCTAGCCTCTTAACACTCAGCCCACAGCCCCCTGAATGAGTGTGTCCCTGTGGATCTGCCACCTACCACACACTGTCTTCTATGGCAGGAAGGAAGGAAGGAAGGAAGGAAGGAAGGAAAGAAGGAAGGAAGGAAGGAAGGAAGGAAGGAAGGAAGGAGGGGGGGGGATTGGGTGGCAGCAGCCAGCTCACGTGCTGGCTCCTTCCCGGTAATCTGGAAATGTAGGACGGTTTCCGAGGCCCCCCCACCCCCCACCCCGCCGTGGGGCCCAGTCTTAAGAAGACTTCTGAAAAAGTAAAGAGGGAAAAATCCAACAGTTGGCCGAGAAAGCTTTTGTAGAACTCTGAGAATCACGCTGCACCGTGCAAAGTTGTCTTTGGCAAGTGGATCTAGAAAATTCTACCCAACGGCCTGGTCCGCGGGGACTTTGCAGGGCTTCTGCAGGAGGAAGTCGGCACCTTCCCACGATGTCGGGGGGTCGGGAACGGAGCTCGGGAGCCCCTGTGCTGCCTGGGACCCCGGCAGGGCTCCCTGCACACCCGTCTGACGCCCGGTGTTCTCAGTAGATTACAGAGCTGACCAGGCCCTCTAAGTTGGTGGGAAATAATGTCAGGATGACACAAGATGGAATTGGATAGAGTGGATCCCAAGATCGCAGGGCTTCTCAGGGGGGCGGTCGGGGCGGGGGGATCTGGGGGATTTTATCCCCTAAAGGAGGATGAAGAACTGTAGTTACCAGAAAGTGCTTGTGACCTGGTGGGTTCCGTGATGGCCGAGGCCAGGCCAGACCAAACACTGCAGGATTCCCTGCAGCCTCCCTTGGTGGGAGCCTGCAGCTCCGTGGGCTTCTCCCACATCTGAGCGCCCGCACAGCCACGCAGCCACCCAGCCTGGGTACCTAAAAGTGGGAAACGCAGCCGCAGGCCCAGGCTGGAGAGATCGCAAAACATGCACGCATGCCTGCAGAAAACACAGCCACAGCCCGGTTCTTTCCTGCTGCACAGTCTGCAGAGCTCGGGGGCCCTAGACCCTGGCCTGGGGCTCCCAGTGCCCTAGCCTTAAGACTAAATTGGTTCAAGCTTGGGGGAGGAGAGCTTCAGAGGAAGGGGAAGGGATGCCTGGAGTTCCTCCCGGCTGAAGTCACCCAGCACCGCAGCCTCCACGTCTGTGTCCACCAGAGGGCACCGGCAACACGAACGCAGCCAGGAGAGGCCGGCGTGGGCCGGGACGGACGCTGGGTGTGCATGCCCGTGTGTGTGGGTGCACGCACACGTGCGATTGGGTGCCTGCAGCGAAGCCTTTGAAAATCAGCTAAGCATGGAAGAATAAAACCTGATCTCCAGCAGGATGAACGCCCGTGTGCACGTGCGTGTGTGTGCAGCATGTCCAGGCCCTCCTGTGTGAGCGGATGACTGTGCAAGCTTGCTGTGCTCTTGTGTGTGCGGCTACAGGTGTGAGGCGCACCCTGCCCAGGTGTGCATGGCTGTGCATGTTCACAGGGTCCAGACCCCCCCAGGCGTGCGGGGCTGGAGGAAGTCTGCAGGCTCCTGCACACCCAGGCACAAGCATGTACAAGTGCAGGGGGAGTGCTCGCTCACAGGGGTGCCCCGCGTGCCCGCGTCACCCCCGCCCCCTCCCTGGCTCCCTGGGTCATGGCACCACGCTGTGGCAGGTGGCGCTGTGGGGTGCGTCCTGGGACCCCGTCCACCTGCACCCTGGCTGGCTGGCTTGGGACGGGGTCACCCCGGACCGCCCCCAGCCCCGGGGCCGGTGTCCAGCCCAACGCGCAGTTAAAACCCTCAGTGTACCCTGGCCCACCCACCTGTCCTCACTGCGCCCTCCCCATCCCTCCCCTCCTCCCCGCGCTCCTCCCCGTCCTCCCTTCCCTCTCCACATCCTTCCTCTCCTCCCCCTCCCTGCGCTCCTGTCTTCCCTCCCTCCTCTTCCCTCCTTGCTCCCCGCGCTCCTCCCCATCCTCTCTCCCCTCCCCACACTCCTCTCTACCCTCCCTGAGCTCCCCTCTGCCCTCCCTGCGCTCCTTCCCGTCCTCCCCGCACTCCTCCACGCACTCCCTCGTCCTTCCTCCCGGCTCCTGCGCTCCTCCCCGCGCTCCTCCCCGCGCTCCTCCCCGCTCCTCCCCGCGCTCCCCCCGTCCTCCCTCCC
>NW_012267328.1:1514632-1534307 GCF_000151885.1 Dipodomys ordii
CCCCCCCCCAGGGGAGTCCAACGCCTGGAGGTCCAGCTTCTGAGGTCAGGGTGAAGTCGGGGTGCTCTGGTGATATCTGAGGCCAGCACACACTCGGGGTGCTTTGCTGTCTGAGGCCAGAGCACACACTTGGGGTGTTCTGGTATCCTCTGAGCCCAGGCTGAAGTTGGGGTGCTCTGGTGATTTCTGAGGCCAGCACACACTTGGAGTTCTCTGGCTTCACCAACCAGGAGGCCAGGATTTAGTTGGGGCGCCCTGCCTCGGCACCCCCGGTCCCTGGAGATGCCAGGCGGGGTCATCCGGCCGGCCCTCCGGGAGCGAGCAGCCACCGGGGTGGAAAGATGGATGGCCCCGGCCCAGCACGGCTGTGATTCACAAACCACACTCAGCTGGGATCTGGCCGGCCGGGAGCCGGTGGTGGGGCGGGAGGGGCTGACCCACGCTTTCACCCCAATTGTGCAACCAAATATTTACTTTCCGTATGTCAACATTTTGGAAAGGGTTGTCATTTGGATCCGCAGACCAAATTCAGAACTTGGACTCAGGGTGGGCTCGGGGTGTGTGGGGGAGGGCAGAAGGGAAGGGAGGCCCTGGAAGCCAGCCCTGGAGTGGCCAGGCTGCGGCACCCGCCTCCCCTGCCCCCAGTCCTGAGTCCAGGCATCATGGGGGGGCACAGGGTGCACAGATCTTCTGTGTGTCACCCCTGTCCCCCCATTACCTCCTCCCCTCGCCCCTGCTCCTCTCCTCTCTCTCCTCCCCTCCCCTTCCCTCTCCTTCTCCACCTCCTCCCCTCTTCTTCTCCCTTGGGCCAACCTAAGAGACGTGGTTCCTGGCGGTCATGCTTTGGGGCAGTGATCTTCCGGGGGATCGGCCAGTGACCTTCCAGAGGGGCCCAGACAGGACAGGCCCAGGACACGGCCAGGCTGTGGCCAAGGGAAGGTCACAAGCTGGGGATACAGGGAGCTGGGGCGTCACAGCAGACACCCCCGGGGGGCGTGTTCAGGGGGCAGAGCCTCAGCGTGGAGTGGTGGTCAGTCACGGGGTGCTGTGTAGCCTTACACAGAGTTACGTAGAGAGCTGGGCGGCCATGCCCCTGGCTCGGTGCAGAGCTGCAGCCCGGCGCGCGGGCCGGACCACTGCTGCTCTGCCACCTCCCAGTGTGGGGTCAGCTGGGACACGTGCAGACTGACCCTTTGAGGACAGGCGGCCACCGCTGCTTCTTGGGTCCACCCTGCCAGCCTTCTGCTGCCTTGACCTCCGCGTGTGTGTGTGTGTGTGTGTGTGTGTGTGTGTGTGTGAGGAGGGGGCCGGCCTCCCCCAGCTTCCAGTGTGCAGGGAGTTTTCAGAAGCTGCGGCCAGCCCCGCAGCCCTTCAGCAAGCACAAATGGGGTTTTCCAGTTCCACACGGGCGCACGTGAGGGACAGACAGTCGGCCACAGTGGGCCACGGGTGGCTTTGTCTGCCCCCTGCTCAGGACCTCCTCAGGAAGGGCCTCCTCCTTCGCTCACCAAATGTTACCTGGGCCTCCCGGCCTCCCTCTGGGCGAGAGCCTCTCCTGGGCAGGAGCAAGCCGGGGCTCCGCTGACAAGAACGGGAGCAGGTGGTCGGAGAGGGAAATGTCCTTTCCCCTCCCCATGCCACAGCCAGCCGGGGCTTGGGACCTTCTGAAAAAGCCACTTTCTGATCCCAGTTGTTGAAATATGTGTGTGTGTGTGTGTGTGTGTGTGTAAAAAGCCCTTTCTCCATCCCCCAGCCGGGCTTCTCTGCCTCCCAAAGAGCCTTCCAGGAAGGGGTGTGTGTGTGTGTGTGTGTGTGTGTGTGTGTGTGCCTCCTGGCAGCTGCTGGCATTCTGGTCCAGGGCTGGCAGAGTTTAGTTTGTCACGAAGCTGTGTCAGAGTTGGGGGTTCCGTCCTGCAGTGTCACACCCCCTCTGCTCTGAGAAGGCGATTCGTTGGACACCACAAGGGAGCCACAGAACTGCAGAGGGGAATCCGGTGGTGTGCGTTGCCTGAGCTGCAGAGGAGAGGCGGGGAGAGGGTGTGCCGGTGGGGAGAGGCGTGTTTACCTCCAGTGCAGGGTAAACACGGCTGCACACAGGGACCCCGCAGAGCCCGCATCCCCGTCCATGCGCAGTGTGGCTGGGGAAGAGCTTTGGGTGAGAGGGGAGGTCTTCTCCCTCCCCTCCCGTCCGGCCCTCGACGGGCACGTGTCCCCCACCGCCCGGCCAGGTGACGGCCTGAGCGGTGTCGGGGGAGGCAAGAGTGGACATCTCTGGTTTTTTCCCTGGCCCCAGAAGATGTATTTAAATAAACATTTCCTGTTTGTGAAGGAGAGCCGGCCAGAGGCTGAAACGTGAGAATGTGGTAACTTAATTTTCCCCGTGGCTCCAGATGGCGGTGGGGCTTTGCCGGCGGTTGGCTCCCATCAAAACCGACACGGTGTCATGGGCTTTCCTTCCCTGGACCACAGAGGTCCTGGGTCAAGTGGGAGACTTTCCAAGAGTCCCAGCGGCCGGCCAGCCTCTGCATTTTGGTCCTCCAGCCCCCCAGGCCTGGCCCGGCGGCCGGGGCCGGGCGCTCCCTGGTCTCTGTGGGCCAGGGAGCGCACGGTAGAAGCGGTCAAGCCATGGCCTCAGTTCCCATCAAGATCCTCCTCTCTAGTTGCTGACACTGTGTCTCAGGACCCTCGACAATCCAAGCGTCTCTTCAGTCCTCACATGGGACAGACGGACAGTTACAGATTCGCATCCTGCCGGATGGCCAAGGGCTATCTACGCGTCCCCTGTCCCGCAAGATGCTGCCACTGCCGCCACGTGGAATCTGGATGTCAGGAACTGAAATTTTCCCCTCCCTGGAATTACCAAAAATGCCTCCTGGGCGACCCACTGTGTGCCCTGGCTGCCACCGTTGCTTGGCAACCCCGTGAAGCGCCTACTGTGTGCACCCGCTGGTACAAGGAGCTCCTGGTCCAGAACCCTGGAAGCCCACGGCCTCCGTCCGTGAGGACCGCGCCGGTCTGACTCGTGTGCACGCACGCACGCGCGCGCGCTCTCTGTGGTTCCCGACAGCTGCCCTTCTTGGACTGCTTGGTGTGCTTCTTCGTGGTGAAGGTTTGCTTCCAGTCCTCCAGTCTCTGTTGCTTCTGCATCGTGTGGCGTTTGCCTTCTGTCTGGTCTATTACCGCCCCCCGATTCTTCCCCCAAAGTGAGAATGCGGGGCGGGCGAGCTGCAGGATCTTTTGCCTGGATCGCGTCTTCCAGAACGGCAGGATTTCTCTTTTGCTGACGGGATCAGGAAACCCACGGCTTTGGGATTGGATTCCGCTGCCTCTGGCGTGTTGTGCTGCGGCCCTGGACGGAGGTCTGCTAATCCCTCTTCAGGACTGTGGTGTGGGGGTGTCATCATGGAAGCCCAGAGCGGCCCAGGGCCTGTGTGCTGTTCTCTGCTCATTGCTCAGTGCTCCCCCGTGGTCCCAGTGTGGATGGTTCAGGTCTTACCTGGGACTCCGGGGAAATGGTGATCAGGATGTGGTTATTGGCTCCTGGCGCGTTGGAACTTTCTGCACACCAATAACTGGATGACTTTTTTTTTCCCTGCCATTCCTGAGGCTTGAACTCGGGGCCTGGGCACTGTCCCTGAGCTCCTTTTCACTCAAGACTAGCGGTCTGTCACTTGAGCCACAGCGCCACTTCGGTTTCCTGGTGATTAATTGGAGATCAGAGTCTCAAGAACTTTCCCACCGGGACTGCTGTTGAACGGCCGTCCTCAGATCTCAGCCTCCTGAGTAGCTGGGATGACAGGCGTGAGCCGCTGGTGCCCGGCATCAGCGGGCATTTTTGCAGGTCTCTCCCAGGCCCTGGGCTCCAGGGCCCCTGGCATCTGTGGTAGGTTTTGCTCGAACCCAGAGCCCTGCAGAGGTTGGTGAGCCGCACTCAGCGCAGAGTGCCCAGCGCCCTCCTGCCTGGACCTCTGCCCCTCTCCCCCCATCCACCCCGCCTCTCCGCCTTCCCAGCGCTAAGCCCAGGCAGTGGAAATGGCAGTAGCTTGTAGCCCTGGATGCCTCTTCATGCGCAGAGGAGCTTTCTGGTCCCTTCTATCTCTGCCTACAAACCTCCTTTTGTGGCTGCCCCCTTCCCGCCTTTACTGAAAACAGCTGTCTGTACTGGTGTGCCTCCCGCATCGTGCAAGGTGGTCTTCACCCTTTGTAGAGCGGCTGAAAAGCCAGAAGTGGTGGAGGGGGCCCGGGATCACCCAGGCAGCTTCCTCGACCACCTCTGAGCCGGGGGAGGGGGGTGGATGCACAGGACACCCCGGGCTTGGCACACGGCGCCGTCCCCCTGTTCATTGTGCCCCAGCCTTAGACCATCAGCCCTGCTCAGACAGGAAACTCGTCCAAGGTGTCCTCCGCCTGTGAGTCCCGCAGAGCCGGACCCTCTTCCCACCACTGCCCGCTCGGTTGAGAGGCTGGGATGGATCATCCTCGTTGACACAGTGACCCCAGGAAGAGCTGGCAGGGAGGAGTGGGGATGTAAAGTCCTTGGTACTGACCCTCATCTGAGAGGTTTCTGACTTGGATTTCTTTCTGGCCTTAGCAGCCTCCATGCCAGCCCGCCGCCCCATGTTTTCTGTGCACCTTGCACACTGTTTGTGCACCGCTTGGTGGCCTGCAAGGTTTTCCATTTGCCGGCACTGTGTCAGTCTTCAGAGGTTTCGAGGTCTGGAGACCTTCAGGTTAGGCCTGCTCCGGTCTTTGCGAGGAGACAGTGCACCCCGGCTGCGCACCCGAACCCCCAGTACGTCCCGGACAGGCGTGGCTCTGGGCCGGCCCTTTCCACCCCAGCGCTGTCAGACCTCCCCCCAGCAGCCTTTCCTCTGCTCCTCTGTCGTCTCTGGAGTTAGGTCTGTACAACTCTCACTTGCTGGTGTTGATGTTGGAGACAAGGGACCACTAAGTCATCCAGGCTGGCCACAAACTCGCGTCCTCCGGCCTCAGCCTCCCGAGTGCTGGGACTAGAGCTGTGTGTCTTCTGCTGTGGTGGCGTGTCGATCACCGTGTGGGACAGGAGACCAGAGAGCAGGAGGTGCCCGCCTCACTTTCAGAACCCCTCTCTCTCTGGAGAATTCTCCAGTCTCCTGGGGACCAGTTTGCCCTGCCTAGCTAGCACCTCCGTGAGCACACCCCCGACCCCTAAAGTGTCTAGGACCTCCCATCACCCCGAGGGCACCCCGCTCAGCTCACAACCGGCTGTCCACTGTTCTCTTGACGGTGCTCTCCGCCAGGCCTCGGGCCCAGTAGAGCTGGGGCGTCTGTCACAAGCGCCCGCGCACCTGCGTCCCAGCGGTGTGGGTCGTGGGTTCACCAAGGCTTTGCCGTCACCTGACGCGCCAGGTGCTGCTTCCCCCGTCTGAAACGACCAGACTGCGTTCCTGACCCGTGCGCGCGCACCGTGGAGGGTGTGGTAATTTATCACTGGCGGATGACGCGGGGGCCCCGTGCCGGTCATGGAGGATGGAGTCCCCAGCGAGAACCACGTAGTGAGAATCTCCCACCAGGCACCAGGCCCTCGAAATGTTCTCCTCACCAGAACTGCGAGGAACGAACGGGACCTCAGCCTGGGCTGCCCCCCGTCCATCTCATGACTGGGAAGACCAAGGCTCCCTTGCTGGGTTTGCAGGGAGGAGATCCTGGAAGGCTAAGCCCTCCGCCAGGAACTACTGACGAACCAAGCCCCACCAGCCCTCTTCGCGTGGACAAATGCGTAGAGAAACTCACACGTCGTTAAAAAAAAATGGTACAAAGTGGAATTAAGAAACTCCAGGGGAAAATATTGATTGGAGAACAATGGTGTCTGAGAAAGCGCTGGCGCTGGTCTCCGCAGCCCGCTGGCAGGCAGCACCAGTTCTGCATTTTATTAGAGACCTAACTGCGTAGAGCCCTGGCCTTATGTGAGAGGCATTTCATAAACAGAGACGTGCGGAGATACGGGCCCACCTCTGGGAGGCCAGCGTCCCCCCCCCCCCCCCGCCTCAGGCTGCGACCGGACCTACTAGATGACGTTTCCTTCTTCTCTTTGAGGTTTAACTAAGCAGGACCGAAGTTTCCCTGGGGACAAAATGAGGGAGTGGGTTTTGGAATGCAATCCCTTCTTGGGGCAGATTTGCCTAATTGGACCGGCAAGGGGAAGACTTGGCTCCAGCGGGGAGGGTCTGGAGAGCTGCTTAGAAGTCTAGCCTTCTGCCCTAGGGGGTGACCCTGTGGGAAGGTGATTCTCAGCAGCTGTCCTCCTTGGGACTGGAAGAATATAGCTGGGCATCGTGGTGCAGGCCTGTAATCCCCAGCACTCAGGAGGCTGAGATAGAAGAGGATCGTGCGTTAGAGGCCAGCCCCCAAACAGAACGGAAGGCTCAGGGCCTTGCCATCGCTGTGGGCAACGTGTCCTCTCCCTCCACTCTTGCTGGAGGCTGGCACTTCCCTTGCCGTCAGCTGTTAGCTGTGTAGGCTCTGAAGTTCTGCTGCAGAAGTCGGCTCTGCTCCTCCTCCTCTCCTCTCCTTCCCTAACCGCTGGGGCATCCTGGGATCCAGCCCACGTCTCCCTGCTGGTCCCAACCCATTCTGACACTGAGTGTCTCAGAGAGGCGGTGGGGTCGGGGGAGACACTGGCGCTGGGATCTGCAGGTGTGCGTGTGTGTGTGTGCGTGTGTGTGTGTATGTATGTCTGTGTCTGTGTCTGTGTCCTCTTCATGCCTGTATTCAGGCTGAGATCACTGTGCAGTCTGAGAATCCAGGGTCGTGGATGAGACCCCCGGATACATGGCTCACAATGGGAGGCACAGATGGAGAATTTGCGGAGCTGCCGGCAGGAACGCCGTGGCCTGTCCAGCGCTGGAGAAAGAGTGGTGGGAACCATGATGGTAGAAGTCGGAAACCAGACCGGGAGCCATTTGCTTCCGGGAAGTTCTTCTGGGCTTCCTGCCACCAGCCTTACACCACCAGATGTAGCGTCGGTGGCTTCCTGGTGGAGGCCCCTGGCCTTGTGCGTTCCTAATGCAGCAGAGGCCCCGTGGTTGGTTGCCGCTCTGGGTTCTGGGCTGGAGTGGCGTACTCACTCCGTGGAGGTTTACAGCCGAGAAGCTCTCTTCCCCTCCCCTCCCCAAGGAGACCTAGCCATGAGTTTCTTTGTGTGCTGTTAATGAACAAAGAGCCCCCCCCTTGCACAACAGCGGTTCACAAGCAGAGAGGGCCTGATCGCACCTCCTGCCAAGTGTGAGTGTGTGGCTGTGTGGGAATCGGTGCTGTTGAGCCCGTGGAGGGAGGCGGCTCGGGGGAATTTTTAGCAACTGCAGCATGATGGAGAGGCAAGAAGACATGCCTGGGAATTTGGAGGCTTAGCTGTGGCTCTGATGGACTGTGTGACCTTGGGTAGGTCACTTGACCTCTCCCAGCCTCTAAGTTTCCTCGTCTTTAAAAGGGAGGAGACTGGAAGATGTCCAAGGAAGACTTCAGTCATCATATCTTTGCTTCTGGGCTCGAGAATCTGGGATTTAGACCTCAACCAGCGCTGCGCTGACCCAGGGGATGCTTTGGAGGTGAGGCATGAGCCAGGACAGCTGTTTGGGGGCCAGGGGGAGGGGGATGAGGCGGTGGGTCCCGATTAAGGCCCAGCTCCCCAGTCAGCCTCCTGACATTGAGGAAGAAAAAGGGTGTTGTGTGTCAGAAAGAGCAGTTTGTGTTTGTTAACACTGATGGCTTTGGGTTTTGTAGGTTGTATGCAAGGCCTTTGTTCCCTGCTTCCCTAGGCTGTGGTTTAATAGACGCTGAACCTAGGGTGTTCTGTGTTTCTGAGTCATTGCAGGCTTTTGATCCTTGTGTGTTAGCTTCCCTGGGTCCTTGGATCCTATGGGGAAACCGGTGTCCGGCCCAGAGGACAAGGCCTGGCACTACATGCCATTCAGAAAAGCCTCCACTCTGTCTAAGAAACCACCTTTAGGGGTGTAGAGCTGCCAGCAATTTCATTGTGCTCTGTGGTTCTGTGGGTCAGGGCAGAGGCTGTGGCCCAGGAGTGTGGCTGGTTGAGGTGACACTGACCCCTTGGTGGGGATGAACGGAGGCTGTGCTCAGCCAGGAGCTCTGACTGGTGTCTACCCCAGAACCCCGGCAGATGCTTGAGGTTCCTGTCAAAATGGCGGTTCCCGAGCAATTGTGTGGATTCCCTTAAACCAGGCTTCAACACTAGTCCAGATTTAAGAGTGGGGCTTCCCCTCCAGGGAAGCCATCTTCCCACTGCAGCTTTCTGTCCCAGACTCTCCTCTCCCCGCTGGGTGAAGTTTGTCGGGGACAGGAGCCATGCACTAGTACAGTGAAGATGGCACCCACAGACCGTTACAAATGAGATTGACTTGCATAGGCCCCAGGTCTGAGGGAGGGAAGGACCTTACTCTGGGATCCAGAGGCAGCGGTCTGCAAAAGCCTGAATTCACAGTGTGCCTGTCAGCAGGTTACTTGTCTTTCTCATCAAAAAATAAATAAGAAAATAACGGCAGCTGTGAGGAAAGTCCCCAGTGGGCAGGGGTGCTCTGCGGGGCCCGTGGCCTTGTGGTGGGGTGCAGATGCCGCTTCCCTCCCAGCGCTCCCTCGGGATGACTGGAGGCCCTGCCACTCTCTGAGTCTCCAGCCCGTCACCTGATCAGGAAGGACGCCATGCATGTTACCTGCGGTGGCTAGCTGCACCTACTCTGTCCTCCCCCTCTGTCGATCTGTCCATGAACCAACACGTGGTTTGATGTTGACAATGCGTGAGGAGCTCATGGTTGGAGGCCCCAGATGCTGGGTGGAGCTGGAGGAAAGGCCCACAGCCAGGAGGCAGGCCTTAGGAGAGAAGCATGGGACCCCTACGGAAGTGCTTGACTTCAGCACATTCACGACCGAGTTTAAGTTGTGCCAGGGGCCCTTGCCCACCCCACGCCGTCCTGAGCTCCTTCGGGCTGGGCCTTCCTCCCGCAGACACATCTCTGTACCTGGATCCTGAGGCCCGCAGGAGCGTATTCACTTCTTCCCTGTGGTGTCTGGTTCCATTCAGGCCTGTTTTTTTTCCCCCAGCATTATTTTCCTGCTTCTTATGTGGCAAACTTTAAATGAGGGCGCCAGGGGCAAGTCACAGTCCTTGGGGAGAACTCAGTGGGTGCCTCGTGCTAGGCTTCCGGGGAAGGTGGACTCGGCCGCCACCCCAGGTTACGTTCACCGGCGGGGTGCACTGTCCCCCGAGGAATTCAACCCCGCTGGAAAATGACAGCAGTGAGTCCCCAGCCCCTGGTTCCCAACCCCGTCCGCCGTTGAAATCACCCCGGGGGATGGAAAGTTTCTGAAGCCTGGGTCCTGTCCCAGTGTCGCTTCTTAAGTGATTTCGGGGTGCTCTTTGGATGTTGGGGTTTTATGAAAGCTCCCAGATGTTCCTGGGTTGCAGCTGCATTTGGGGAAGTGGACTTCGTTTTAAAGTCTAGAGAATGAATGAGATAAGGCCCGGGGAGGGAGGACGTGGCCTGGCGTGGGGATTGGTGTCTGGCGTGTGGAGCGGCGTCCGCCCTCTGCTCTCTGATCCCCCTGCTACCTCTGGGCGTCCTGGGTTGGAGCGGTCATAGAGATGCGGGGGCTGGGGTTCGCGCTGCCCTTGCCAGCCTCTCCTTCTGGGGTGAAGGCCACGTTGTAAACGGAGCCAGATTATAGAATGTACACAAGTGCGATGCGTTTCCCCTCCACAAAATGACCAGGGCGAGGTCCTCAGACTGAGGGGTCACTGCCTTCGTGGACAGCACCATTGATTTATAATTTCCATGGCGACAGCAGCGTCCAATGGCCTCTCTGCTGTGGGATCAGCCTGGCCCTGGAGGCCCCTGCCCCTCCAGTGCCCCCTGTACCCAGCGCTCTGTGGACGGCCGTGACGTGTCTGGCCTTGCGGTTCAGTGCCTCAGAGCTGGTGACATCCGGAGCTAGATTTTGGGGTGCCGTTGTGGGGGGCTCTCCTGTTCATTACGTTTCTAGGAATGACACCCCGGAACCCCCCAGGTAGATCGCAGTAGTAACCCGGCTTTGCAGGGCCAGGTGATGGCAAACATGGCGTAGCTCGACCTCAGGGAAGTACGTTTGTGTTCCTCGGTCAGCAAGCTCGTGACCGTGCTGTGGCCAGTGTTGGTGGGGCCAGGACACTTGCACGCAGGTGCACGGGTCAGACGGCTGCCCAGCCTGCGTCCCTGCGTGGTTGTAGTGCGGTGATGCACCCGGGCAGCGCCAGGGCGCCAATTCTGTCTCCAGAAAGCGGGCACGTGCACGGAGCACTCAGAGCATGGCACGGCTACCGTGGCCCCTTCCGTGGCTCCCTTAGAAACCCGTGGTCTCCGGCCACATCCAGGCCTCCAACAGGCCGTGCCCACTCGGATCTCCTGGGATTGGCTCACACCGTCAGCTTTACCGTAACGACGTTCATTTCTTTGTCAACATTTGAAGGTTGGTTGGTGTGTTTCCAGCGTCGTTTTGAAAGGCTGGCAGGCCGGGGAGAGGCGGTCAGCCTGGCTCCGTGGCTCTCTTCACCGCACCCCTGCACTCCGCACAGAGCTCCTGCTCCGAGATGGGCCGACTACCAGCCTGCCCTGGGGCCATGCTGTGTTCCCTTCCTTCAGCCCAACTTTGCACACACCTGTCATGTCTATGGCACCCCCAAACTTGCGTTGGTGGCGCCTCCCTGGCCTCCACACCGGCGGTATCTGTTCCTGTTCTCGTTTTAAAGATGGGGAAACGGAGGCACAACCCAAGGACAGCTCCTGCCAAAGTCAGGGTGTGAGTCTGCGGTAAAGCGGGGAGCGGAGGCCGAGCCTCCCTGCCTCACCTGCAGGCTCCTCTGGCTGCCCGGGTCCCTGCTGGAAGAGACTTCCAGCATCCTGAGATGCTCTGTCCGGGCCTCTGCGTCCTGAGCCTCTGTCTGAGTCCCTGCGTCCTGAGGTGCTCTGTCTGCGGGTTTTCTCGTAGAACCCATTCTCCGCACCGGGAGCGTGACCGGGCGGGGTGGACGTCTTCCCACGCCGTGCTCTTCTGTATCTGCGCGTCTTCCGCTGTGTCCGAGGGGGCTGCCCGCGCACCCTGCTGCGCCCAGCGGTGGCCCGGTGGGGTGAGCGCTGTTCCCTGTGGGAACACGCGTTCACCGGAGGGAGCTGAGGGGAAGTGACCAACCGGGAAATGTGCTGAGGGCTCCAGAAAGAAATAGAAACGAGGAAGAAATCACCACCCGGCACCCAGAATGCTCCTGGGCACACGGCCGGGGACACTGCCCCCCAAGGACCGGGGCCTGGATGCTGTCCGTGAGCTCTTCTGCGCCAGGCGAGCGCTCTACCACTTGAGCCACAGCACCACTTCCAGTTTTCTGGTGGTTAACTGGAGATAAGGGTCTCACAGACTGTCTTGCCTGGGCTGGCTTTGAACTGTGACCCTCAGATCTCAGCCTGCTGAGGAGCTGGGATGATAGGCGTGTGCACCAGCTCTCCCGTTCCTCTGGGCTGCTGCCTGGGGCAGGGGCTGCTCAGGCAGGGTCGGGGAAGGCTCCAGGGGCTGGGTGCCCAATCAACACAACCCCATGGTGTTGTGAGGCCACGGCTCCCGCACACCTGCAGTCTGGCTGGCGCTGCCTCTGGCTGGGTTTTGGCTTCAGGGTCTCTGTGTGCAGTAAACGTTCCTGTCAGGCACAGGCGCGGCCTCGGGCCCAGGTGCTGGGTTTCGTGCCATGAGACGTGGGTGTCTTCACTGAGCTGCCCCAGAGCTGCCTGTGTGGTGGAGACGGAGGTGAAATCCACCCCTGCATCTCCTGGGGGGGTGGGGGGAGGGGCGGCTCCTCCCGCCTGGACCCTCACTCTGCCCCCCCCCCCGATTTCTGGCCTCACTGCCTACCTTTGTTTTGGAAATGCTACCCAACTCCAGCCCCACCTGGGGGGAGGCCTCGGTGCCCTCTGACCCCAGGAGGGGGGGTTCTGCTGTGCTGGAATGCATGGTGGTGGTGGCTGTGCCCCCCTTCCCCCCCCCCGCGTGCCCCAGCTCCCAGGAGCAGGGCAGAGCTCCTTATCCAAGCCCAGGTGGGCTGTGGATGGACAGGGCGGCCTGCAAGACATTAACCCACCATGGCTGAGATCCTGGGGTCCCGAGAGTGTGCATGTTAATGTCGGAGCTCCGTGTGTGTGTGTGTGTGTGTGTGAGAGAGAGAGAGAGAGAGAGACAGAGACAGAGACAGAGAGACCGCAACAGTGCTTACCCATGGTGCCGGTCACCTCGCCGTGCCCTGGGAAGGATTGTTCCGTTTTCCTGCTCACAAGAACAGGACGAGATCCCAGTGGAGGTGCAGTGCATTGCTCTCCCACCCCTGAGCGGTTCCCCAGTGTGAGAGCGGTCATGTGGGGCCGGGGGTCCCCGGTCAGAGGTCTCTTCCCACCCCCGTATCTGTGACCTCAGCTGCTCCCTGGAGGAGGGGACACGGGAGAGCTGAAATGTGCATACAGTGCTGGCTAGCATTCCCACGTGACCCAGTAACTCCACGCCTAAGACTTGATCGATCAGTTGTGAACACCGCTGCCCTCGGACCAAGAATTGAACGTGGGGACTCCCTCAAGCGATGATTATGTAAAGTGGGGGGCGCAAGCGTGATTGTGGAGCAGCCATCACTGAAACATGCGAGTGAGCACTGGCCATGACCCACACACGCATCCGTCCACGGACCAGCGATGAACACGTGTGCAACGGAATACGACTCAGCCTTCAAAAGGAACGGAGCCCTGGGACCCGCTTCCACGCGCGTGAGTGCACTTCACCAACATCGCCCGGAGGGAAAACGCAGAGGCCGAAGTTGAACACCATGTGCCTGCAGCAGGCAAACTATATCCCATATACTTTCCTAAAGCAAACCGAATAGCCGGAGTTAGAGAGGAGAGAAGTTCTGTGGAAACCCTGTTCTTATCATCTTCTGGCACCCCGGTTCTCCCAGCATGGGGCTTGGGCATAGTACATGCATATTTCTCTCTCTCCCCCCACCTTCTCTTTTCCCGGCTGAGCCAAACTGGGAACACAATAATTCTATTTGTGGCGGGAGACTCGTGGAGGCTGGGGAGGGTGCGTTCCACTGCCATGGTAACCGGGGAAC
This sequence comes from Dipodomys ordii, assembly GCF_000151885.1. NCBI lineage: Eukaryota > Metazoa > Chordata > Mammalia > Rodentia > Heteromyidae > Dipodomys > Dipodomys ordii. Next base: position 1,527,801 of record NW_012267328.1, read on the forward strand.
ACAGAGATGGTAAAAATGAAAATGCAGGAATATCTTTGGCAGGTGGGGTCAGCCGGAGGTAACTGTGAGCCTGGGAAGAGAGCGATTGTTAATAATTGTTCTAAAACCCCCAGGAAAAAAAAAAACAAAGCCAGCCAGGCCAGGTCCCCACAGCTCCAGCCCCAAGGACATCCCGGGGGCCCTTCCAACTGGCAGAGCACGGGGTAAAGTTGGCCCTGGAGCACGGGCGTCTTGGTGAAGGAAGATGGGGCCCAGCGGTCCATCCACCCCCAGCGCAGTTCGAATCCCAGACAACGCGGTGGGTGGACAGGTTGGGACTGCCCCACCTCCCCTGTCCCCATCATCCAGAGTTCTGTCTGGGCCCCCGATGGCGTTGCTTTTCCGAGCTTGCCCAATCCCGTGTCCCTCGGCCTGGCCATGGCTAGTCTGAGCTGCCGACAGACATCACCTTTCCCATCACATGTGGACAGGAGCCGCAGGAGCCAGCGTGCGCTGCCCTGTCCCGTGTGCTGGGTGCCGGAGACCTCCAGACCTGCAGCCACCGCCCCCTGCCTGCCCGCTGACCAGGCAGAAGCAGAAAGAGGGTAAAGAAGCTGCCTTCAGGAAGACGAGGATGCTGCTGCCATTTCCAGACTCCCCAAGGCGATGCCGGTCTTCCCCGGTCCCCAGCGATGGATTGCCAGTCATCTGGGCTGGAGGCTCTCGGTTGGACCAGGCACCGGTCGCTCTGAGGCCCTGTGGAAGTGTAGACTGACAGGCCCACCAGAGCTGGGGGTGGGGGGGTGGAGGGAGGCTCCATTGGTGGATGAGGCCAGTGTGCATTTCTAGAGAGTTCCCTCGTCTGCCAGTCCTGTTTTGGGGGTGGGGGGATTCTGTCTTGGCTGTTCCCCTAGAATTACCTGGCACCCACTGGTCTCTGGGAGCATGTCTGCCATCTTGAATTGTGGCACGCTGCATCTTACCTCTCTGCATGCAGCAGTTGGGATTTCTGTGTAGGGTCTATACTGGGGGCGGGGTCAGGAAGACCCTTAGTGCCGTGTGCAAGGCCTCATACCCGCAGGCCGACAGACGGGTTCCGAGCGGGATCAGCATCGCCAGCCGGTGAAATCTCAGGGTGGGTCTGGCTCCGGAGGCAGTCTGGAATTTTCTCCGAGGGTCCCGGTATCCAGTCGGTGCTCACGCAGTGCTTGAACACTGAGCACACGCGCATCTCTGCGGCCTGCGGCGTGAGGGTCAGCGTGCCTGTACTCTTCAGCCTGGGTCCAGCCTCGGAGCTCAGCCCTGGCTGTGTGCTGAAATCACGCTGGGGCCTCAGAGGCTCTGGTGCCTGGGGCCTCGGTGGACTGGTCTGGGGTGCAGCCCGGGCGGCCAGGTTTCCACAGCGCCCCGTGACACGAGAACCGCGCCGAGGGGAATCACGGATGTAGAGCCTGGGGCTGCGGGTTTTCTGCCGGGCATTTATGGAGGCTGTGTGCGTGTGTGTGTGCGTGTGTGTGTGCGCGTGTGTGTAGATGTTCATAGTGATGTGTGCACACACACATGTGCAGGGATTCGGGGAGCTATGCACTCCTCTTGAGCATCTCCGGCATTTTCCAGGCGCAGGGCCTGGAAGCCAGCCCTCAGGCAGAAACTCCTCACCTCCTTCCTACCGGGCGGCTGCTGGCTGCCGTCCAGGGCGAGAGGGCTGTGTCTCAGGTGTGGAGGGGAGCTGGCGGGGGGAGGGAGAGGCTGGCACTGCCTCGGGGGCCTCGAGGTACCCGCCAACCATTGGGCACCATCTGCCACAGTTTCAGGTGGCTTCTGGGGTTTCTAAATGGAAACAGGCCCAGCTGGGTGAGCCCATGGGTGGGAAAGGTCACAGCAGCCCCCTCCTCCCCCCTCCTTCCCCCCGACCCCCGGGGGTGCTGACTCAGCACAATCCTGCTGTAATTAAGCATGACAAGAAGGAAGGGGGGCCATGCACTTGGCCCGGGGCCCCGGGGGTTCACAAGTGCCAGCTGCTCTCGGTTTTCTCGGAGGCCAGGCAGGGCTTACCTGTGGGGATGGAGTCTCCCAGAGAGGGTGCTGGGGGAGGGTGACTCCCCGGCCACATTCCAGCACCCCAGGCCCCAGGCAGACAGAGAGGGCTGAGATGGGAGCCTTCTTCATGTGCCGAGGGGAAGACCATCCATCCGTCCGTCCTCATGGGGCCTGGAGTCCGAGTTCAGGGACACAACTGGGCTCGGGGAGGGCTGGGGCACGGCGTCTGGGGGGCGTCCGGGCCCCGCAGCTCCTGGCATGCGGCTGTCCTCAGTGCTCCTCCAGCCCTGGCCCGCTGTCCTGTGGGTTCCTGCCACGGGGTGACGCTGTCCCGCAGAGCTCCCGCCTCCGTCCTGGGACAACCTGCCAGGCCTGGATGACCCCACTGCCCGCAGCCGCAGAGCCTTTCATTTGGGCCTGAAAGAGCGGCAGGCTGGCATTTGAGGAACCGGGAGCCAGGTGTCATGGCTGGGCTGGGCCGGGGCTGACTCGGGGCTGCTGAGCTGGGACCAGGCCGGCTGGGAGCCGGGTCTGGGCAGGGGCCCGCTTCCCAGCACCCCCTCCGCTCCGCTTTCTTCAGAGCTCTGCGGGCATCCTGGGGGTGCCCTCGGCCGCCGCACTGAGCTCCTCCTGGGTACCGCCGTGTTCCGCGCGCACCAGAGCTGGGCAGGGCTGTACCAGCAACACCAAGAGCAGAGGGAGAGGTGTGTGCACACACCAAGGGTTGTTCTGACCCTTGATACCCCCAGATCCGCTTAATGGCCCACCCATCCTGAGGAGAGCTAGTTCTAGGCTAGCTCCATCCCACTGGGGCCGTGTCCTCAGGAAACTGTCTTTGTGGACATTGGGGTATAAACCCCAGGTAGTTTCTGTGCACCAGGAAGTACTGTTCTTCAGATTCCCCGCCCCGCCCCCCCAAGCATTTGAAAGTGCAGGGCGCTCTCCATCTGGAGGAACGGAGGCGGTGGGTCCCAGCCGGCCTACGGGAGCCCCGGCCCAGATCTGCAGGCCCACATACGCACTGTCTAGTTCGCATGTCCAGCCCTGGGCCAGGTCACGAGCACCGGTGGGTGACTCATGGCATGTGAGGCCGGGCCAGCACGCTGCCGACAGGATCTTCCCACCGAATAAAGAATGCAGGGTAAATCAAAGTTTCCCCCCTTCGAGTCAGGGGTGGGAGCTGGGCCGCCGTCTCAGAAATGGCAGGAGGTACACACGCGCGCGCGCACACACACACACACACACACACGTACGTCATCACAGGCACTTGCAGGAGAGCACGGAGATATTTTTCTTCTACGTAGAGTGTAGCGATCTCTTCTTCGCCAGGAGACCTGGGAGGAGCACGCGATACGTGGTAATAGGAAACAGATTCCCCCCAGGATGGATGGAATGCCCCCCTCCTGGGCCGCAGGGGCGCCAAGAGCTGCCTCGTGTTCTCCCAGGATCCGTGAGGAACGTTTTCAGGTCATCACAGGAAGGCTCGGCTCTGGACGGCGAGGGCAGGCTGGACCCAGTACGGCCTCTTCCTGTCCCTGGCATTCTACCAGTGCCAGATGGCGGAGCCAGGCTGCCTGAGGGCTCTGCCGTGGGGACTGGCCGGCCTGGGCCGTGGTGTCTGGGGTTGGGGGCAGATGACCTGCGGGCCGGACGAGCCGCGTGTCTCCAGGGGGCCTCGGATTGGGGAGCATGGAGAACCGAGGCAGGGCCTGGGCCGTGGACCTGGACAGAGGTCGGCAGTGCCACCGCGTGCGCGTGGATGGACAGGAGTCTCTGGCGACGTCGGGGAAGGGATGGACTGCAACCGCCCGGTTCTGGGTCTTGAACATGCTTGTCCTCTACCAGCCGGAGACCTGGAAGGGGGCTCTGGTCAAGCCCTGCTCTCTCCGCTGTGAATGGAAACAAGCTCAGAAGCAGGGGGAAGATGCGGCCCTGGGGCAGCTGTCGGACCTCCCTCCGGGGACTTTGCTTACCGTGTGGCGGCCAGAACCGGCCCCCTTGGGGACTCTGAGGTGCACCGATTGGTATGGGACAGCAGAAACGAGCCCTCGGCGTCACCGCGCCCAGGCACCGCCCGCCACCTCCCTACGGCGCCCTTTGTCCTACATCGCGTCATCAGACGGCCTCAGGTGTGCTCCCCGCACGCGGGGCCGATTTGCGGGACTCGGGGCTCACAGCGCATCTCCGGGTGTGCCTCTCCGTCTCCCCACAGGACGCTGAGCCGTGTCATTCCCCGGGTGACGCCGGGGTCCATGGAAGGTGTTCTCTGCTCTGAGGAGCTCATGGTGCATGTAAAACAGGAGACGCTCCACTCAGGCAACCTAGAGCCATGTGCAGGCTGAAGCCATTTTGGTGGACAACAGCGAGGGCGGGCCACGGACCGGCCACGGACCAGCCGGGGCTCTCTCCCATGGAGCCAACGGATGTCACCCGTGTGTTACCTGTCGAGTTTCCTCTGTGTGTAAGGGGTGTCAGCTCACCTGCCCTGGATGGTCAGGTCCAAACTGCATCCTGGACCGCCCCTCCCCAGCCTCCACCTCCCTGCCTTCCTCCCCAGCCTCCATCGCCCCTCCTCCCTTCCCGAAGGCCTTGGCGTTATTCTGTGATTACCCCGCATCATCCTTCCCAAATGTGCATCAAATTAAGGCGTTACTAGGGTACGGCAGGACATGTTTATGGGGGAGAATTTCCTTTAAAGTCACAGCTCGGCCTGAACTCACTTTATTAGTGTTTACACAAAGCGCGTAGCCAGTTCCAGAGCGCTCCGTGTTTATATCCTCACAGCGATCGTGGCATTCCTCTGCCGCTTCCTTCCTGCTTTCTTAAAGAAATCACTGCGTCTCCTCCGTTTCACGCTCACGATGCGTGCCCTCTGCCGGTGGTCGTGGAGGTTTGACACGCCCGGAGGCAGGGCTGCCGTGTTCCACAAGCAGGCGTGCACGGAGGAGCGGTCTGGAATCACATAGGTGATAGGTGGTGGTGGGAAGGCCCAGCCCACAAGTTCAGAGACGCGGGGCAGAGCCCCCGGGAGTGGCCCTCTGTTTCTGTCACGAGTGGCTTTGCTGTTGTGCTAGGCTGACCCTTGGTCATGACCCTCCTGGGAGAGCCCCGATGGCCGTCTGTCTCTCCTGCTGGAGTTATTAGCCGCTTCCTCTGACTCAACCAAAGCATTCGAGTTCAGCTGATAAATGACAGGGGCGCTCGGATTCCACGGCCCAGATTTACTGGCATCATAAAATCCTGACACCAGCTCTCGATCCAAAGTTGTGTTCAACGCAGGGCAAAGGAAACGAATCGACACGGTCACTAAGCCGGGGCCGGCGTTCACGCCTGTAATCCCAGTCTACTTGGGAGGTGGAGCTGGGCGGAAGCTAGAAGCAAAACCAGATGAAAACCCGTTGAGACAGAGCAAAAGTTCAGACCATCCCGTCACTCCCCAGGTATTTGTTTGCCGGCTTCGCGCTGAGCCCTGGGGATTCAGACACACACACAATGCGGTGCCAGGAGGAAGAACTTGGAGTTCTTTTAACGTAGGTAAAATGCTGTATGGGTTCCTTGCGTGAAGCTGCTGGTCGCAGCGTGTCTTTGTTGTTGTTTCTGGTTAAGTTTGTAGCACTGCCTGTGGCCGTGAAGACTCCCTGGACCTGTCGGGTTGTGACCGTGCACACCGGTGCCCCAGTGGGCCTGCACCGCGGCTGGTTCGTGTGTAGGAGGGCAGCATTGCCTCCTCAGCCTCGGGATACATCCTGGACTCTGCGCACAGTGCTCGCCGCATGGTAGATGCCGTGCATTGGCCCCTGCGTAGAGATCTGGCCGTCAGCGGAAAGGCACCAAGAGCAGGGGTCGCAGGCTGCTGTGTGTGTGCCTCTGCGGGCTCTCTTGAAGTCTCATTTAAGATAACGTGTGCTCTGGGCACTGTGCGTGGCTCTCACCTGCAGTCCCTGCTCCTTGATTGGGCGGCGGCAGTTCGAAGCCAGCCTGGGCAGTTAGCGCGACCCCCAGCGTCAGGCCACAGGAAGCTGGGTGTGGTGGCGGGCGGGAGGTGTGACTCGGCGGGGTCGGGGTCTGGTCCAGCCGGGGCAGGACGTGTGGGATCCTCCCTGAAAAAATAACAGATGAGGAGGGGTGGGCGTCTGACTCCAGTGGTGAGACCGGAGTGCCATCCCAGGACCGAGGGCACACGGACGTGCACGTGCACACACACACACCCCGATACTGAAGGTCAAGACTGCAAGTCCTAGAGGCTAGAACACCTTATTTTTCTCTCCTTCAACATAGGGGAAGGTGCCGTGTGCAAAGCCGGGTCCTGAGGTGGGAGGACCCTGTGGCCACCCCTGCTGCTCCCACTCAGCTCTGCTGAGCCCTGGGCAGTGGGTGGAGCCAGGGAATGGGCAGAGCCATGTGGTGGGCGGAGCCCTGGGCAGTGGGTGGAGCCAGGAGATGGGCAGAGCCATGTGGTGGGCGGAGCCCTGGGCAGTGGGTGGAGCC
>NW_012267328.1:1534567-1543306 GCF_000151885.1 Dipodomys ordii
GGTAGGCGGATCCCTGGGCAGTGGGTGGAGCCAGGAGATGGGCAGAGCCATGTGGTGGGCGGAGCCCTGGGCAGTGGGTGGAGCCAGGAGATGGGCAGAGCCATGTGGTAGGCGGAGCCCTGGGCAGTGGGTGGAGCCAGGAGATGGTCAGGGCCATGGCAGAGGGCGGGGCCATGAGGTGGACGAAGCCTTGGGCAGTGGGGAGTTCCGGGAGGACTCTGCCCGGGTCCCCCGTACTGCGGGCTGATGGACCGGAGCTGACAGCACTGTGACAGTGGCTCTGTTGTGGATCTTTCTAGAACTTCATCACTGGTAGCATCATAGCCCATCGCCCGGCTCCAGCTCGCGGTGCTGCCCGCAGCACCGAGTTCCCGAGGGGACCCCACCCGTACGGCCCGCAAGGACTAAGCATGTCCCCACCAGAGCCTGTCCCCCAAGCCGGGGACCACGGAGCCGCTGTCCCGTGCATGGGGACAGGCTCGGATTCCTGATTCGGGTGTGAAATGCTCTGGAATTTGCAGTGAGTGTTCACACAAGAGCATCGCAGACACCTAGACTAAACACCGCTGCAGCCAGGACCAGCTTGGGGCGGTGGGTTTGCTGTCTGTGACCCAGAGCCTGAGGCTGACTGAACCCACGGGGAGCCCTGCCCCCGGCAAGGGGCAGAGATAGGCCCATGCGGCCTCATGGGGTACCCCTGGTCTGACCCCCCACTAACCTCTTGCAGGTAGCTGTCTGTCTGCACAGGACTGGCCGCGGGCCTCTTGCAGGTGTAAAATTATAGATGCGAGAATGCTGCCAAAGTCCCAGCTGCAGTCCAGGGAGGCTGTTCGCGCACAACCGCGTGAGAAGGAAGCCGGCTCTTCAATCAGATTCAGTCATTCCTTTCCCGAAGCATGTGTGTGTGTGTGTGTGTGTATGTGTTTAAACTTGTATGCGGTTATGCAACGGGTCTGAATGAAGTGCAGAACACCCTGGCAGATGCCTCCTGGTGCGTGAGTCTGGGGAGAGGAAGCAGGGAAGAGCCCTGTGCTCTCGGGAGGGGAGGGCAGGGTGCGGCCTGGGGCCTGGTGTGGCTCTGAGGCCCTCGGATACTTGCTGCTGGGGGAGGAGGGATGAAAGCACCAGGTTTTTTGAGCTGGGAACAGGTTAGAAAGCCGGAGCTGGGCAGGCCAGGGAGGACCCGGCCAGACAGATGTGGCATGGGAGGCTCCAAGGAACTTCCGGTCTTTCTGTTTATTTATTTTGACAGTACTTTCGCTGGAACTCGGGTCTTGTGTGTGCTAGGCGGGGCCTCTACCACCCAGCCAGGCCCCCAGCTCTGGTTGAAACAGGCTCTGGCTGGGCCTCCTCAGGCCACCAGCCTGCTGTTTGCTGCCTGCAGTAGCCCGGCTGACAGGAGTGCACCACGGTGTCTAGCCTCCTTGGTGGAGATGAGTTCTCGTGACTGGTTTTCCCGAGGGCTAGGCTGGAGCGGCCGTGGCCCTGAGCACAGCAACGCGCCCCCCACCTACACACACACACACACACATGGTTGGGATGCCAGGTCCCACTGCCACACTCACACCCAGCACGGGGGTTGAGATGGAGCCTTGTGACTGTGTTGCCTGGGCCGGTCTCAGGTGTGGTGGTCTTCAGATCTCAGCCGGATGAGTAGCTGGGATTACAGGCATGAGCCCCCATATCTGGCTAAACTTCTACTCCCTGTGGCTGTGGGGAGTCTTAGGTCAGCCGGACGAGTGTTTTTTTTTTAACACTTTTTTCCATTCTGTTCACCCACCTGGATCCTTCTGTTCCCCCCCCACCCCCTCCGCTGGCTTCTGGTCCTCTATTCTGAGATCCACGGCCCTTCTCCAAGATGTCTTCCTGGCCACGGCAGGGCCTGGCACCTGGGCTTCACCCTGAGACGCTTCCCTGGCCGGAGTCTGTCCTCCTGATGTTCGCTGGGGCGTTGCTCCCTATTGGTCTACCTGGCTCTGGTCGCTTCTCCTTCTGGCAGCCTCCCAGGGTTGGTGGAGGCCGGGGAGGGAGACCCTTTCCCTGCAGCCCGTGGGCTTTGGGCTGTGGCTCGCCTCCCGTCCACTGGGCCCTGGGCGGGGGCTGCTCTCACCTTTGCCCCGGCCTCCCTAACTTGACTGCTTGCCCCGCCGGGTCACAAGTTCGGGGCCACCCGTCTCCCTGTGGCTGCGCTGTGACACCAGGTCTGTCCCACACTGCAGGAGAGGGGAAGGAGGGAGAAGGCGCTCAGGGGCTGCCCTGGGACCTGTCTACCATCCCGACCCAGGAGACGGGAGCCCTGGAACGAGAATGGCTTCCCTGTTCAACGTTCTCTCCTTAGCCACCCGCGGAATGCCAGGGCCAGAGCGGCGGTTGAATAAAGGTAGACAGAAAGGAGGGAGGAGGAGAAAAGCGATGGGAGGGAGGAAGGAAGAGAGGGAGGGAAGAAAGGAAGGAAGGAAAGATGGATGGAAGGAAGGAAGGAAGGAAGGAAGGAAGGGAGGAAGGAAGGAAGGAAGGAAGGAAGGAAGGAAGGGGGAGGGAAGGGAAAGGAAAGGAAAGAGGAGGAACCTGCTTTTCTTTCTTTCACTTTAACAGCCAAAAAAAGAAAGATGTCTGCTTGCATTTTACCCTAAGGCAGTGCTTCTGGGCCTTTATCCATGCTGCCTCTTTTACCCAGAATCCCTTTCCTGCCTGTCACACATTCCTGTGCCTCCCTGGTTGTGCCCGGCTGGCTCCTGAGGTCTCAATTAGAGCGCCACCTTCTCCCGAACCCTCCCGTGACCCCTGCCATCCGCACAGCCCTCTCCTCCGCTTGGGTTTGTTCACGCCTCTGGCACATGGAGAGCTGGGGTCTCTAACTGACAGCTCCACCCACTCATTCAGCCACACCCACTCATTCAGGCTGCGTTATGCCGGGGCCTCACGCCCCAATGCAGAGTTCAATTTGCTGACCCAGTCGTGTACCGTGTGTTGCTTTTTAAGAAAAGTTTCCCAAGTAGGCTTTAAAAAACCATGGATGGCCACTGCTTCCTCACTAAATTCTGCGTGCTGTCTCCCCGCCGGACTATACCATAGCATTTATGACAGACTCTGAAATACCTAGTGGCCAAGACGGGTTTGTTGAATTAATTTGCAAATGAATGAAGGAACGAAGGAACGAAGGAGGTATCCCATTGGGAGTGCTTAGGAAATGTCCCTTTTGATTCATGGTCTTCCAGTGTTCTGAATTCTTCCCCCTCCTTCCCCCTCCACCCAAGGTGTTGAACAGATGTGCAAATGCCGCCGCGGAGCCAGCTCCCACTCGAGCGTTGGTTTTGTGATTCGGTGACAGGGATGGGAGTGAGCACAGATGATTGCCTGCCGGGTGGGGACAGCACCGCCGATGTCTGTGGGTGCCAGCGGGGTACCGAGGGAACGCACCCCCTCCCAGGTTTGCAGAGGGAGCTGGGGTCTTCCCGGGGAGACAGGAGGGGAGATGTGGCATCATCTTCTGTGACCTTCTGTTTGTTTATATACACCCCTCGGGCTCCCGGCTCTCCTTCATTTAGCAGATGACATGGTATGAAACACTCTGCCCCCAGGGGTGTTGGGGCCGCTGGGTGTCCTGGTAAAAACTGGCCTCTGCGTTCAGTCTCTCTGGGTTTGAATCCCAGCCTTACCACGTACTGACATTCCATCTCATGGCAAGTTTGCTTTGTGGGTAAAAAAAAAAAAAAAACAAACACCAAAACTTCCTCTAACCAGCGGAGAAAACTGAGCCTCAGCCTCATCCGGACAGGGAGATGGTAATAACAGGCCTCACCGCAGTGACCAGGTGGAGCAGAGCCCCCTCCCCCCCCAGCACAGGGCCACTGGCCAGGAGCCTGGGCCTGGGAGCCTGGGAGCCTGGAGCCTGGAGCCTGGGGCCGGCCCTGAGCAAGGTCGGTGGGGACACAGCGTGTCTTACCTGCTGAAGGGAGCGAGCAAAGCCCACCTTTCAGCACACTTCCTGACAAGACCAGGAAGAGTGGGAAGAAAGCTCTGATACTGAGTCTTTCAGCCCAGCCTCCAGGGCAGTGAGTGCTGGGCTCTCGGTGGAGTTGGGCGACCTTCCTGGAATCCCCTAGAAAGCAGGTGTGGTGTGTGTGTGTGTGTGTGTGTGTGTGTGTGTGTGTGTGTGTGTGTGTGTGTGTGAGTGACATGTACATGTAAGGCCATCCAGGGGCTGGGACTCTGAGCATCAGGCCCCCTCCATGGTCTCTTCTCATCCCAGTCCCAAGATGTGTGTGTGTGTGTGTGTGTGTGTGTGTGTGTGTGTGAGAGAAGGGGGTGCGGGTTGGGGGTGGGAGGGGCAGGAAGTTTTCTGGCTCAGGCCTGCAGACAGCCATCACTTCTGCCGGCATGGTAGCCACCAGGTCTGAAGGGATCTGGTCACGTGATGCGTGCTGGGCAAGCTGGGAAGTGTACTCTCTGAGTGTGCAGCCTGGTCCGGTGGACAGCCTGTGGGTCCGCGCTATGGCGGTTATGGTGCCACGCGGTGCCATGAATACGGGGTGCCCTGAGCTCCGTGGGGAGGCGTGGACGTTCCTAACCACGTGGGCTTTTCCTCTGCCGAGCCTGAGAGAGCGGCCCGGGCGTCTTCAACCTTCAGAGCCGTCGTCCTGGGCCTCCGTGCCTGGGCTGAGGGCCTCCACGGCCAGGTCGGTGTGCATGCTTCCCGTACCTGGCCTGTGGGCTGGAAGGGGAGCTCGGGCTTCCTAACTCTGTATGCCTGGGCCCCCCCCCCGGAACCCCGTGGTGTTTCGCAGCACCCCACCTTGGCACAACACACATTCATTGGAACTACCCGTGTGGCGATCCATCGCCGGCACCAGCTGCCGGGATTCAGCCGGCTTCTGATGCTCACATTTGTACTTGTGTTGTCAGCCCTGCAGTTGCGGGGGGGTGGGGTGGCTTGTGATGTGGGGAGCGGGCACAGGTGCCCCTGCCCTGGAAGCCCTGCCTCCCCCCCACCCGTGTGCCCGCGGCCCTGTGGAATCTCATGAGGGCAGACCCAGCTCCGGCTCCCTGAGGAGCTGCGTGGATGCAGTTTTGAGGGCGGGAGGTGGAATCGGGTGAGGTTACGCGAGGACTTGCGAGCTGGATTTTTATTTCCATGTCAGTTCTCATTCCTTGGAGAATGGTTTCCTGCTTGCACCTCGCGGGCCGAACCCAGCTGGAGCTTGGTGGGCTTCGGGTGGCGCCGTCACCACCGGAGGATGCCTCTGGGACAGTCGTACACCCCGTGTTTGGGTTATGAGCCCTAAGATCATGTGATGTTGTGGCTGCGTTTCCTGGGGTGACAAGCCACCTGCACAAGGATGCTGGATCGCCGAGCCGTTCTTGTGTCGGGGAGCGCGGGGCTGAAGTGCTGTGTGGCACCGTGCGGCGATCTGGAGAGAGCAAGGCCGGCGTCGACACCGGGTGGAGAGCCTGGGCTCTCCTGGTCTGGAGCGAGGGGAGGTGCAATTCCAGGGCGTTCCCAGGGGAGGTGGTGGGACAGTTGGCCCGTTGAAGCGCAGAGGCGTCTGGCTTCCGGCGTGCGAGGACGCAGACCCAGGACGTCTCTTGGCCTGCTGGCTCTGGAGAGGAGATGGGTTCCAGCAGGCCTCAGTAGTTCTCAGTTCCAGTGCGTAGAAGGGGGTGTTTGTGTGAGTTGAGTTGCACATGTTTTCCTGGGACCCCTGTGTCCAGAGGGAGCTGGAGATGTCTGAAAGTCGGGCCTGGATCCGGGGCTCACTGCGGGAATCCCTGACACGGGGGGAGGGGGACGCCCCCGCCCATGCATCTGCTGAGGTCTGGTAACCACAGGCTGGGGAGGGGATCACGAGGCGGGTCTGTTGTTGGCGTAAGAGGCCAGAGGAGCGAGGCAGCTAAACATAACAGCTCCGCCGGGCACAAGGGAGACCTTGTTGTACCGCAGCCTGCGGCTGGCCGGGTGCGCCCAGGGGCTCTCCCATCACCGGACTCGCCTCCCGCGCCACCCCAGCCCCTCTAGTCTATGCAGGGTTGGGATAAACACCGGTGAGTGCCACCCACCAACGTCTGGCCTGGCTTTGCTTTCCACTGCAGGGACCTGGACAGAAATAACATCACCAGGATCACCAAGACGGACTTCGCTGGACTCAAGAACCTCCGAGTCTTGTGAGTAGCCCGTGCTCTGTAGCAGTCAGCTTGGCGGCCCCATGAGAAGGTCTCCACACCTCGACATCACACTCCCTGTCCTGGGCGGCCCGAACTCGCGGCTGGGCAGCCCTGCGTTCCCACACACAGCTGGACGCGGTGTCACGTTCTGCAGCCCTGCATTCCCACGCACAACTGGACACGGTGTTGAATTCTGCGGCTGGATTGGCCAGCCCGGAAGAGCGACTCCAGAGCTCAGTTCTAGTGACAGGGAGAATGGCAGGTGACAGATGATACGTGAGCATCCGGGCTCCTGGGAGGAGAGCAGCGTCAGGCGGAGGAGCACGCTAGCTTCCTTGAAGAGGATGGCTTCCTCTGCCGCTCCAGCATCAGCAGAGCAGTCAGGATGCGTGTTATCCATCGAGGGGTTTCCCAGAGGTCCGAGGAGGGGGGAGGGAGAGCCTCAGACAGGTCACGGCTCTTGCTGCACATTCATGGCTGCACGGACAGGTAGCAGGTCTGAGATGGGCATGGATGGGAGAGGGAAGCAAGACCCCCCCCCGCCCTGGGTCTGTTAGTGGTGAGGTGCGTCTCCAAGACTTGTCACTGGAAGAAAGGGTAGATGCTCAGAGGTACCAGAGGGAGGAGACACTGAATCCTCCTTCCCAAATCAATCGCGAGTGTGAGTGCACACCCAGCCTGCCACCTGGGGACTCGGTCTGCTTCGTGGCGTGGACTCTTGGTGCCAGCTCTCTACCAGCAGTACCAGCCAAGCCTAGGGGACCAAAGCTCCATTCTCTAACCACGTCAAAAGGCATCCGCTCATCTGAAAGACTGGAAGACATGGCAGTTTCCATATCTGCCCCATATCCATTCTCTGTCTAGCGAGTTTGAACATCCCTCACAGACGATCAGAGCAGTATCCTCTGAAGGGTCTAGAACAGTCCTGGGACTGCAGTTTATCTTTTCAGTTAATTGGTATGGTTTCTTTTTTAAAAAATATATTATTCTGGTATACTATGCCAGAAAAGCTCTTACCCCTACTTTATGAGTCCTGTTAATACAGACCCTGGGGTTGGTGATCTTCGTCTTCAGCTCCAGGCTGAAGTGACCCTGCATTCCCGGGGCTGGATGAATAAAGCATCCCAGCTCTGGGACAGCGTGTCCCCTCCAGTTCTCCACTGAGGAAGTCTGGGCAGTCTTCTTTATCCTCATTGTTTCTTAAACCTTCCTCGGCATCTTTCCTCTCTCTGCCCCTTATTTACAATCCATGGCGGGACCAAGGAAAGCCGGGAAGGTCTCCATGGTGTGCACCTGCGCCCCTGGCTGTCGGAGCCGCCGACTGGGGCCGGCGGGCGGGTGAGGTTGGATGAAGACAGGTCAGGCTGCGTCTCACCCTGCCTCCTTTCTTAGTAATCCATCGAAGGACTCTGCTGTGTTTGCAGTATGGGGGGCCAGTTTCGCCCCAGATGGGAAAGTCCAAGAGTCAAACCCCGCCTGGCCGTCCTCACCCGGGCTGTTTCCGATTCTGGTCCAGTGTTGAAATTAAACAATACCAGAATGCTGTGAATGAACGCAGACTCTGGCCGCAGACGGCCCTTCTGTGCCCTCAGCCATCTGGCCAGTAGATGGGGGTGGCCCCGCTGGCCTGCAGGCAGCTCTTGCTGGCTTCTTAGAAGGCCCGGTGCAAGTTTCACGGCCCAGTCCTTCGAGATTCTTGTCTGCAGTCAAATGGCAATGATTCGTGGGGTCTTCTGCGGGCCCAGACTTCTGCAGATGGGGGTCATGCTTTAGACAGGCCTTTCTGAGAGGCTGACGCGCACACAGGGCAAACCAGGAGAGCCAAGTCGAGAATCGTAGGAGATTTCAGGAAGACGTGGTACGGGTTTCCCAGGCTAGAGACCACAGGGAGTTGCTACTGCCCAGGGCATCAGGGAACGGTCCGGGGAGGAGTTAGCCGAACTTGGCACAGCTCTCCCTCCAGGGCCAGTGCCACCCTGAGGCCGCCTGGCAGGGGGAAGGGCTGGAACCAACAGCCTCGGGGTCCCCTCCAGCGTGCCCCCCAGAGCCCCCTCTCCGACCCTCATCGGCTGACCCCAACAGGAGGCAGGGGTCCACGGAATGTGTTTGAGTCCTTGGAGGAGGAGGGCGTGGTGGGCATGTTTGGCAGAGGCCGGCTGGGTGTGTGTGCAGTCAGCCCTTTTACCCCCTCTCCTGTTTCTGGGCCATGCCGAGCACTGTTTGGTGAGGGGAGGGACATCTGCTAGGAGCATGTTTACGACAGAGGCGTGCGAAACTATGTCAGGTAGAGGCGTGCGGGAGGGGAGAGCCCCGGAGCGGGGCCGTCCGGTCCCACCACCCATCCCACCACCCTGAGCTTCCCTGAAGGGGTCCGGAGGGTCCCAGGAGGGGGCTGCGTCCCCGGGAGGCCCCAGACCGCTCTTGACCCTGCTTGTGCCTTGTGGTTTTAGGCATCTGGAGGAAAACCAGGTCAGCGTCATCGAGAGAGGCGCCTTCCAGGACCTGAAGCAGCTGGAGCGACTGTGAGTGCACCCTCCTGGCCGCCTCCGGGCCGCCTGGAGACAGCCTTGGGGGGGG
>NW_012267328.1:1543356-1615867 GCF_000151885.1 Dipodomys ordii
GGGGGAGGGGGGAGGGGGAGATGTCTTTTGTTTTCAGTTTGTTGGGTTTTATTTTTGTCCATGGGACTTGTGATGTTGAAAAAGAAAAAAAACCACGCGCGCGGTCACGTTGCTCACGCCCTCCGCATGTGTTCTAGGGATCCCAGCGAGGCCCACTTACTTATAGTTCCTTGTTGTTGTTGTTGTTTTCAGATGCTGGGGTTTGCATCTGGGGCTTGTTTTTCTCCTTCCAGGGGCGGGCGGGGCGGGGCTGTCACGGGGAGGGGTTCCTGTGTTCCCCAGGCCTGAGGAGGCCCAGCCTGCAGTCCCGCCCCCCTCCCCCCTTACCCCTGTCCTGGAAGCCGCTGAAGATTCTCCCCACGCCTCTTCGGCTGCTCTCTGCTCAGGCTGCTCCTCCAGAGCAGAGCAGAGCAGAGCAGAGCAGAGCAGAGCCCTCTGTCCTGAGGAAGAGGAGGAGGAGGAGGAGGTGGGGGAGGAAGAGAAGAGGAGGAGGGGCGGATGGGCGAGTGGGCTCAGCCTCCCTTCCCGCATGCCTGTTTTTCCCAGGAGCCTCAGCCTGTCTCTGCAAACCCACACATTTCCACGAGAGAACACACTGCCAGTGGTTTAAAAATAGGCCCCAGGCTCTGCCTCAGTGGGGGGGGGCGGGCAGGAGCGGGAGAGGCGGGGAGGGGAGGGAGGCTCCGTTTACTTCAAGGATGAGTGCTTTTGCAGAACACCCCGGTCACTTTGGTGACCAGGATCGCTCAGAGGGCTAAGGGGGGAACTTCACCTTCCCTTCCTGAATCACCGCCAGCAGTTCCTAGCATGTGGATGTTGGAGCCGTAGTCTCACTGGTGGTGGCTCTGGCTCTCCTCCTCTGCTCCGTGTGTGTGTGTGTGTGTGTGTGTGTGTGTGTGTGTGTGTCCCTGGCCCCGTGGGAGCGGGAAGGGACCTGTCTCCCATCAGCGAGGCCGCCCAGCCCAGCGCTTTGCCCTGCAGTGTGTGGTTTTCCTCCTGGGTTGAACCGTACCAAGTTCTTTGCTCTCACTGGCTCAAATATAGGAGATGAGTCCCTCAGCAGGGTAAACGGTTATGGAGGTAGGGTTGTCTTTGGCCAGGCTTTGATTTTTTTTTAAGCTTCCTAAAACCTCATTCTTCATCTTTATTTAGAAACGGAGAAAATAGAAAAGAGGTGTTGTTGAGCCTGTTTTCCTGGAGAACAATCCCCAGGGGCCCGTGCGTGGCGTGGAAAGGAGTTAGTGGGATGCCTTGGACGCCGGGGCTGTGCTGGTGTTGTGCGTTTGTCCGCTCTTTGGTCCTTGTGACATTCCAACCCGGCATCTGGTCATGGGGACGAGGGGCCAGGGCCTCCTCCCCAGGGGAGGGGACAAGCAGCGAGGTGAATGTCATGGGGGACACCGCGTCTGCTGGGCGTCAGCGCGCACGAGCGGCAGACTCGTGAGGAACGTGGTCCTGACTCCCGCTCTCCCGCCCGCGAATCCCGGGAGGGTTGGTGCCACGTGGCGTGAGAGGTGCCGGCCCCTGGCTCCGTCCGCCAGGCTGCAGTCCCAGGCCTCAGTGGGGATCACTCCCTGCGGGGCGTTCGCTCCCTGTGGTGCACACGCACCACGCCTCCGAGTGGACCCGCGTCCGCACATCCGCACACACCGGCGTCTGCGTGCAGCGTGTGTGTGCACCAAGCCCACGGGCGGGAGGACCAGGCGCGGGAGGCTTCCCCGCAGGAGACGCGGCGGGAGAGGGTGCTGTCCTGTCCACACGTACCCCCTGGGCTGTGACGGCCATGCAGCAGGAAAGGCCAGGCTCCACGCCGGCCAAGGGAGGGGCCGCACTCAGCCTGGGCCGGCCAGCAGCGCCTTCCATCGGAAGTGAGTCTGAGAAAGATGAGCAGAGGGAGCTGGGCTGGAGTAAGAGCTGGACAGGCCGCCCAGAGTAGCAAGGAGACGTGTGTGTGTGTGTGTGTGTGTGTGTGTGTGTGTGTGTGTGTGTGTGTGCATACATGCCTGTGTAATCCTGACTAGTGCCAGTTAGTTTCTATTGTATCTGGCTGAGTGTGGGAATGGGAAAATATAATGTATTTGCTCTGTGTGTGTGTGTGTGTGTGTGTATGTCCATATATGCCTGTGTAATCCTGACTGGTGCCAGTTAGTTTCTATTGTATCAGGCTGAGAGTGGGGAATGGGAAAATATAACGTATTTGCTCTGTGTGTGTGTGTGTGTGTGTGTGTGTGTGTGTGTGTGTGTGTGTGTGCATGCCAGTACTGGGACTTCCTTCCGTTGTATTTGCTGTGAACAGGAACTTGAGAATGGATTGAGCCACCCCTAGGCCTCCTGGCTTACCTTACCTGGGTCTATGTTTGGGAATAGATTAGTCCTTACTGACCATATTCTGCGATATAGTCTGAAAGAACTTTGAAGATATATAGATGTATATATGCATAGCTATATATGTATGTATCTCTTTCCCTTTGAAGCTCCAGGAACACTTTTGTGACTTAAGAAATAAGCAACCAAGATTACAATTGAAGTTTATGTGAAGTTGTTTTTATTAGAAAAATAAAGACGAATATAAAACCTCATATTCTCCCTAGAAACAAAGTATGCAAAAACAGACACCCACAAAGAGACAATAGCTAAACAGAGAAGCTATTCAAGAAGAGTTATAAGGCTTCAGACCTTACATATGTGTATTTATATATATTTATGTGTGTGTATATTTATACTAAACAACAACATAAATCACAATTGTTAAAACCTCAGAAGTTGAATAACTAGAGAAAAATAGAGTTTGGAAGATGGAGTGAAGAATCCAGGAAAGAAGTTATAAGTAAAGAAGTCATTTCAGAAGAAATATTGCTCAGTGCAATCCCAACAAACAGTCGTATAGGAATTACAAATCTACCCTGAAGACTTATTGTAATTCTTCAGAGCTGGGACACTGTGGTATGGGGGAGCCAATGTATACACATCAGGGGTGTGCAACAGCCCAGGTGAACAGAATCCACTGATTTTTGATGAAGGTGCAAATACATTTCAGTGGAGGGGGAAAAAAATCACCTCTTCAATGGTGCTGTGCAACGAAGTTCCATGTGCTGAAAAATGAGTCCACACACAAGCCATGTGCCGTCTACAAAATTAAGTTGCGTGGCCCCTAAGCCTGTGTGTGAGAAGTACAACTCAAAAGCTGGGGGAAGATATGCGGGAAATGTTCTGGAACTTGTGCTTGACACAACTCTAAAAGCTCCACCCAGGAAAGAACAAAACTGACGAGCTGGACTTTCTTTACCTTGAACTCTTCCGTGTTGCAAGGGGCCACAGGTAAGAAAACAGAGGAAATGTTTACAAAACACCTGCTTAAAGATTTGTATATAAGATACAAGAAGAACTTCTAAAAAATCGCAGTAAGAGGACGGACACAAACACCAAACGGAGAAAAAGATTCAAACGATACTTTGCAAAGCAGACACAGACCGTTGAGCAGAATGGCCGGGACACAAGGGTCCGAGCCCAATTTCAGGCAGCAGACGCCCGTTGCTGGCAGCGATGCCCAATGGTAACGCACAGCCACTCGGGAGGCATTTGGGTTTCCTCATCTTACCACACGGCAGGTGCCAGAGGCTGCAGGGGAGAGTGTGGACGGACCGTCTAGGTGAGGGCCGGGTTAGGATCATGAAGCCACGCCCTGCTCCGGGACCCTGCGTGGGGCCCCTCGCTCCCATCAGGCCACAGAGCAGTGCAGAGAGTGGCCCTTGGAGATGTAAACGCCACGAGGAATGGAGAGGAAGCGGTTGTGTCAAGCCTCGCATCCGCCTCAGCCCCAGAGATGGAACCCGCTCAGATGCTCACCTCCACGGCTCTGGGAGCGAATCCTTCCGCAAGATTGGAAGCCCGGGAAGGTCTTCAGGTCATTGAATGGTCTCGTGGCCGCTGGTGGCTTCCCTTTCCTTCTTCTTGGCTGCCTGGCTGGACCCCCAGGACCCAATCTGAATGTGTGTAAAGTTTTCAAGGAATACTGTGAGACTCGGACAAAACACCTGAGTTCAGTGTCTTCACTGAAGCCTTGTTTGAGGAAAGTGATCTATCACATTAAAGCTGGGGAGAAACGGAGAAATCCAGGCATGGATGGACATGCAGCTTTGCCAGGCCTGCGTGGTTCACATCGAGCACTTGCAGGTCGCCGCAGACCCCCGGTACCCCTGGGAGAGGAGTGCTGTCATGGTGAGGGACCTCGGTTCCATAAGAAATACAAACAAGCCGGTGTCTCACGCCTGTCACCCTAGCTACTTAGGAGGCTGAGATCTGAGAGACTTTTATCTCCAGTAAACTACTCCAAAAACCGGAAGTGGTGCTGTGGCTCCAGTGGTAGAGCACTTGCCTTGAGCTGAAGAGCTCAGGGATAGTGCCCAGGCCTAGAGTTCAAGACCCACAACCAACCCAAATGAAGGAAGGAAGGAAGAAAGGGAGGGAGAGAGGGAAGAAGGGAGAGAGGGAGGGAGGGAGGGAGGGGGAGGGAGGGAGGAATTCAAACATAGAGCAAAATGGAAGTCATTATTGAGTCTAAAATGGTAGATACCAAATAGAAGATACTTCTCTTTTTCTGTATTCTTGAACGTTGATATGATCACAGATTTCACAGATGTGTCTTAAATTTTTTTTTAAAGAAGGTATTCTGTCCATTTTATAAAGGGCAAAAATCTGGAACTCAGAAAGCTAAAGTAACTTCCCGTGGTAGAATTTGAATCTGGGACTATTCTGAATCCAGCTGCCAGGCAAAGCAAACATAGTCCTCGGGCACCGGAAGGAGACAGAGATGCCGAAGGCGCCGCCTCCTCCTGTCAGAGGGGAGGAACGCAGGAGGACCGGGACTTGCAGCCAATTGGACAGCCCTGCGCAGGTTTTGGAAATGTGAGCTTCCTTGGAGTTTGCTGTTCTTCCAGAGGGTGGAAAACCGGCCTCCACCCTGAGCCGGATCCCACGAGTGTTTCAAAGAGTTGAGAGATAAACCACGGGGTTATTTATTAAAGCTCCGGTGTGTGGCACATACATTCTTACAAAGGACCGTCGGCACCCCTCCGGGCGGGGGTCCCGGCCGGCCTCGCCTGCACCACGGCTCTGGCTCCGGGACCCCACCCCCGAACGCCCCATGAAGGTGGCCTTTCTTCCTTTCATTCCTCACCACATCAAAAGCCCGGCCATTGCTATTAGCTGCGAGTTATGGACAGGCCTTGCTTTGTCAGATTTGTCGCCTGTGGTATCTGCACTTACATGACTATGAGGCCGTGGAAAAACAGCTCCGTCTGGATGTGGGTGTGAGCTGCCCACAGCTCACTTCTGACAGATGCTTCCCAATCGGCTTCTTATCCCTCATTTCTTTCTTTTTTTAATTCTGTTTTGGAATAGATTTTTTTTTCTGTGCATACCTTAAGAATGGCAGTTCGGGCTCAGGGCAGCCATGGGATGGGCGAGCAGGAGCGTAAATATTGGGTGCGGAGCAGCACCCCGCTGTCGTGGGAGAAAGTCCTTCGTGCTGCCCGTCTACCGTCTGGGGGTCTGCGTGTTTTCACGTCCGCAGGAAGCTTCAGGAAAGGGAATAAAACCATGGCAGCAAAGTGAAAACGATAGCCGGATCGCAACACAGCTCCACAAACACTCCCAAGGCATGGGGGTGGAGTGGGAGCCCTGCCCCAGCCCTCCCTCCTGCCCTCCCTCCCCGGTGCCTGGTGGAAAGCCCCCCCCTGCAGCCACAGGCTCAGGACAGCGAGGTGTGGGACTGAGAGGAGCAGGGAAGCGCTCCGAGGCCCCCCCAGGAGGAAGCTCGGGAACTCCGGGGGAACCGTGAAGCTCCGGCACCTAACCACCCTAGAGTCGTGGAGATTCTCAGACAACATCCGTGAAACTGCTCAGGGTTGCGTCCAGCCCAGAATAAATGCTTAGAAGCACTTCCTGCAGCCCGGGGGTGACTGAAAGGAAGATAGATGGAAAAAGAGATGGATCACCGGCTCCTGGGAAACTGCCCAGCTGCCAGCCATCTTTAGGATCATCTTCCTCTGAGCATATCTGCAATCCCACTGCGTCCCCAAACCCACGGCGGCGTCTC
The DNA here is from genome assembly GCF_000151885.1 of Dipodomys ordii. Taxonomy (NCBI): domain Eukaryota; kingdom Metazoa; phylum Chordata; class Mammalia; order Rodentia; family Heteromyidae; genus Dipodomys; species Dipodomys ordii. The sequence goes on from NW_012267328.1 coordinate 1,549,454, forward strand.
GAGCTCTGGACAGGGAACAGAGAGAGCCCCGTCCCGTGCCCATGCTTGGGATTCACATTCTGGAGGTCAGGGTCGAATGCCACGGGCTTACCAGAGCTTTCCAGCCCCAGATGTCCAGCCCTTGAACCCAGCCTTCAGGGAAGCACACACCACAATGGCCAGGGGAAAGTCCGGAGACGGCGAGCAAGCTCAGGGCCTTGCATGTGCTAGGCGGGGTCTGACCCTTTCTTGCTCTTTGCCTGGGGTGAGCCTCAGACCCCGATCCTCTCACCTAGGCCTCCAGCAGACCTAGGCAGGGCAGTCATGCCCTGCTGGCCACATGAGGCTTCCTTGTGGAGATGGATTCTTGTGATTTGCCCAGGCTCTGTGATCCTTGACCTTCTCCACCTCTGCTTCACGAGTAGCTGGAACTATAGGCGTGGGGCACCATTGCTACCCTTTCTTTTTTTTAAATCTACGCACACTTTTGCTAGAATTCAGGGGAGAGGAAAGAACACTATAGTTGAATAGTCGGTCTTCATATTTCAGAGTATGAGGAGGATGGTTCTAAGGCCAGGAGTATGTCCATCGGGGTTTGAACTCTGTGCATTCCTCTCTCTGTCTGGGGGGAGGACACTCTTCAGAGATGTGGAGTTTGGAATAAAAACCAGGAATTGACCTTTAACAAGAGGGCAGAGAGAGCCACTTCTTTGTGCGCCGTGGCTGAGAGCTGGATTTTAAATGTTTGATTAGGTTATTAGAGTGTTTTGCTTTGGCATAATGAGCTATAAACTCGTGATTGCTGGCCAGCGCCGTTAGTGGGGAAGGAGAAATGATCCTGAGCAGTACTGCAAAACCCGAGATTCAGTTATTCTCTTAGCACGGCGGGGCTCTGAGTAAATCACAACATAGGAGCGAGCGTTTTGTAATTCAGGTTCTGATGAGTACGTTCCCCGGGAGCAGGAGAAGGAAAAGAGGCTCTCCGGGGCGCTCTTACATCCGTTTTGTTGGTAAAAATGTTCGTTTCAAGTATTCCGCTTTGTTGTTTGGCCTCAGACAGCGGACCAGCACACGCTACGGGTGCGTTGTCGAGCAGTTTATCCCGAGAATGTCAGGGCAGCTGGGGATGCTGGATGCTCAACAGATGGATTCAAACCAGCTCCGGGGGCTCCGAACTTACGGCACAGGTGTCCGGGGTGGGGGACGGGGAATCGATCCCATTTTCCTCTCTGTCTCTCTAAATCTGTCTGTCTGACTCACAACACACTAGTAACTTCATCACGCATTTAAGATCCAGCTCTTTCTCTCTCAGTGGAGATTAAAAACTCAGGGTGTCTCTCTCCTGCTACCTAAGTCCCGACCCTACTGTTGAGCCCAGTCCCAGCCCCAGCCCAGCCCAGCCCATGCTCCCCAGGTTTTTGCCCACACCCCCCATTCTGTTGCCAGCAGTCTTACCCCCCCGCAACAGCTCCCGTTTGCAGCCTCTGTCTCCCGCCTGTGTGAGTTTAGGGAATCGCTCTTAAATGGTAAAGGTCCCCTCTGGGGAAGGTCTTTCTGGCTCCTGGCTTCCGACTCTCTCCCCAAGATTCTTCTAGCAATTTCCTCTCAGTCCCAGAGTCTCTCTCCGGCATGGCCGGGTTCCTCTCCCAGGAGGTACTAAATAAATGAACTGTAATTACATTTATGTGATTTATTTGAGATGTGTGCACACCGGGAACTTTATACCGCACGGCGCACAAACGCACCATTTATAATTGATGGAGTGGGGCGGTCGCGGTCACTGGAGAAAGTGTGCGTTCGGGCCTCTCTGGGGATGCCCGGCTTCCGTGGCGAGACCAAGTTCGGGCAGCCGCCGCCGCCGCCGCGGCTGGAACGCTGGAGGGTGGCCTGGTGGAGGGGAAGGCAGGCCAAGAGCTCAGGAGGCCTCCACGGCCTGCTGCCCAGCCTCGCCCGGGGCCCAAGGCCACACCAGAGCCGTGTGTGATGATGCAGGAAGGTGTTTAGCAGAGCACCAGCTGTGTGACCCACGGGGAACTCAAGCACCGTGGCTGTGTGGTTTCAGACGTGGGGACATGAGTTGGTGGCCGAAGCCTCTTCCAGAGATGCAAGCGAGCGTAGACCTGGGAGAGAATGAGCCTGTCAGTTCACAATGGCTTAGGAGCGGTCAGGCCTTTCCTGTCTGTGCTAAACCTGCTCAGCGCTCTTGATCTTGGGGTTCGGGGTCCTTCTGCCTCTTGGGACTGGCCCCCCCCTCTGTGTGCCGTGACTCCGTGGGTGCCTAAGGTGTTTCCCCTCACCAGAGGCGCCCCAAAAGCAGAGGACCCAGCTCCCCCACCTCCAGAGTAAGGTCTTGGCATCCTCCTCACCCCTGTACCTTCTGAAGACGCAGCAGTTGGTGGTGGACGGGGCGGGATTCCACGTCCCTCGTGGACGGGCTCCAGGGGCGGGGAATCCCCCCTCCCCCACCCGTCCCAGCCTTCCCCAGGCTCCCCTCCGCCTCTGAGTTCAGACTGCAGACAGTCAGGAAGACAGATTTCCCCGGCCTGTCCGCGGAAATGGTCTCTGAGTCGGCCCTGGGGGAGATAAGAAGTAAGCCCTTTGCTGGTGTTTTTCCTGCTTGATTTATTTGACAGCGACTCGTTTTGTACCTCTGGAATTTCAGAGTCCCTTTTATCTGCAGAGGTCTCTCTTCAAAGCTCAAGGAGAAAGGAAGGCTGGGCTACGCGTGTGGTTCAGGAGGTGACGCTCCGGACCCCCAAACACTGCCTTTCCCATCTGTCTTCCCACCATGAGATCGCACGGTTCTAGAGCCGAAATCTCACAGGTAGGGGAAGCTTTGCCCCAGTCCCCAGCGCCCACCACCACCATCGAACACACGCAGGGGTATTATTTGGTGACATCAGGTGTTACAGCCCGCCAACCAAAGGAGCCGTCACCAGTTCCTGGGATCCTGGAGAGCCTGGCTGTCCCTGGGCCAGGCCTGGTGCGGAGATCCTGGGTGCTCTTCCTCAGTGGGTCTGAGCTATGGTGGGAAGTCCTTCCCAAGAGCAGCCTTCCTGCCGGCCTGTGACTTATCAGACGCTAGTCCCCCCCCCTGCCCTGCCCTCCCCCCCCCCGGGCCGGGGGCTTCCTGGAGAAGGCCCTGTGGGAAACAAGCACGGGTACCAAGTGTCCAGGCTGAACTTACGCATGCCTGTGATAGTCCACGCCGCTGGATTTATTGGTTCCCCCAGGACGCTCCTGCGTTGGCCGCGTTGGCAATCCAGGCTGTGACTAAGCGGGGGCTGTCTGCATCTCACCCTGGGTCTGGGCTGCTGAGGGTGCTGACAGGGGTGGACCTCCAGGCTCTGCCCAGCCCTCCTCGAGAATCCCAACACACTGAGAAAGCCTTGGCAAGCCCTGCTTTCCCGGGCGCGTGCGCGCTGCGCCAGGACCGGGCTCTGGTGCGGCTTTGCTGCTCCACCGCCCCACCCTGTGTGTGAGTGCGGCGGCTGGCGCCACGCCGCTTTCGTTTTTGCTTTCTCTTTTTCAATAGTTTCTGTTTCTGGAGCTAGAAACAAAGGAAATCGTTAGATCCGGGAAGATCGTTTCTTCCTCTCGTGACAAACCTGACAAGTAATTGTCACCTCTAATTGTGACCCGAGATCAGATCAATACTCCGCAAATTGATATTGGGCGTCCACGGTCCTCACGGCCCTGCGCCGGATGGTCACCAAGGAGGACACGGTGACAAGGTGAGCGGAGGACGGCGGCCGCCTGGAGGTGAGGCCCGCAGAGGTCGGTGTAGGAATCGGAGATGCCGTGAACCCGTAGAGAGGCATCCACGGACCCCAGGATGTGCTGGTGAAAGTGTCCAGTATCTCAGCCCCTATCCGATCCTCAGCCTCTTGATTAAGAGTCTCACTCGGCCCTCCAGAGCGGAGCGCGTGTGCACGCCACCGCACGCAACTCCACGTGCAGGCTTGTTCCCCGAGGCAGACGCCGGGCTTCCTTGACGGTACCTGGTCGTCACCTTCCGTGGCTGCCCACGCATCCCGAGCCTAACGCACTCTCTCATGGCGTTGCGATGTCACGCCGCCTTCGTCCTGGACTCTCTGCTCCGGCGGCCGGCGCTGGCTGGTCGGCGATCTAGCATAGCTGTGGTCCCACCCGGTTTGTTGGCACTGGCATCATACCAGCCTGCTGCGTGGGGCAGGTTCACAGAGCCGCTGTGATCCGAGTACTCAGGGAAGCCAGAAACTGTCATGCAGCACCATGGATCCAACGAGAACCAGTCCCCGGCAGTGCCAGGCTGGGGGCCGGAGGAACGGAGTCCCCACAAACCAGGTCACTGCCGACACGCGATTGGCCGGGAGCCCGGGGGGGCCGGGCAGAGGCCGGGACGCTGTGGTTGTCCTGCGGGTGGCGGCCTCCCGTGGGGAGCATTGGTTCGATGAGCCAGGAGACAGTGGGTTTGAGACTGGAATGGGTTTCTCCCACCGAGTACGCATGCTTTACCGTCTCTATTGATAACTCCTCCCACCCCTGTCCTCTACTCTGGGGTCCCTTTCCTACATGGCCCCCTCCCTTTTCTAGGCGTCCCGAAGTTATTCTTAGAGGAAGTTACGAGGCAGGCAGATGGAGGGAGAATGAGAGAGAGAGAGAGAGAAAGAGAGAGAGAGAGAGAGCATGCGAGAGCTCCTCACCTATGCCTGGCGGAGCCCGCATCCTGGATAGGTGAAGGAGATCGGCGCTTAATTGGCCGGGGTTGGAGAAATCCGGACAAGTCCCGAGGCGCTGAAAACACACAGGTACCCGCCGTGCTGCCCGTAGTGCACGGCTGGTCTTAAGCACTGTGAGCGCTGGAGAAGAGCGGAGCCGCTGCAGCCTGCCCGTCCTCCGCCGCTGGGGGCCGGGGTGGGCCTTTTCTTTCCCTCTTGGTTCTCAGCCAAAGCCGCAGAGTTGCAGGTTGACCCTCCCTGTCCACCCTGTCCTGGGGGAGAGAGGCCTGGAGCTGCAGCCCTGGTGCGCTGGCTGATGATCTAATCAGGAGAGCCGTTTGGGTCTGTTCCTCTATTTAGGTTGGCTCCCCGCCTAATCTCCTCACAGAGGATGGGCCAGCTCCCCTTCACATACAAGTACTCTGTGGAGTCGGAGGCTGCCAGGTTACAAGGGACTGGGCAGTGCCCTGTCGAGGAGGGCTGCGTGGGGCGGGCAGGGCTGGGCTGCCCCTCCCCGGCGTCCACTCAGCACTGAGCAGCTGCACACTCCGCCCTGCCAGCCACTCACACATGCACAGCGAGGCCTCTGCCCGGCCGGGGAGCGGAGATGGAGAGACAGAGGCTTAGAGGTGTTAACGTGCGCGTGCACGATGGCTCTGGAGCTGGGAAATGTAGAACCAGAGGCGGGCGGGCGGGCGGGCGGGCGGGCGGGCGGGAAGGCGGGCTGGAACTCGAACTCCACAGGGCTGCTCTGTCCCTCGAGGCTGGGCTCCTCTGTCCTTCTGTGACAGTAATCCGAAGTCTGCGGCTCCACGGGCCGCTGTGAGCAAAAGCAGGACTTGCTGGCTTAGTTTGAGACCTGACTTTGGTTTCTCTTTTCGCTGAACAAGCGCTGAACCTCCACGGCTTACGGAGATAGATAGGGCTGTGTGCATGGTGTTCATGGTGTCTTCGTCCACCGCGGGCAGGGCCGGGCCAGGGACTGTAACAAGACGCCAGAGACTGGACTTGTAAGGAGCAGGAAGCTCCTTCGCACAGATCCAAAGGTCGGGAAAGACCCCAGGCGCGACTCCAGGCTGCATCCTCAAGCCACATGGTGGGAGAGGCAGTCAAGGGGCACCACCCCGACACCCCACCTTCTCACCCTCCCTTTGGGCAGTTTCGACGTATGAACCAGGGATGGGGTAGTTCAGTCCTTAACGCCCAGGAAACGCCGAGGGCAGCTAAACTGGACGGTGACAAGTGTCAGCCACACCGACAGCTAGCTGGCCTGCTCCCTCCTCCCCCCGCCCCACCCCGGCCCGGGCTGATTTTGAATAACAACGCATGTCCTCATTTTGATCACTGTGACCTTGGGATGCCATCTGGAGACCGTGGAAGGACCGTGACATTCCTGTCCAGTTACCAGCTTTGTCTCAGCCCCCGCCAGGTTCACATCTGGAGATGGTACGGAATTCCTTTCAGGATGGAACTGGTGGTGGTGTGTGTGCCTGTGTGCCTGTGTGTGTGTGTGTGTGTGTGTGTGTGTGTGTGTATGTAGATGAGCCATGGTGGTCCAGGGGCCAACACACCTGGAATCTATTTGTGAGGATCACGGGTTCAGCCCGCAGAGCCGGGCCCTTGGTTTATTGCTCGCTATGTGAACATCTGGGATTCGGTTTGGGACGCCAGGCTGGGAAGGGCAGGGGAACCGTTGCCCGAGGTGGGGGTGACGAAAGGGAGCCGGGCTCCTAAACCATTCTACCAGCAAAGAGTCCTTCACAGGCTGGGAAGCATAGAAACACACACACACACACACACAGAGGAACTAGCTAAAGAGGACTTGAGTGGCTCAAAGCATTAACGCAATTCGTAAGTCACCTCCTTTCCACTTTGCCCCCGTTTCCTTTCCACCCAATAGTTCTAATAATGTCCAGGTATTTTCCTTCTCTGGGAAGAAAAGAATGGGGGAGGGGGGAGAGGATTGGACCTAGACCAGGAAGGAAATGCTCTGAGAAATAAAGTTGTAATTAGTTATCCACGGGATCTGGTCATAGATAATTACGTTGCATTCTTTGGCTGGGGCCTGCGAAGGCTGAGAGAGGTAGCTGGGGCTGGCTGGCTGTGTAGACAATCCAGCCGAGCGAGCGGGGGCTACACTGCCTGCGGGAGGCAGGCAGGCCATCCTTATCAAATCTCGAGGGGTGTGAGTGATTCCCTCAGAAAAGGACCAGGAACTCGCCATTCACAGGGAGAGCGTTTGAATCTTTGGCCGCTGTGGGGACATTCCCCGCCCCCCTTCCTACTTTGAACTTAGCAAGAATACAGCCCAGAGGTCAGTGGGTTCAAGCAGGGTCGGGTTAGGCAGAGCGCTTCCCGAAGCTTTGTGCTGAATGGCAGAGCCCTCTCTGACATCTTCTCCAGATGGCGGGTTTCCCTGGGCATCTGTCTCTTTTCTACCTGTGTGGGTCAAAGAGGTTTGAAAACCGACCGGGGCCTGGGGTGTCTGGGATGGGGTAACCAACAGACCAACCAACCAGTGTGCACCCCTCCTCGGGGCTCCATTCCCACCCCGCCACGGTCTCTTCACAAACCTGTTCCTTCGCTTTCCCTCCTGGTACCCAGGTGGCTCCCCCCCCCCACACCTCCTTTCTCTCTGTGCTGGCTTCGGTGACTCACGGCCCAGTGCTCACTCCTCCTCCATCTCTCTTTTCAGCTCCACGGTGGCCACGTCCAGATTCCTAGTCTTTGATACCACTGCCCGGTCTTCTCCCCAAAGCTTGGTTCACATATACTGGTGTCTATGGGCCACACTACTTTGTACCTATTGAAGCGCTACCTTACTTTGTCCTCCTCTTTCTGCCTGACTCTGGGAACCCTTACGACTTGCTTTTAATTCATCAGCAAGTGTTCTCGTCTACCTTCAAGCCATTGCCAGAATTTGACCGTTGGATACCTCCACAGCTGCCAGTTTAAGATCTGTGTGTGTGTGTGTGTGTGTGAATGACATGTTCACACGCACATCCCACACATGAATAAACAAGTGCTTTCTCCCACCCTAGTTGTAACATAACTAACGTAGCTCCATAAACAATGTGTGTGTGGGGGGCGGCCTCCCCAGTTCACTCTCTCCTGGCTTTGGTCAAGCCTCTGGGCTACAACCTCGCCGGCTCCTGTATTGTTCTAGGCAGGCCCGGGCCTCGCAGATCAGCACCCCTGAGGCCAGTGGACTCGGTGCCCTTCGGCTCACTCTCTGCACAGCCTGTAGTTTTCCACTGCAGCTGCTTAGATGCGCCTCCCTGTGCCCTGCTCCCCTTCCCTGCTCCTCTCCTGAAATCAGGGTCTGGCTGCGAGGCGTTCATGCACATGGCAGCTCACAGGGCGAGGGTCAGCGGCAAGGCAGGCTCCAGCCATCGATGTGCTCTGAGTTCCCTGAACAGCCATGCAGGTGGAGGAAGATCGGTGTAATGTGAGGCATAAGCAGAGTTCCAGAGGGATTGAGGATGTTCTCGTTGCAAGCTGAGGTCCTGAGCTGGTCCCTGAGAGGTGAGGTCCTGGGAAAGCCCAGAGTCTTCTAGAACTGCATGCATCAGGCTCCTGGAACTGCCTATGAGACCATGCCAGGACCACACGCAGAACTTTCAGAATAGATGGACGTGTCAGGGTAGATGCTCCTACTAGATGGCCCGGGACCCGCTCCCTGCTCCAGTTCTGGCTCTCTGGGGCCTTTGATCCCAGCGAACGGGGTCTGGACAGTGAAGCCGAACAGGCACAGGCTCCGCTTCCCAGGCTGCCTTGATTCAGCTCCTCCAGTTTTGACACAAACAGATGTTCCTCATTACCGGGCCCCCCTCCGGGCTTGTCGAGCAGCCCTCCGGTCAGCCAGGACCCAGAGAGCAAGGAAGTGGAATGGCAGAGGGAATCAAATTGTGGGCTCTGGCATCCAGGAGGCCTCCACTGGAGCCTTATATATAAACTGTGGGACATTGGAGAAGCTCTGTCACCTCTCCGTGGCTCAATTGCCTCGTGTAGCAATGACCTACATTAAGAGCCACTTTAAGGACACAGTGAGACAGCACATATATTTGCTCCTTAGCAAATAGCAAATAGCCTAGCCTTAGCAGGAAGAATTACGTGAGAAAATGAGGGATAGAGAGAGGGAAGGAAGGAAAGAAGAAAGAGAGAGGGAGAGGAGGGAGGGAGGAGGAGAAAAGGAAGGAAGGGAGGGAGGAAAGAAGAGGCAATTACTGCTTTGCTGCTGAAGGCATGTTGGTAATTATGAGTCTTGCCAGATATTCACCTAGCTTCCTTGACACTTCCCTGATTGCTTTGTAATTAGGTTTGGGTCAGGTGGCACTGGTCTGAGAGCAGAACGCTTGTGAATCGCTTCCAGGTCACAGGGCGATGAGTCAGTGTGCCCCTGTCTCCTGGCCCAGCAGCCAGGGAGACCAAGTTCTCCAAGATGTCCACACAAGATGAACACGCCCCGTAAGCAAGGTAGAGCCAGCCTCGACTGGCCGGGCCCACTGAGATTTTGGAGTTCATGTGTTCCTGCCTTGCTAACCAGCACAGCCGTTGGTGGAGGAGAAATAAATCTGTATTTCTGCGCTCTTGGGGAATGGCAGACGGTAAACGCTGCCATTGAAGGAGTCCTCCAGGAAGCTCTCTTGTATGTGAGAGGCCCCACGGCCATCCCGAGAAGCCAGTGAGCTGTGCCCTAAAATCATCTCCTGGAGACTTTTCAAATGGGTTCCCGTGAGCAACTTCAGGGAGGGAAGGACCACTCCTGGGCAAGAGCTGTGGATGATGGCAAGGGCGGTGTCCTGGATCATCACAGGTTAGCGGAGGTGACCTCCTGGATCATCACAGGTTAGCGGAGGTGACCTCCTGGATCATCACAGGTTAGCGGAAGTGTCCTCCTGGATCATCAGAGGTTAACAGAGTTTTCCTCCTGGATCATCACAGGTTAACGGAGGTGTCCTCCTGGATCATCAGAGGGTTTTTTTGTTTTTTTTTTCCGGGTAGGGTGGTTAAGTTGCTATGAGGTTACGCGCTGAAAATAACCAGCCTTCAGAATTGGCAGACGTCAACCAAGTGTCGCTGGGCCAAAGCTAGGGTTGATTTTGCTCCTTATACATGGGATGAACATATGATATTGTATTATATGTGTTGTCTCTAACACATATTATATATAGTATGGTATATGTAATACACATGATAACATAATACATGATATAAGTAATATCTAATACATACATTTTTGTGTCGATCGCGGGCTTAACTTTGGGGTCTGGGCACCGTCCCTGAGTCGCTCAAAGCTAGCCCTCTACTACAGCACCACTTTTCTGGTTTTCTGGTGGTTACTTGGAGATAAGAGTCTTCCTGACTTTGCTGCCCAGGCTGGCTTTGAACCACAATCCTCAGATCTCAGCCTCCTGAGTAGCTAGGATGACAGGCGTGAGCCCCCAGTCCCCAGATCCTCTGCCTTCTTGTTTGGGGGTGTGTAGCTGGCCCCCAGTGGGTTCAGTGAGATCGGGCCTACAAGTACTTCATATCATTCCCGAGGACTAGTTGTTGAAACACGTTGGAGAGAACTGCACAGTATGGAAATTCTAACTCCCCAGCACGCACCCTTCCTTTCTCGATGTGTTTGTAATTTCAGCAAGTCTGTGACCTAAACGGGATCTGTTCCCCCCACACACACACCCCGCAGCTCCTCCAACCTCCCGTGCATTCGGGCAAAGCCCCGTCGCGTCTGTTCCCTGTCGGCCGCCACCAGCTCCTCCCCCAGCCACACTGATTACCCAAGGGCCTCCTTAACTGCTGTCTTTGCTTCCAACTTTACCTTCGTCCAAACCACGCTTACTATTTCTGCAGAGGACATCTGAAAATTCAAACCAGATGGTCATTCCCTGGCTAGCGCCCTTCCTGTCGCTCCTTAGCCCTCTATAAAAAGCCAAGCCCAGATCCTTGGTCAAGATCCACAGACCTCTCGAGAGAGGACCCTACACAGCTGGGTCCTGTGCTACATCATCACCTTCCTACTACAGCAGTGCCCCTTGGGAACACGCATGCGCTAACTCTAGAACTCTCTCCCCAGTCTTCCTCCTCCATTAGCTTATGGAATTTTTTTTTTTGGTGTCCATATTGGGGCTAGAACTCCAGGCCTCATACTGTCATTCAGTTTTTGTCATGCATGACTGGCATTCTACCACTTAAGCCATGACTCCACTTCTGACTTTTTGCTGGTTTAGTTGAAGATCAGAGTCTCTCTCAGAGTTGTCTGCCTGGGTTGGCTTCCAACCTTGATTCTCCAAGCTCAGCTTCCTGAGTAGCAAGAGTTACAGGTGTGAACCACTGGTATCTGGTGGACATGTGTTCTTAAAGGGAGTGTATCTTATTTGTCTCTATATGTTTCTTTCTAAAAGAACTGGAAATGTGGAAGGAAGGATGGAGATGATGGATGGGTGGATGATTGGTCGAATGGATGGATGGATGGATGGGATGATTGGTTGAATAGATGGATGGATTGGTTGAATGGATGGGTAGATGGGTTGATTGAATGGTCTGATGGACAGATGGATGGATGGGTGGATGAATGGATGGATGGGTGGATAAATGGATGGATGATTGGTTGGGTGGATGGATGATTGGTTGAATGGATGGATGGATGGTTGGATGGGTGGGTGGGTGGGTGAGTAGATGGTTGGTGGGATGATGGATGGGTGGATGATTGGTTGAATGGATGGATGGATTGGTTGAATGGATGGATGAATGGATGGATGGATGGATGGATGGATGGGTGGGTGGGTGGGTGGGTGGGTGGGTGAGTAGATGGTTGGTGGGATGATGGATGGGTGGATGATTGGTTGAATGGATGGATGGATGGATGGGTGGGTGGGTGGATGATTGGTTGAATGGATGGATGGATGGGTGGATGGAATGATGTACAGGGTGGCTGTGTGAATGAATCTACCATTGGCTGTTTGAATAGCTGCATGAGTGGATAGTTGGATGGATGGAGAGTTGAATGGATAGATTAATGGATGGCTGGATGTATTCAACAAAGTCACAAGCACTTCTAATTGTATTTACCCACTCATGTGTGCCCAGGATGGGCCCCACAAAGATGAGGCTCTGTTTTCTGACACTTCCCAGTACAGATGGAAAAACAATATGACTGTTCAACTCAGCAGCCCACGGGGTTTGGCCTTCAGGCTCCTCCATTGTGTCCGTCAGGAATGTTGCAAGGTGCTGTGGCTCTTCGGGAAGAGGGAGGGGATTCCTGGCCGAGCCTTGTCCTGTCCCGGCCCACGTTCCTGCCTGCGACCTCCTCAGATCTGCCTTCCTACAGCCCTGCGTTCTATCCAGGAATCCGAGTTTCACTCCCGGCCTGAACCGTGGCCAGAGATCTCCACCTCTGGCCTGAGGGTCACAGAGCGGCAGTTGGCACAGGCCGGGCCCCATAGCTGTGGCCTGAGGCCAGGCCTTCCTTTGCCTCCCAGAAGAGAACCTCGCATCGCCCTTCCTCTTCCCGCTTTGTGGAGCCTCCCCCCCCCAGAAGTGTGTCCTGCATGGCCTTGAGCCTCTGCTGGCTTGCCAGGTGCACGCTCACACCGGCCTGCTCACCAGGCCCCTGCAGCCCGGAAGCACAGTGCCAGGCCTCTGGGAGGAGCCCGAGCAGGAGTGCCAAGGCCCTGAGGCCTGGGCGGGGAGGGAGCAGAGAGCCCGGGCAGGCCACCCCACAATCCTCGCTCGGGGTCCAACGGGCTGCAGGCCTGAGTGGCTAGATTTGGGTGTTTTTATTTTTGGTCCAGCCACAAATGCCGGCCACGCGATGAGAATGACTCCTTCCCTTCCCATGGCCTCCGAGCCCGGCCTGGCGTTATTTTTAGCTCTGACTCTGGTTTGGGGCTTTTAGCCCACGCACGCCCTTGTCCTGCCACGGCGGCCGCGGGGCCGGCGAAGTTTTGCCAACCATGGAGTTGGGAGTTGGATGTGATTCATGCCAGGCTTTCTACAGGACAGCAGAGGGGGGGTCAGCTGCCCCAGGCTGGCCTCACCTGGGGGGGGGGCCGTGTCCCGCGCCTGAATCCGGCCCAGACTCACTTCCCCTTTGCTCAGATTTCTCAGCTCTGTGATTGGGAGGAAGGGAGCTCATCTAACCAGACATATTCCATCCATTCTAGCTGGAAACACTTACCCAGCCTGCCAAGGGCTTTCTTTCTGCTCTAGAAACTTCCGGGGCTGTGAGGTGTGTGCATACAGAGTGATTTCGGGTTCCCGTGCAGAGGGAGAGTGCCTTGCACTAGCCAGGCTAGAAATAAACGCGGGGACCGAAGGACGGGCCCTCTGGCCTTGCACCCCAGAGGCCTCTTAGGTGACTCGGGGCGTCACCAAGCCTCAGGGTCCCTGGGCATCCACGCAGGGCCAGCTCCGCGGGCCCACACCTCACGCCCAGGGCCCCCAATCCCGGGGCCTATCTCTTGATCAGTCCCATCAGGGACCGCGCCGGGGAAACTACCACGCTTCCCCTCAGGTCTGGCTGTATCACGCTCGCTCCGTAATACCTGGGACGCCTCGCTGCTTCTCTGGACCCGTGGAGACATTTCCTGTCCTTTTTGAAATGAGAAGGGGAAGCCTGGACTTGGAGGTTGAAAGACGGGCGCGTCGTGTGATATAAATATGTTTGCTTTTCGGGAAACCTCTTGTGGAGAAAGCGGTGCAGAAGGCAGAAGCAACCCCCCCCCTGCCCAGGGCCGGCGGGGTCACGGCGCACGCAGCCCTGCCGTGGCCCAGAAAGCCAGCCTGGCAGGCGCGGCACTGCGTCCCCATCCTTCCACCCATGGTGACACACCCGCCCTCAGCTCCGTTCCTATAGCAACGGCCATCTGCTCCTGTCAGTGTCAGTCGCATGGAGAACTTGGAACGTTTTCCCCGGTATTTAATCTATGCCTCACATGGCGGTCCTTCACCATCACCCGGTGATAACTCCGCAGCAGCACCCGTGGTGAGACACGGTCCAAAGTTTTGTCTGCGGTCCTGGTCGGGGGAAATGTGCTGCGATCAACTACTGATGTCTGTCTCAGACTTGGGACAGCGGAGGAGAAGCACAGCATGCACGCGGGGTTTGTGCTGAGGACTGACCTTAGCCTTCCGTGCCCGGCTGCACCATCGGCTCCACCAGGGTGGCATAGGGAGACACACCCACACCACACATACACAGACACGCGGGCGCATACACACACACACACACAGGTCCAGACTTTCTGGGGGTCCCGGATTGATTGTTGATGCCTGCGTGCGATTTCGTGCTCTCTTTGACGTCTTTCCAATCTTCTCTCCCCCGGCAGGCGCCTGAACAAGAATAAGCTCCAGGTTCTTCCAGAATTACTCTTCCAGAGCACACCGAAGCTCACCAGACTGTGAGTACCGCTGACTTATTCACGCTCTTTCGCTTGGACCTTGCCGGACTTTGGTGTTCTGCTCCAGGGCCACCTGTGTGTGTGGCACCTGTGATGTACAGAGCCTGCCAGTGAGGCCCTGGCAGGGAGGCTCAGACCGGGGCTCCGGCGGTGTGGAGGATGTGGCGTGGAGGCCCGTGTATTTTGTTCACTGCCTTGGTGACTGTTGAAACGGTTCGTGTCCTTGCTCGCTTCCTGCCGTTGCCAGGACTCCGGGTCTTGAGGTCTGTGGTTTGGTAGAGAAAGGAATGCGTGACTCCTCGGGTTTTGTTTTAGCTTCCAGAGCGTTTCAGAAGACCGCAGAGGGGAGGAGCCGGCAGTGCCCCGTGCGTTGGTTCACGGGGGAGCTGGAGATGAGGGTGGTGGTGGACATGGGGGCTCACATTGCGGGCGTCATCAGCAAGTCCTGATTCCCCACCGTGCACGGCTCCATGACGGAGGCCCGGGTTCTCGGTCCTCGTGGTCTCTGGGGGTCACGGGGCATGCCTGATCCCGGGTTGCTGACCCTCTGAATGGTGCCAGACAGGCAGGAAGACCTCTAGGGTGGAAGGCTCTTAACATTCCCAGTGAGGCCCTGGTGTCGTGGTCCACGCTTCCTCTCTGTGGCCGGGTCTAAGGCCTACTTAGACAGTCAAAGCAACACATGGAGGTTCTGGAAAGAACTGGAAAACACCAAACAGATGTCAGTGTGCGCCCTTCGAATGATCTTCCAAGTCAGGAGCACAGATGTACATATGTGTCTCTATGCACGCACGTGAACACACACACACAGAACCGTCCACCACGAGCAGGGTTCCAGTAGACTGGCAGTCCTGCTTGCTTCTGTCCCTGCCACGCCCGCCAATGTATCTGGGCGTCGTCCTGGGTGACTGCTAGAAACGGCCCTCCCGGATGGGCACGCGGTGCAGTGCCCAACACACCCAAAGTGGGTGATCCAGGTGCCACCGATTTATTCCTTCCCCCTTCCCCGCGCGGTCAGCCCTCAGCTAGGGTCTGAATTTGGTGATAGCCAGATGCCCGGAGGCCCGGTCCCCCGAATGACACGGCGCGATGGTAACATGTAGGGCTGCGCATTCTCTCCTGTGCTTTAAGTCGTGTCTCGATTGCCTACGGTACTCACGGCAGTGTGAGTGCCCCCCCCACCTCACTTCCGTTTCTAGGCAGGGCAGGCTGGGGAGGGGGTCTCTGGGGGGCACGAGGGCTGGATGTGTGTGCTCCGGCGGCTGCAGGGCGTCAGGTGGGCGGTAACGGATCTCTGAGCGGCCAGGAAACTCCTGGCTTGGGTCCTACGGCCTTCCCGCTGTGCCTCGATGTATCTCCTGCAGGGGAGCCCCACCCCCTCCGTGCCCGCCTCTCCCCGCCCCACCCCCTCCCTGCCCGCCTCTCCCCACCCTGCGAGGGAGCTGCCCGTGGGATATGGGGTGCGGGTAGGATGCCAGGGTGCACCTGTGGGTTTTCTGGAGCTAGAGATGTGCGGGAGCTGACTCTTCTTACCACCTGCCGCCAGTCGCCCTTCCCAAGGGGAGGAGGGGGACCAGGAGAGAAAGGATGCTGAGCCTCGCAGGATCCCGGTTCCACTCACTTGGTGTCTGTCCTTCTCGGGGCCTCAGGCCACGCACACATGGGCCCCCGGGGAGCGCTGGCAGAACAGGGCGGAGGGGGGGGCTGATAGACGCAAGGATGCGGAAGCCCCTCACCCGGAAAGCTTTGGTTCTCGTGTTTGCCTTCCCTCCACGTAGGGCTCATCCATTCATTCGGCCCCCTGCTGGACTTGGTGTGCAGCAGGCTTTTCCCCAACGCCCCTGCCCTCCTCCCCGGGGCTCACAGAGCCCTGCACCCTGCGGGGGGACGGGCTGCCGAGGACCCTCCGGAAACCGACCGGAGCTCGGCGGAGAGAAGGAAGCAGGTGTCCGAAAATGAAGCCGGGGCCCTGGTGCCGACCCCCCGGCTCCACGCTTTCCTTCTCTGCGTGGCCTCATGAGATTCACTGTGAAGGATTGCGGGGGGGGGGGGCATGGGGTAGGAGAGAGGTGTTCGTGAACCCTAGCTGACGCTGCATTGTGAACTTGTAGGTTTGGTGATGTGCGCATGCCCAAGCCAAGGCTTCTATCCGAGATCCCAGTCCCGAAACATTGAGAGAGAGAGATTTTACTGCTTTGAACATATGCTAGCCAGCGGACCGTCCTAAACTCCCCGAAAGTTCTGAGAGAGAAAGAAGAGTGGGGGAGGGAGGCTCTGCCCAGGCCGCCTGGCACATCTGGTTGGGGTTATGGCGGGGTCCATGCAGGGGTTGGGGGGGAACCACGGCTGGAATGTGAGACATCCCACAAAACACGTTTCTGAGGGGCCGCTGCCTGGAACGTGGTGCCCCACGGCCCCCCACCGCCCTGCTCAGAAGGTGGCCTCGGTGGCTTCACACGGTGGTGGCCTTTCTGGTTCAAAAGTGAGGATCCCGCGGGGGACGCTGATGCGGGGTCCGGGGTCATCTTCTGGTGCGCGTCGCTCCCACGCCACGGGCCACGGTCTCAGAGGCCCCCGTCCTGGGGGGATCTGGTCACCGAGCGCTGACCAAACCAGAGAGGCAGCGAGCGCGGTCACCACGCTGCACCGACAATGACAGTGGGGGAGGAGGGCGGGCGGGAGAGGGTCGCGGGTGAGGGCGTCAGACGGGCTTTGGTGACCTGTCCCAGGCCAGTGACGGGACACGCACGCATGTGGCCCAGCACGTGCAGCGGAGAACCTCCATGCCCAGTGTAAAGTGAGGAGACCAGGGGCGCACACAATGCAAGGCTGAGGCCTGGCACCCAGTCAGTCCTCTACTGGCGACACGCCCACGGGCTCCTGGGAAGACCGCTGCGGGGTCAGAGGCCGCCGAAACGCTGCCGACCACCTCCTGTGTGTCACCAGGGCTGTGGGGATGGCCTACTGCGTGTAGGGCGGCTGGGCACCAAACCCAGAGGTGCCAGTGTGTGTGCCCTGCCTCCCGGCTCCCGTTCGGACAGCCTTGGCTGTGCCCGACCTGTGGAGCCAGAACCACAGCCATGTCCCCCGCCTGGTCCCCGGTCTCAGCCCTCGTGGTGCGGCCTGCAACCAGGCTGGGCCTTGTGCCCCCCCACCCCGTGCTCACACGCAGAGCCGATCGCCGAGGACGGAGTCGGCGTCCACCCGCAGCACGGTGCTCTTCCTCCCTGCAGGGAGGCGTACAGCGACCGACCGGGACAGCAGGGGTAGAAGAGCAGCCTCTCCGGCGTTCCTCCCCCATCTGGGCCCGCGCCCGTCCTGAACTCCGGCAGGCATCCCCACCCGAAGCCCTTCCACGCAGCCCGCTCATCCTGCCTTTCCACCCGGCCTGTGGGAAGCTCTGGGGGAACAGGGTGGCGTTTCCACGCGCCCCATTCTAGCCTCACATCAGCTCACGTGTGGAGGAAATCTCTGTGATTCGGTCTCCCTCCCGGCTCTCCTACGGGCTCTCCAGCCTGGGTTTAACCTTCACTTCCCTCTGTAAGGTTTACAGCTCCCTTCCAAGTCCTGGGGAAGGAGTCGGGTCGTGGGAGTGTTGACACAGTATTGGTAACAGAACTACGATGACAGGGAACCGTCCAAGCTGGATGGACAGACGCCGGGACACTTGGACGGACGGGGGGGACGCTGACGTAGACTTCACGCTCCTTGCCTGAACGCGGCGTGCTGGGCCTGGGGTTTGGACCCACAGCTTGGAATGGTATTTGCACGTTTCCTTCGTGGCATGCCTCTCTCCCCGTGGTTCTCGTTCTGAGGACCGGGCCTGCCCTCCACACGGGGCCCCCGCCGGTGTGCGGCCAACGGCGCTCCCTGGCTGGCCAGCCCGAGCCCGCCTCCGCTCCGTGGCGTCACGATGCGGATAGAGCTCAGCACGTGACGTGGAGTCCCGCCCCTGCGCCCTCATTCCCGGGCAGAGGTTGCGTCCTGGTGTCATGGAGGTCATGCGGTGGCCTGGGGACAATGCTCGGCTTGCAGGAGGGTGAGCATGACGAAGCCGCCACTCCGTCTCCGTCTCCATCTCTTGGATGACATCTGTGAGCCCCCCCCCCCCGTGAGGGCCACGGTGCTCCTTGGAGATGAGGACCGGTGTTAGCTGTGTGCAGAGAGATGCGTGATGGATTCCATTCCCGTCACTGCCCTGTCTCTCACACACACACACAGCCACAATGGAGACACACATATACAATGTGCACACACCCATAACACACGCACATGACATGCTATATCACCCAGCACACACAACACACCTCACACACCTATGGCTTACCACACACAGCACACACAACACATATCACATACATACAGCATACCCCACACAGCACACGCAACACATGCATCGTGTACCACATGCATACACACACAACACAGCACAACCCATGTACCATGCCACATGCCTGTGACATGCTACACCACACGCAGACCCCCCTTCATCCCTCCCCACGCATCTGCCCACCCATGCACGGGGCCTGTCCTGTCACTCCACGTGCGTGCATGCACCACGCCACACATGCACACGCATGAGTCCTGTCTGCTGGAGTCTGCGTGTGGGTGATGCGGACCACGCTTCGGGCTCTGGTGCAGTGCACAGGGGTAGTTTCACGCTGGTGAACCTTGCCCCCCGTTTGGGGCTGAGGTGCTGGTTTTGAGGGGCGGAAGCGTTGGGGCGGGGGAGGGGCCCCAGGTACCTCGAGGCGCCGGGGTGGCTCCGTGGCCGTGGCCGGGTGTGCATGGGGCCCAGACACAGCCGCGGCCGATCTGTGTGCCAGGAGGTAAACCGTGACTGCCAATGAGCTCTGGTCTGTGTGAGAGGCACACTCACGGGTACACCCCACACGGTCACAGGCACACACGTGAGGAGGTACACACGTGTGCACAGCCACACAGCAGACACGGGAGCATGAGGAAAAACGGACGGAGAAGCAGCGGACCCGGCAGCGCTCCGCCGGGCTGCTGTCCAGCCGAGGGGGAGCACGTCTCCCGCAGACTGCGGAGCACCGCGGAGGAAGCGTGCGCGTGCTCCTCGTGTACAGGTCGGGGAGCAGCCTCGCACGGTGGGTGTGGGGAAACGCAGACTGCACCCCGGGAGCTGCAGCGTCGTCCCCCGCAGCTCCACAAGCCCTTGCCCCTGGGAATTTCAGCACCTAGAAAGCTGAAGCCGGCCTGGAGCGGGCTTGGCCGAGGAGTCCGGCCTTCCCAGGCACCGGTCTCTGCAGGAGTCTGCGTGTAAGCACCACGGCCGCCGGGTGCCGGGCAGCGAGGACCCACGGGGCTCCCGGTGGGCAGCGGCGCGGTCCTGCTTCCCAGCTGGGCGCTGGTTACTCGACTGGCATGCCCATAGCCGGTGCCGCAGGGGACAGGTGTGAGCCCACGCAGGTCCCGCAGCAAGCCGACACGGCCGTCCTCCGGCTTTTTCCGGCACATAGAGAAAGGGGTTCTGAGGCCCAGTAGCTTCTCCAGCTCCTAAGTGTGGGGTGGTGAGCAGTGAACACGGAGAGAGGTCCAAGGCTCCCCCTGCCCAGGGCCCCGGCACGTCTGCAGGGTGGTGCCGAGGAGGCTGACCACCGGAAGGTTAGTGAGGGGCAGGGGGAGGGGGAGGAGGGAACACGTTCCTCCTGGCGGGGTGACGAGCCGGGAGAGCAGGCGGGGGAGAATTCCAGCTGTTATGGGAAATGGCCACAGGCTGGGCGCCGAAGAGCTGCCAGCCACAACCCCCCTGAGATCCCGCCAGGGGTCGGGATGCCAGGACGCCGTCCGATGCCAAATGGCTTGTCTTGTTTTATTGCCAGAGAAGGGGAGGTGATTTTGACTGTTTGCCCTTGGCACGGACAGGAGCCTAAAGCAGGGTAGGGAAGGGGAAGGGAAGAAAGATGGGAAAAGTTCACCTTCCTGAGGTCTTAACTCAGAGCCTGGGTCCTGTCCCTGAGCTTACCCCGCCGCCGCCGGCCCCTCCTTCAAAGCTAACGCTCTACCACTTGAGCCCGTGGCTCCACATCTGGCTTTTTGCCAGTTACCTGGAGACAAGAGTCTCACGGACGTTCCTGCGGGGGGCTGGCCTTCCTGAGCAGCTGGGATGGCAGGCGTGAGCCGCCAGTCTACCGCTACAAAGTTCACTTTTCATTCCAGAGAATGGAGACAAAAATCCAGGCCATGCCAGCGAGCTTTGGCCTGACCTCGCTGTCCCCAAGGCCCTTGGGGCCCTTCTCCCTGCGAGGAGAGACATGGAAGCCTCTCCTCTGTATGAATGACCTGGGGGAGGGGGGAGTGCTGGCCTAGATCCTTCCACGGCAGGTGGCGTGGAGCAGAGGCCAGGCCTTCCGTGTTCGGGGCATTTCACAGCTCACTCCCAGATGAATGGCCCCGGCCAGGTGTCCGTGGGAAGGTGAGGTAAAGTGTAGGAGCCCAGCTGTCACTTCTCTGAGCGGTGACCTTCGTCACCACACGGCTGCGGTGATTGTAGCCCTTCCCTTTCCCATCGTTCAACATCAGCTCTGGGTAACGTTTGTGGATCCGTGAGGATTGCGTTCAACTGCCAAGAACAGAAAACCCAGCCATCACGGAGCTGGAACAGCCAGCCGAAGATGGATCTTTCTAGATCTATATCTATAGATGTGGGTGGAGCTGAGGTGGGCTGGGAAGGCCTGCGTGTCCCCGCCCACCCTCCCCTGGGGCATTGGCTTCTTGGGTGGGGGGGGGCACGTGGGGACCTCAGCTGTTAACGCCTCCTCCTCCTGTGTGTGAGCCATTGGCTTTGCTCGATCTAAGCCTGAGCCTCCATTAAGAGCCAGGGCTCTTGCTGGCAGACTAGAGGCTCTTTATGCCGTCATCCTGTGTGTCCTGACCCACGAGCTCTCCCCTGACTCACTGCTGACCTTGGGAATCCGTTTCCAGGGTCGGCGATGGACGGTACGGGCGGCTAGGGCTTGGACAACCGGGCATGCGCCACGTGCTGCCCGAGACTTCTTCCCTCATGCCGAGCGCCCGGCGCTCTGGGAGCCCCGTTCCACCATCGGGGCCTCTTCCCTGCCCTTTGCGGCACACCGAGCGCGGCCCCTCGCTCTGCAGAGACATTTGCACACCAGCAGGGCGGTGCAGAAGCCCTCTTGGCTCCCCGGCTCGGCCCAGATACTGAGCCGAGGGCCCCGTCACCTGGTAAGATCAAGGTCCCAAGGGAGATGGTGACACAAACGCGTGCACGCTCAGTGTCCTCCAGGGCTCTCTCCTCGGGAGGTTCTGGAAGGGAGTTAGGGCTTAGAAGTAGGCGTGAGGACATGTTAACTCAGGCTGGATTTACAAGCAGGACAATGCGGGCGGGCCGGTACTAGGGATGGAGCCCAGGGAAGCCTCGGAAATAAGAGTCTACGTCCCCCCCCATCTCCACTCCACCCCCGGCAAAGGAAGCAGGGCGGTGCAGGGTGCAGGGAAGGTTCTCCGGGGCCACGCTGGACTGGGAATGATGGCTTTGTGAAGTGGTCACCTGCTGAGAGACGGCCGAGGCCCGGGGCCAGGCCGGGAGCCCCCAGCGGGAAGCAAGGGCGTGGCGCCTTCTGTTGGAACCGGGGATCCCCGGACACCCATTTCCCTCACCTCTCTCCAGGCCCCTCCTCTCTCTGCCCCCGTTCCTGGGCCATCACCTGACACCCCAGCCCGAGCTGTGGGGTCAGTGTCTTCTCCTCCCGGGCACCCTCCGATCCGGAAGTCCAGCTGAAGAGAAACGTGGACCAGAGCATATGGCAGCTCCTGCCCAAGGTCATGCTCAAGGTCACGGTGCAGGAACGAAGCCAGGTTACCTGCCGTCCTGTGTCCTGGCATCCCAGCAGGCCGGGAGGAGGAGGGGTCATCAGAGAGGCCGGAACAACGCTCAGCGTCCACACAACCGGCGTGAGGCGTGCGTGCGTGTGTGCACGTGTGTGTGTGTGTGTGTGTGTGTGTGCACGCGTGCCTTTTGTTTAGCCCCCGGTGCCCGTCCACAGGTCCTGGAAAGCCTGCACAGCCTCACTGCCTTCCTCCTTATCTCATTTTATGTTTAACCTCATTAGTTGCCCACGGACCTCTCCTGGACCCCGCCAGTGCGGCGGGCGCGCAGGGCAGGGGGCCGTGATGTTTATCTCCGCCGCGGGCGTCTGGCAAGGGTAATTAGCCCAGAGTCCTGAGTAGGGCGGGATCTGGGGATGAAGGGGCTTGAGAGTCAAGCCAGAGCCCCGGCTAATTCACAGACATCCTTCCGAAACAGAACCCTGCGGTCTGTTTATTTGTGGCTCCTCCCAGGCTACTTCTCCGCGGACTATTTATATTTGCGTGTGACCTGAGATCTGACCGCACGCTGTGGGATCCCGGCAGCTGCGTGGGTGTGAGCGCGCTCTCCTCTCCTGCAGGAGACTCGGTTTCTTCATCTGTCAGGAGGATCCGAGGGTAAAGCAGTGGCCTCGGCCTCCACTGGGTGGACAGGGAGGTCAGTGAGAATGGGCTTGTTGTCCTGTCTGGCCTTCCGTGGCTGTCTGGGGGCCGCGGTCCCGTCCCCTACCCGTGAGCACAGGTCCTTATTCCTGCTGGGGTCAGGCTGTCTCTCGGGGCCTCTCCTGGCTCGGGAGAGAAGAGTCCGGTGGAATTTGATGGTGAAGGGCCTGCCTGTGTTCTCTAACTCAGAACGCCATTCCTCGTACCCGCGGACCGAAGACTCGGTTGATGTTTTGCTCCCTTAACCTTCTTGGTAGCACGACGCTATTCACAGACGCCCACAAAAGCCGGTGTCAGTGGCCCCTGCGGTCCCCGTGTCTCTGACTGTGTGGACAGACACCAGAGGGCAGGCCAGGGGTCGCGGGGATGGGGTCCCTGGCTGAGGAATCTGACGACCCCAAGACCCTCACTACAGAACACGGAGGTCGCCAGTCCAAAGGCAGATCTGACGACCGGGACTGAGCACTGGAATGGGAGCACTGATGGGGAGCACTGGAGCTAGGATGCATCGGAGAGAGCAAGAACGCGTGCGTGCGCTCTCCATAGGGAGACAGGACTGTGTGCAAGCACCCTCCGCCCCCCACACAATCGCTGCGTGCACGTGCCTCTCCATCTGCAATCAGATGAAACCCACCAGCATCATTTCCTCTCCATTCGTCCCGCAATTAGCATAGGATTAGAATTCCTCAGGTTGCTGTAGGGACGGACAGGGTAGCTGGGGTCCTGGATGTTAGAAGGAGCGAGGTCTGGCTTCCAGCCCCGCCTGCCTCCACCCAACGGCTCTTGCCATTCGGGGCAGGTTGGCTTTTTCTGGCCCTCAGTTTTCTCCTCTATAAAATGGGGCTGATAACTCCCCTTGACTAGAAGATGCATTCCGAGCCTCACATCGGGGACTAAACTCTTTTGCTAACAAATGACGGGTGCTATGATTGTTTTGACTTTTTTTTTGTCAGTCGTTGGACTTGAACTCTGGGCTTGGGCACTATCCCTCAGCTCTTCAGCTCAAGGCCAGCGCCACAGCACCACATCTAGCTTTTTCTGCTTTTGTGATGCTGAGGAATCGAACCCAGGGCCTCATGCATGCAAGGCAAGCGCTCTACCACTGAGCCACAGCACCACTTCCAGTTTTCTGGTGGTTTATTGGAAGTCTCATGGACTTTCCTGCCCGGGGTGTCTTTGAACTGCGATCCTCAGATCTCAGCCTCCTGAGTAGCTAGGATGACAGGCGTGAGCCACTGGTGCCTGGCTTAATTTTTTTTTTTTTAAAGAAGGAAACATCTAGTCACTGGCCTGCCGTGGATCTTTCTTGGAGAATGACCTTGGCCTCCTAAGTTATCATCGAATGCCTCAGCTTCACCATGTTTTATCTGCCCCGGGTCCTCGTTAGACATTTAGTAGACCGTGGCAGAAGTCTGCACTTCTTAGAGAGTCCCAGTGCTGGAGCACAAGGAGCAGCCGGGTCCCACTCCTCCCAGCGGAGGCCGAGAACGGAGGCCGAGCCTCCGCGGTCTCCACACCGCGTGGAGAGAGGCAGCAATGCGTCGGCTGCACCCAGCATGTCTCGTCAGGTGCTGTGCTGAGCTCATCTCCGGGAGGTTTCGCCTCAGACCTATGAAGAGCATTGCTTTGCGGGGCAAACGGAACAGCCCCGACTAGCCAGCCCCAAGCCGCTCATTCCAGACAGCCAATTAAACCACGCTGCCCCCTCGAGAGATCTCAGCCTCTTCTACTCGGTCGCCTGTCCTCTTCAGTTCCTCTTCCGGGCACTGAGCGATTTCCCAAGCGAAGAGGAGGAGGAGGGCGGGAAGGGGGAGGGAAGAGGGACCTGAACCCCAGGAAGCCTCCCTCCCACACTGCGTGGGGGCTGACAGGGAACACCCATGGCATGTTGAGTCATGCACCTCTCGGGTGGGGGGGGGCTCTCTCTCTCTCTCTGTCTCCACAGAGGTTTGCCAGATGGTGGGGACGGAGCTTGGGGCCCCGGGGCCTCACCAGCATGCATCATCCCGGTGCTGCCCGCCCCCCCACCCCAGGTCACCAGGGCCGGCTCCATTAGCCCGCCATTGCCCCGGTCGGGCTGTGACCCGAGGCCTGTAGGCCACAGCAGGAGGAGGAGCACGGGCAGGGTCTGTGACGGTCGGAGGAGATTCCGATTTGGAGTTAATGAACTGCTTTTCTCTGTGTGTGTGTCCCTGGGTGGAATGAGCAGGCAGAGGCCCAACGCCCGGTGATTTGTGGGCTGGCAGGAGCAGATCATGGAGCTGGCCCCTGCCTGCCAGGCCCTTATCTTTATTTATAGCTGGCTCAGCCGCCCAGAGCCCAATTTCTGCCCTTGAGTGGCTGGTGCCTCGCAGCTTTAGTTCATGAAACACTGTTTGTTTATAATCCTTCACGGATTCCGCTTTATTCAAGAGGAGGCTCCGTGCGGAGTATAAATAAAGCGCAGGCGAAGGTTTAGTTTGTATTCACAGGACAGGCGCCCTGGGCGGGAACGTACCACACACTCGTGCGCGCTCGTGACCTGAGTTTATTTTAAAAAGAAATCCTAACGGTCTCCCCCAGGCTCGGGCCGCACGTGCTCCGGCCAGGAGCTGCGGGAGGGGTGGGAACCAGGCCCCCGAACTCCGCTCTGCCGCGGTGGGTTTGTGAGTTACTGGTTGTTTCTGTCTGCTCGTGAGATTCTTCAGCGCTTCTTCTGTTGACAGACGGGGAGTCCCGGGGACTTTGGGCCTGCCCAGGAGCTAGGATAACAAGAGAGGGCCACCGCGCCTTCAGCAGGGAAGTCAGACCTGAGGGCTGGAGTCTAGGCAGCCAGACCCTGGAGGCTGGGAGGACATTGTCTGTGACCTTTTTTCCTTTACTTTCTTCCGGCTCCTCTCCCTCCTCTGTGTGTCCCCTCACCCTCCCCACCCCCCCATCCCCTACCCCCCCCTCAGCCCGGCCCCTACCCACACAGAGCCACAGCCCCGCCCAGCCCGAGGCTGAGGCCACATTTCCTCCAGGACCCAGCAGGGAGGCCCACCATTTCCTGAGCGGCCCTGGGTGAACCATCTCCCCCCGGCCTCCGTCTGCTTGTCGTGGGACTGTGGTGATCTGGTCCTGCCCAGGAGGCCTTGGGCCATGGGGTGGCCATGCCTTCTGGCCTGATGAATTACACACCACCTTGCTTTAAACGGAAGGAACTCCATTCCGCCCCCAACCTTCGTTCGCTGTGGAACGGGTCGCGATGCAGAGACGGAGTGGTGTCTGGATTTAATGACGCCATAGCTCATGGATGAGAGCCCTGCCCTGGCAATCCAGGCAGACCTCCGGACTGGGCTCCCATGAGCCCCTGAGGACGGTTAGCATCCCTCCAGCGCCTGATCCCCAGGTCCCTGCTCCTGAGCCAGTCAGCACAGCGCACGATCACGGCCGTCCCCGGAGTCCTCGATGGACAGACCGCACCAGCACTGACTTACCCATCATCCTCTGGGCTGTGCCCCCAGCCAGCCTGCGCCCCAGGGCCCTGCGAGATTCCTCCTCCTGGCCCATTCCTGGCTCCGATGGTGGTGGGGAGATGGCCGTGTGGAGGGGCCGGCCCATCCCGTCCCTGGTGACTATTTTCTGCGCTCGCAGTATTTGAGCCCCGAGGTTCATCAATCAGTGCTTGCTGGGGCGGGCATCTGGCACCGAGGGGGTCCCAGGACGCTGGCAGATAGATGGCCTTCACTCCCAGCATTCTTCATTCTTTTGTCCGGGATGGGTGGGCATCTCTGGCTGCTGACGAGACACACGGAAGCTGAGCCTGGTTTCCCAGCAGAGCCCGGGTCTCCGTGTGGCGCTGTAATGTGGTCGGTGTCTCGTGGTGCTCCCTGGCTAACTTCTTCCTGGCGTGTTGCGCTCACGCGTGCTCCCCTGGAATTCTGGCGCCCTCATTTGTTCCCACAGTTCCTCAGTCAACCCGGGTCGCTAGCCCTGCACCCTGGGTACGGGCCTGGAGCCCGGCTCTGAGGTTCTGTAGGTCCCCGGATCCTGGTGACACTGCCAGTGTTGCACGTCCGAGTGTGGGAGAGAGCAGGTCACACGGGGGAATCACCTCGGGCACAGTGCTTGCTCAGTAAAAGCCGGTCTCGCTTGTTACTCTTCCCGCTTGGTACTCTTCTGCGCTGACTCACACACCCTCGTGTCTACTCCAAGTGTCTCAGGACCGATGGAACCTTCTGTTGGTTCTGTAGACGGCGCCAGGCACACAGCACAGGCCACCCGTGGCTTTTGGGTTTTAATCAGACGAACTTCTGCCAACGGCTGGTGGTCTCGGCACCGGGTGGCGACGCTCAGAATAAACCCCCAGAACACTGGGAGTGGCGCTGTGGCTCAAGTGGTAGAGCGCTCACCTTGAGCTGAAGAGCTCAGGGACAGCACCCGGCCCCAAGTTCAAGCCCCACGACTGACAAAAAGAAAAAAAGACGGGGTCCAGAGCAGGAAGGTGCGGCTTCATTCTGGAGGATGGGGAGAAGTGGTGGAGGTGGGACCGAACAACCTCGGGGGACGCTGTCCCCTGTGCTCCCCGGGGCCCGCGTGGCCTCATCTGACTGCTCCGAGGTTCTGTGGGGTGGGGTTTCGGGTCTCTCCTCCGGGATGGGGGCAGAGCCCGGGCTCCTGGGGGAGCCTCTGTCCCAGCGCAGCCTGCTTGGAGGGGGTCGGTGGTCCCGTCAGTCACCCTGGCTCTCCTCTCCCTCCTGGGGGCCCCGGGGCCCCCCATGGAAGAGCTGCTTCGGCCCCAGGGAGCGGAGGGTGACTTTGAAACCGCGGCCCCGTGGCATCCACTGGGGAAGGCACCGTGATAGCCCGCAGCGGGCAGCCAGGACCGGGCCCAGCATCTGTCTGTCTCCAGATCCTCCGGCCTCCTGTGGCCAGCCTCCATCCTGCCAAACCACAAGGCCCCACGGAGGGCCTGGCCTTGGGGGTAAGGCGGGTTACACCGAGGTCGGAGGGACAAGGGCTCAGGCAGGTGTCCAGAGGAGCCGGGGTCAAGGTCAGACTGAGGGCCGCTCGGGTGTGACCCAAGCAGGGAGGCAGTCTGCCGTCCGGGGCGGGCAGCGGACAATGAGAGAGACGAGCGATCGGGGAAGGTGAACGAGCAAGCGCCCCCGGGCCCCTCCGAGGAGCTCGCCAGGAACAGATGCCCTGCTCCCGCCTCCCGCCTGGAAGCAAGCTGCCCTGCACGTGTGTGCACGCATGCGCACGGTGCAGGCAGTGCGGGTGCAGGCTGCAGGAAGGGCAGGGAGGGGCCCCGGGTCCGCCCAGCGGTGTCCCCTCCACAGCGATCTGGGAAGGAAGTCCAGGGGTCTCCAGAGGCAAAAGCGGTGCTGGGACAGACAAGATGGAGCCTGGGCTGTCACAGCTCAGCTTGATGTCTGATGTCCGTGCACACGCGTCCGTGCACGCACGCTCAGCGATACACGTGTTTGCATTGCATGCAACTCTTGGTTTGGGCATGCATGTACACGCGAGTGTGGGCGTGCACTTGTACACGTGCACACGTGCGCGCGCACCGCTGCTTCAGCCTGCTCTGTAGACCGGGACGCAGAACTCCGGCCAGACTGCGGGATGGCGCTTGGGGTTTGGAAATGGAGGGAGGGGCAGAGGCAGCCACGTTGGGTCCCCGAGGGTGCTCCACACAGCAGTGCCCTCGTACGCCCGCCCGCCTGCCCGCCCGCCCACCGGCCGCCCCGTTCCCTGCTTCCAGAAAGGAAGCGCGTAGCATCCGTTCAGCCACCGCCTCCCCTCCAGCCGGCGTATTTATTGTGTAGTGAGCACCTACTTACCCCACACTCTGTGGGCGCTGGGTAGATACAGAGGCCTCTACAGACAGTAGACAGAGAGACCCAGGTTTATAGACCCTGTGGGTCTGTGGGAAGAGGTCTGTCTCCTCCAGATGTTCGGAGGCCCTGAAGGAAGCATCTTCCTTACGAATCGCGGTACGGAGGGCAGCCGTGCCCTGGAGGAAGGAGGCGGAGCAGGCGGGCAGGGACGGGCAGGTGCTCAGGAGAGGCACTGGGGCACTGGGAGGGGCAGAGAGCCCTAAGGGACCGTTAGACCGAGGCGGAAAGGCCCAGGGGTCAGGGGTAGCCCAGTGCGTGAGGCAGACAGAGCCAAGGATTTCCGGCCTCAACGTATCAGAGCACCACGTGGTGACGCCGTGCAGGTTTTATGTGCCAGTCTATTAAAAAAAAAAAACTGAGGAAAAAATGTTCATCTCCAACGAAGCAGGCGAACAGTTGAAGAATAACAAAAGCAGTTAGGAAATCATCTTCACCGCCAGCCACCGCCGTCCTGTGTCAAAGACAAGCTGTAAAAGCACGTCCTAAGCTGTGTCTGCCCTGGGCCGCTGAGAGGCGAGCGGAGCAGACCGGAGGGGCCACACAGGGAAGGAGAAACGGGCTGATGCGTGTGTGCCGTCTCGGGGGATGGAAGGGGTGAGGGGAGATGGTGGACCGGGCCGGGCCCACGCTCTGCATGTTCAGAACGATTGCATTATTAATGAAACATTTGCATCTTAGAAAAATGATTTAAAAAAAAGAAACAGGCTGCTACATGTAAAAATTAAGTAACTCAATTTGTTTTAACAGCTTGCGCCGTAGCTTAGCAATTTGTTTGGCATCTACACGGCGCTCCATCAGAACAGCAATTATGCCATGCTAATTATTCCCGGGCATTGTGTACATGTGACATTTAATTACCGAAAGTCTGTAAGAGGAGACTTCTGCTCCTCCCCCCGCCTGCCTGGCAGACGCCTCTTCTCCTTGGCACCCACGTGGTCTCCATGCCAGCTTGTCATCTGCCATGGATGGATGATGGATGGATGGATGGGAGGACACACGGATGGACGGACAGACAGACAGAAGGCTTTGTGTGTGCCTGCCAGCTCTGCGCAGCCCTGCTGCCCAAAAGTCGCCAACAATCGAAATTAGCAGTCGACGCAGATGTAACGCTCCCCCCTCCCTCCCCCTCCCTCCCCTTCCCTCCCCCTCCCGTGGCTCTGTTCTGATTTCTCCCCCACCTCCACCAGGAGAGGCCGCCCGCTGTCAACCTGGGGTGGCCTCTGGCAGCCTGTACGTTACGTCTCCTGGTGGCGTCTCTGGTGACCTGTGTCAACCCTTGCAGGGGGCGGGGGGAGCGGGCTAGAGGACACAGCTCCACACAGCCCGGGAGGGGGCCCTGGGAGGAGAGACAGAAGGGCTCGGCTGGAGCCACCTCGGTTCCCGTTCTCTTCAGTCCACCTTAGGGTCTGGGTACGATCCCCGAGCCTTTTGGCTCAACAACTCTACCACTCGAGCCATAGCTCTACTCCTGATTCTTCGGTTCATTGCACCTAAGAGTCTCTCCTTGAACCGTGATCCCCAGATCTCAGCCTCCTGAGGGGCTAGAATGACAGACGTGAGTCCCAGGGTCTTCTTACACAGGGAGACACCCTGGGGTCCAGCAGTTTCTCCGCAGGGGTAGAAGCCAGGAGCCAGGACACAGCGCATCCCATGGGACGGACAAGTGACGAACACAAGCTCCCCACGACCCGGCTCCTGCGGCCATCCGAGGGGCCCAGCCCACGGCCGGGCACAGGGTGTATCTCCTCTGTCCCGTCTGGTTTTATCTCTACCTCGGGAAAGATGAGGGCGTCTCTTGGGACCATGAGCCCCGGGACGCAGGCCTGGCTCCTCTCGGGCTGATGGACAGATATGGGAGGAATGCGTTTGTTGGCAGGAATTAGTGCCGGGCACAGATGGAAGTCACGATCTTATCCACCTTCTCTCTACTTTGGTGGAAAAAATGTGTGGGGGGGTGCGGGGCGTGGGGGGGGAGTGCTGTGGTGGGAGACGGGGCGGGCAAACCGTCCGAGCCGTCTGTCGGCTGCCGCTTGTCCACAGGCCGCGAAGCCCAGGCTCCCTTGTCCCCCCCCCACACACCGCCGGTAGGCTTTTCAAGTCCACGTCCAGCCGTGGGTCGGGCCCAGTGCTCGCAGGTGGGGAGATGGCCGCTTGGAGGCTGGAAGTGGTGTGGGAGACTCGTCTCCCAGGCCCATGCAGGGCGGTGGTGCTGGTTGTGTGTGACCCCGGCATCAGAGCGGCCAGCTGTCCAGCCAAGCTGGGGCTAGAGACCGTGTCCCTGGACAGGCTGACCCACGAGTGTCTTTTCTGTGAGGTTTTTGTTTCCTAACACTCTTCCTTGAATCCTGGAGGAGTGATACACTTCTCCATTCTCCAGATGTCTTCTCATGCCCCCACGCCCTCCTGATCTCTATTCCTCTGGTCAGAAGCGGTGGCTCCTGCCTGTAATCCCAGGCCCTCAGCAGGCAGAGCTGGGCAGCACCTTGATCGGACATGGGGGAGGGAGGATGGAGGTCCCGTCTCAACCAATAAGCCAGGCATGGTTGTAGGCACCTATAACCCCAGCTCTTCAGCTTGCACGCGTCAGATAGGTCATAGTGGTCAGCTGCTCCCAGGCCAAGAGCATGCGACTCCTTCTAAAAACATACATAACACAGCACAAATGGTAGAACAGCTTTCTAGCAAGCACAGAGCCCAGGTTCAAACCCCACCAGTGCTGCCCTGTACGAGAAAACCCCTTTCTTGGTTCTGTTCTATCTCTGCTCGCAGACTGAGGGATTCAGGCAGACCAGAGGCTGGTGAGTTCGGCTCCGAGGCCTTTGCTTGCCTGTCTGTCCGCCGGTTCTAATCCCTTTTAACAATGTGACAGACGTATCGTGTGGCCCACAGTGGTCCTTAGTTTGGGTTCATGAGCTGACACAACCAAGAGCCGTTTGCACTCGGCAGTGTTTCCAGAAACCCATCCAACTCGGATGCACCAGGAAATGACTCAATCCGAGATTCAGGTGGGCGCTTTCTCCAGAGAGGGAGGTGTGACTCGGGCAGGTGTTCGGACCTGGGGCAGACGCCCAGTGCGCCAGACAGAGCCCCTCCTTCCAGTTTGCTCCGAACTTTGCCCTTCCTTCTGCGTCACGGGCTGGTCTTGCTCTCAGTACGTCCACCAGGCACTTCGGAAGCATCAGGAGCTAGCCGCGAACTCTTTCAGATTCCTTCTTGGTGTTGTCACCTGTTCATAGAAACTTCCCCAGGGGGTGCAGACCTGTAATCCTAGCCTCTGTGACCACCGCCGCCGCACAGGCCTGAGCCCTCCCGCCCTGCTGCCAGAAAGGAAACGTTGCCCCGAGACACCGGGGCTCCCCACGCATCAGACTCCCACGTAGCAAGAGTTCAGGTCAAGTCGGGTCTGGGGGGTTAAGGGAGAGGAAAATCTAATGTCCGGCCTTGCTCTTAAGTCAGGCAGCACAGCCGCTCGCGGGGTTAAGATCTAGGCCTCGCTGGTCACTTTAGCCTCCTCTGCTGCGTCCGCCCATGGTGTATAGAGCAGGGTGCTGACACCAGCCCCTCCCTCTGACCTTCTGCCTCTGACTTCTGACCTCCAACCTCCGACCTCTATGAATCTTTCTGGCTAGGTACCATGCGTGAGCTGCAAACCGGAGGTCTGGGGACGCTGGTGTGGTCCTCCTGCTTTGGCCTCCCTCGTCTCTGAGGAGGGTAGACGAGGAAGGAGGAGGGGGACTGCGGCCCGCCCGCCACCCCAGCGCCACAGCGGGGCGGGTCGCTCACCAGGCCACCGGCCGGGTTTGTGCCCTCGGGAGGATTTGTTGGTGAGTCCCCGCTGAGCTCAGGTGAGGAAGGAGGAGGCCCGGCCTCTGGAGGCTGGCCAGGACCAGCACACCGTCCCTTCTTTCCATCTGTCCCATCCTGGTCCAGCAGGTGTGGTCCAGGCCCTGCCCGGCCCGCCCGCCCTGCGGCAGGGATCACCCACTGCTGTGCATTCACGCTGCCGCGTCCTCCTGCCCGCCCCGGCCGCCCGTCCTAGCCACGCAGTGGGACCGGGCAAGGGGTATGGTTGGCGCCAAAGCTGCCACAATTGACTGTGTCACAGCCCCGCGACACTAGAGGAAGCCTGGACCAGCAGTTGGGACCAGAGTGTGACAGGACGCGGGGCTTTCTGCCCCGTCCCGCAACGTCTTTGGGTTTGGGGGAGAAGAGACGTCCCCTGAGGTGTGTGCAGGGCAGAGGCTGCGGGGAGACGCGTGGAGACAGCCAGCCATGCTGCGGCAGGGAGCGGCCTCCCGCCATACCGGCCGGGCTGCCCAGCTGCTCAGTGCTCACTAGAAGCAAAGCCAGGCCCAGCCCAGGGCTGCGTCTCCCCCCCAGCTGACCGCCAGCCACCCGGGAGGAGATGCACAGGTGCCACCTGCCCTGACACGTTGGCGGAGCCGCGGCTGCTCCCGCGGCCTCTCCCCTGCAAACGCTCGGGAAAGGGGGTTTGGCCGGAGGACCTACCGGGAGCTGCCGTCTCCCCGCTTCTCTCTGCGCAGCCTCTGTCCGCCTCTTTTCAAGTTCAAGGCAGGGGTGGGCCAGTTGGGCCTGACACGGCCTAGGAATGGAGCCAGCCGCTGTCGCTTCTCTGGGACGCGTGCTGCAGGGGACAGGCCGGCCGGCCGTGGTGGGGGGAAGGAGAAGGGGGGAGGGAGGCCCCAGACCTGTTTGTTTTGAGAGTACTTTGTGTGTTCATCCAATCATTTGGACATCCGAGTGAGTGTGCGAAGCGGAGCACCGTCACATCTACCTTGTCTTTGCGGTGCTTTGAGGTGCTGGGAGGGAAATCCAGGGGGCTCTCTGTCCTGCCTTCCCTCCCCACGCCCCTGGCATGGGCCCTGGACAGTACTCACCCTGTGCTGTCAGCTCAGGGCCCTGAACCCCAGCGCTCTACCATCTGCCCTTCCTCCTGCGCTTGGGAGAGCGTGTCACCCCTCGTCTGTGTCTAAAGACCTCTGGCTTCTCCATCTCCGTGCGCACCCCAGGCTGCCAGCGACCATCGTTGAACCCCGCCTTCCTGCCTCCCCCTGTCCCGGGACACCATGCTTTATCCATGCCTGGGTAAGCACCGAGCGCAGAGCACCAGGTAGGTGAACTCTGCCTTCCCGGACCTCGCCTCTGTTGTCACGAAATGCTGGTAGCAGGCTGGCTTTATAAAGGAAAGTGGTCTGTCCAGCTGCTTCGACCAGGAGACTGAAAGTCCACACAGCGTCTTAAAGGGGCCGGCCCGCCGGGGCTGGGGTGGACAGTCACGTCAGGAGACGGTGCGGGAAGGAGAGCTGGCCTCTGGAAATAGGAATCTGGAGAGACTAGGTTGCCCCATTCCTTCTGAGGCCGGACCCCTATGGGCTTGAGATCCTCCCTGGCTCTTAAAGCCCCGTTACCTCCAGAATGACCACAGTGACAACCACGGCGCCACCAAAGGCCCTGCTGCCCGGGGGGGGCTCCCCTCTGCAGGGGCCCCTGTGCTTGGCGAGGGTGCTCTGTGCACGGTTCCCCTGGTCCTCCTATCTCTCTTGGTCCTCTGGGGGAGACCTTCCAGTGTGTGTGTGTGTGTGTGTGTGTGTGTGTGTGTGTGTGTGTGTGTGTGTGTGGAGGGGGGGGATCCCACATGGAAGAGGAAGAAGCAAAGCCCTCCCTGTGGGCGTGAACCATGGACCCGTGCGTCTGTTCCTGAATGGCTCTTGTCGATTTAAGTTCACGTGTGGTGCAGCCCAGTATTGTCGGCGTGGGGAACACCAAGGGGGAGGGCGAGGCTGTGGATCTGCCAGAAACCTGCCGCTTACGGGCTCACCTGTCACAGGAACACAAAGGGAAATGGAAAGATGTGGTATTAAAATCTGTTCCTCCCTGGACCGGCGCCAGTGCCCATACAGTTACACGTGGCGTTCCTTGAGGTTTTCCCGGGAAGACGGCAACTCTTTCCTTGACATTAAGATGCCGAGCATGTTTCTCTGGAAATGTCGCACCCCGAAAAGAGGGTGCCCATCTAAGAAGGACAGACAGAACACGGGGCAGGTGAGCCCACCCCCAAAACACCCAGAAACGTCTGAGGGTCCTTTCTATGTTAACCCCTCATCCCCCAGACTTGCTTGGGAGCTGGTGATCTTGGTCTGTCCCCGAATGGCTCTCTGGTGGCCAGGAGACTGGAGGGGGGGTAGGACGCTTCCCCAAGCTCACCAGAGCTGGTGCCCAGCCCCGTGACAGGGGATGAGGGCCTGGCCCGGAGCACAAGGGGCCCTCTGGTCGTTTGTTGACCCGCCGCTCCTGGGCCCAGTCAATGGGCCTTTGACTTTCGATGAAGCGGGGCCCTGTGTGCAGTCAGCTGCTAGTTTTTAAAGCCGTTCCATGTTGACAGGTGAAAGCCGCGTCAGAATTACCCGGCGCGGAGATGTCAGGGAAAATACACCCGAGGAAATTGGAAAATATGACTGGACCCGAGCTTGCGCTCACCCCTCCCCGGCCTCTCTCCTGGGGCCCGCGGGGCTCTCGGATCGCTCGGGACAGTTTTCCTCGTGGAGGTCAGATGGGGAAACAGACCAGGGCCAGGTAAAGCCGCACACGTTGGCTCAGAACCACAACTGGGGTCCAGACCCTGGGGTGAAGGCTTTACGCTGGAGGTGTCTGTGGATTGGAAGATGGCGAGAAGAGCGGGCGGGAGAACCGAGCATGGCCTGCACTTAGGAAGGGAGCGCTGACGGCTCACGAAGGCTTGGGAGGGTGCGGCCAGTGCCTTCCTGGGTGACATTTTCCCTCAAAGAACAGAGCGGGGTACGGCAGAGCGACCTGGGTCCGCGGAGCGGGGGGGACGGAGGGGGCAGCAGGGCGAAGCTCGTTAGAGTCGTGGGAGCATTTTCTGGAAGGGCAGAGGTAGCGCTGGAGTCAGGGGCTCTCAGCCAGGCCGCTGGGGGCTGTCACTCTGGGAATCCGCCGTGCAGCCCTGTGGCCCCTGCTCCGCCGGCCTCCACTCCTGCCCAGGTGTCTGACACCCCCCCCCACCGTGCGTACGGCCCAGGTATGTGACCCCCGCCGGCCCAGGTATGTGACCCCCGCCTCCTGGAATGTGGCTCCTCTGCAGACAGGATCAGCAGAATGACACTGGCTGCCAAGAAACTTCGCTTCCCTTCCCAGCCTCCCCCCCCCCCCCCCCCCCCCCCCCCCCCCCCCCCCCCCCCCCCCCCCCCCCCCCCCCCCCCCCGCTAACCAGCCGGCCCAGCACCCTACCCAGGGAGGAGAGCTCGCAAATCATGGTCTCCAGAAGCCGTCCACGCTCACCCCTTCCGTCCTCCTGTCAGTGGGGTGTCAAGCCCGCCCTCCCCCCCTTCCCCCTGCCCTTGCCTGTGTGACCCCCTCCTTAACTGGACCCAGCAGCTCCCGCCCCATCCCTCAGAGCTGCAGATATCCCAGAGGCTTCGCGTGGGGTATGGAAGAAGCGAAGAGCCCACTGGTAGAACAGAATCCTCCTGCAATGCAGAATCGATTCCCATTCTGGTTTTGTGATGGAGGGAGGGAGGGAGGGAGGGAGGGAGGGAGGGAGGGAGGGCCTTCTCTGTGGTTCTCTGAATCTACCTCTACTAGGAAGGACAGCACCTGCTGAGACTGGTTCACACTCAGAGCACTCGTGTGCCTTAGAATGTTCTGGTAACTGACCACGTGTGTGTGGTATGTAGATCCACCTGTATTCCTGTATGTGTGGCGTGGGCAGGCAGTGAGTGCCCACATTTTTTGGGGGGGTCCGGTCGTGGGCCTGAACTCTGGGCCTGGGCGCTGTCCCTCAGCTCTTCAGCTCAAGGCTAGCGCTCTACCACTTGAGCCACAGCGCCACTTCTGGCTTTTCTTTTTGCTTATGTGGTGCTGAGGAATCGAACCCAGGGCCTCAGGCATGCAAGGCAAGCGCTCTACCACTGAGCCACCTTCCCAGCCTCCTCGTGGGTTTTGATTGGTTGAGAAGGGTCGTCATAAGGATTGATTGACTGAGAAGGGTTCTCATGGGTTTTGATTGGTTGAGAAGAGTCCTCCTTGGTTTTGATTGGTTGAGATGGATTGTCGTGGTTTTTGATTGGTTGAGAAGGGTTCTCATGGGTTGTGATTGGTTGAGAAGGGTCGTCGTGGGTTTTGATTGGTTGAGAAGGATCATCGTGTGTTTTGATTGGTTGAGAAGGGTCCTTGTGGGTTTCTTTTGCCTGGAAGGTCCTTCAGAGGGGCTGGGATTAGAGGTGTGAGCCATGGCACTTGGCTTGGATTAGTTCTGATGGTCATTATTTGTTTAACAACTATCAGCACTGTGCTGGGTGCTGTAATTGCTCTCGAGATGCCTTAAGAGCATCCAAGCAGGGCATTGTGGGTTTTTCTTCAGGGTCCTGAGCCTCCTCAGCTTGGGTTGGCCTTGGGGTCCTATTTGTGAATGAGTGGAGACGACCAAGTTCTCCTACAGTTCACTTGCAAGGCACCAGCAGGCTGCTTTGGTTCCTGGGCCATTGGCTGCCAGCTTCTACAGTACAGCCTCCTTGAAGGTGGGCAAGGAGTGTGGAGAAACTGCTCTGTGAATGCTGATTGCTCTCCTCTGCCCTTGGCTCAATCCAATCCCAGGCCGGGCAATTTCTGCTTCCCCAGCTTTGGTTAGGATGGGTGGATGTCCACAACTCTACTAGAGCTGCAGTTCCACCCCAGCACCGGGCGATGGCTGACGAGCAGGCCTGGAGGCTGCTCTGCACACCATCTGCTCACACGGCAGGTGCAGGCACCGCGGAGGGAGCCCCTCCACGCGGGCCCGTCCTCCTGCCCACGCCTCTGGGGTCTCCCTGGGAGCCACTAGCCTCCCGCTCTCGACAACCAGACAGTGATTGTCAAGGTAGCTGAGCCCCTTGCTAACAGCTGCTCGGGAAAACGTGGCACCAGCTGTTAACACGGGGCCCCGAGGAACTGTGCCCTGGCCTGTGACGGGAGCTGTGTGGCTCCAGGAAAGAGCTGAAGGAGGAGGGATTTCTGTTGCATTGATGCCTTCCGGTCACTTGGGGGTGGGGGGTGGCGGGTTACACGGGAAGATGAGTCAGAGAGCAGAGCCACTGGGTGGTCTGTGTTCTGCTACCTGGCATACTGTGTGTGTGTGTGTGTGTGTGTGTGTGTGTGTGTGTGTGTGTGTGTGTGTGTGTGTGTGTGTGTGTGTGTGTGTGTCTCCCCTGCAAACCTGCAGGAATTAGCAGATAGAGATCCCGCAGGGTAGAATCTGGCAAGATGGCCACAGACGTCAGAACGGTTAACTTACCCACATGGATTGCACATGACCAACACGAGATCCCCGAAGATCAGGGGTGGCTGAAAGAAAACTTGACTCGGTCCGACGCTGATCTGTCACCTCCGGCCAGATCTCTCGGTAGATGGTGCACAGCTGCTCCTCTGCCCTTCAAACTGACTCCCCACGCTGGCTAGGAGCCCCCCCCCTGCCTGAGCCCCGCCTTGCAGTGCTGGTCCTCAGCCCTTCCCTCTCCGACTCCCTCTGGAAGCTTCTCTTTGCCCTCTCACCCCCAGAAGCCTTCCCCTCCAGAGGGACAGCCCGTGGCAGTAGGTAGAGAGGGAAGGCCAGGTTGTATCAGGTTGAACATCCCGATCTGAACACCTGAAATCTAAAACTCTCCCAAAGCAGAAACTCCACACCCACACCACACTAGAAAAGTCCGGGAGGCTGATCTTGGAGTTGGGTTGCTCCGCGTGGGGAAGAGCCTGTTCCTGGGCAGCCTCCAGAAACCACAGGGTCGGGCCCTCGCCCCCTCTCTGATCACAAGAGCTTTCTAGAAGGAAAACTAAGAAACAAAGGGTACGGGTATCCTTAAAGTCTCCGTGCCTGTTGTTAAACTTCCAGAAAGGTTTTTTTTATTCTTCCCAGCAAGAACTAAGGGCTCCAGCCTTGGGGAAGCCTGTGAGGATTGGTGGCGGCGGTGTCTCTGAGTTTGCCCCCTTTCTTTGTGGCTCTCATGTGCATTCTTTGGACTTCTAGCCATGTGCTGGACATTCCCACGCATGTTCAAGCTCAGTGGCTCACCCAACACTTAGAGACGGACATCTTCGCCGGCCTCCAGTTCAAGCCCATGCTTTAGCTGGATGGACACTTGCAGCTGGAGTCTGCCTACCTCCAAAGGAGAAGCTGATCTGTGGTCCCAGAGATTGACTCCCCAAGAATTTAGTTTGCAAATGTAGCAGAATGGCCGCCGTTTCTGAGTTCCCATCCTGGCCTTTTATTCTGCTGCAGGTCATTCGTGTTCTGCTCACGTGTAGGGGGTGGTAAGCCAAGAACACAGCACACACACACACACGCACACACACACACCAAGGGTTCCCGGAGCAAGAGGCAGAGTTTAACCAGAGAAAATTGCTTCCTTGTCAGCTGGTTGCACCTGGCTAATAGCCTGCTCAGCTCTTTGTGACTGGACGGGTATCCTCTCTGCCCCCTCTACCCTGGGCCTGATTTTGTGTGTGTGTGTGTGTGTGTGTGTGTGTGTGTGTGTGTGTGTTCTGCATATGCTGGTTCTGGTCTTGAACTCAGGGTCTGGATCCTATCCTATGGCTTTTTTATTTTGCTCAAGGTTGACGCTCTACCACTTGAGCCACACCTCCACTTCCAACTCTTTGCTGGGTAATTGGAGATGAGAGTCTCCCAGACATTTCTGTCTAGACTGGCTTTGAACCATGATCCTCAGCCTCCTGAGTAGATAGACGTGAGCCACCAGCTCCCAGCAAAGGGGACCTGGATGTTTTATTCTTCTTCCCATTGAATCATGCGATGTGTCACATAGTTGTCTGGAAACGCTCAGCATGAATGCCCTCTCCTAGTGGTTCTCAGATCACAATGCCTGCACACAGCCTGGGTATCTGAGCACAGCGGACAAAACCCCCCACCGCTTAGAGGTGACTTTCAGGAGCAGCAGGAAGGATGGCAGATAGACCGCAAGAAGGACTTCCTGACCACAGAGTTGGCTGTGTGGGAGAAAAGCTGAGAGACTGGGCAAGGAGAAGGTTGTTGGTGAAAAGCTTCCTCAGGGAAGAAGAAGAAGAAAAAACAAAAACAGAATATTTCCATCATATATTTTCTAGCTTCCACTGGGGGCAGTTGTGGGCTGTTGCAAGAGCTCGTGGCTTTGGAACCCAGAGCTGGTACCAAGGCACCTGCCTCCAAGGTCCTGACCAACCCCCCCACCCCCGGGGCAGACCAACCCTGGACAGCAGGGCTATCACCCCCTCAGGGTGGGCTGAGCTTAGCAGAGCTGAGTTATCTGGGCCTGGCGTGTGGAGCACCATTCTCCTCCCGGTTGTACCAACAGACGCCCGGGCCACCCGGAGTCAGGCGCTCCCAAAACCTCCTTCTGATAGGCCCCCGACTTGGGGCTCTGTCCTTGGCCAGATGAATCCAGTTTTGGCGAGAATCCCCTTGAGTCAATCTAGCCGACACCTACCTCTCCGTGAGGTTCCCTCCGCTGACCCCCTTCCTCCCCCGCTCCTTGGCAGGGACTGCACTAGTCCCTGAATTCAGAGTCCAGGCCGGTCTGTCCCTTGTGCGAGCCCCCTGAGGAAATCCCCTGATTCCAGCTCCAGAAGGAAAGGATGAGACAGGAAGGAAGAGAGGGAAGGAAGGGAGGGAGGAAGGAAGGAAAGAAGGGAGAGAGGGAGGGAGGGAGGAAGGAAGGAAGGAAGGAAGAAAGGAAGGAAGGAAGGAAGGATCAGGAAAGGCATCAGACACCCCATTCCCACAAAGTAAAGACCCTCTTCCTGTGATTCTGTGATCCTGTTTCCATGGGCCCTGATTCACTTCCTGTGATTATTATTCTCTGATTCTCCTTTTCTGTTTCTCTGTCTATGGTTCTGATTCTTTTTTCTGATTCCCTGTGACTCCTCTTTTGCTGCAGTTCTCTGATTCTCTATGACTATCTTCCTATGCGTCTGTCTCCAGTTTTCCTCTGATCTTCGATCCTCCCACTCCCAGACCCAAGCTAGGTCTTGGGTTACTTCTGTGGCTTGGAGGTTCTGATCGCCGTCAGTTAATCCAGCAAATCAGACAGAGACGGGGCCGTGGGTACAGAGACACAGCCCAGGGGAAGTAAACCTAGATGCCATTATCCATGAAAGGGAGACTTCATTTCTTCAGTGACACTTTTATTTTTAATAACTGAGGAAGTTTACTCTGGAGATTCTGGAAAACATGGAAATGAGCATTTGCATGTCCATTAGGAGATAGTCTACCCTTAGCATCTCCATACGCAGCCCCACTCCTGGCTGAGTGTCCGGGCTGTGTTCGCAGTGTGACGCTGGGGTGTATTTTTATGTTTAAAGTACTTCATTCTCTAAAGACCTGACATTGCGTCACGCAGTTGATGGTCTGTGTATCAAGTCTGGGACTCAGAGAAACAAATCGAGGTTCTGTGTCTGATTAGCTCTTTCCCATCCCGTGAATTTCAAAGCAACAACAACCTTGGGAAGACGGTTAGCAATTTTCTACAACCTATTCTAGATGTTCCAAGGACTCGGATTTACAAGGTCTGAGTCCTTGTAAACGTTCCCAGCCTCTCTCGGGCTCCCAAGGTTCATTTCTCCTGGTCCGTCTTTTCAATTAGGTTCAGCATGAGAACGAAAACAAAAAATCTTGATTCTGGCCACTTTTTTTTTTTCCTGGAAACACTCTGTTTAAAAAAAAGGAGGGGAGGTTTGCGAGGTAGAAAGAAAAACAGGGAGAACAGGACTAGAAAGGGAAGGGGAGGAAGAAAAGAGAACGGAAAGAAGAGGGCCTTCCTATGATCTGGCGATCTGTTGTCCCTGGGAACAGGGGTCCAAGGACAGGCCACCGGGGTGACACCGCCCGTGCCCAGGACTCCTCAGGTTCAGTGTGTTTCCCTCGTTGGACTGTGCTTTGGCACTGTGCTTTGACTCACTGCCCCTCAGCAAAGCTCGGGCTCTCATTCGCCGTTGACAGAGGCTCCTTTGCTCTTTCCCTCTGGACGCCCCTTGCTCTTGGGAAGGTAGATGTCCTCAGCCCTCGGGGCTGGGAAACTCTCAGGACGTAGGCCCAGCGGCTGAACCACAGCGCAGGACTGCATGGGTGCGTCTGCAGAATGCATGCCTGCCATGCATCTGTTTCTCTTGAATTTTCTTGTTGTCTTTTTCTTTAGATTTTATTATTTCTTTTTTTTTTTCATCACACTTGGCCCAAACCGCATGTACTATCTGGGAATCAAGCAGACTGAGATGAGATCCCACAGTGCGGGGCTTTGCCTGGCGGGGGGAAAAGGCACGCCCTGAAGACAGTACTGGTGGTAATCAGGTTTACTCCAGCCTCCGTTTGCTGCTTAAAGAACGGGGCCCCTGCCTACGATGATCCAGGTTCAGTCAACTGATCGGGTCATCCCTGGGATGGCCACATTCCTCCAGCCCCCGTTGTCAGCACGGTGGGTGCCCTGCCCTGACAGGGGAGCTCTGGAAGGCAAAGTGTGTAACAGAATACCTCCAGCATCACCCTGCATGATCGTGTTGCATTGTGATGCTCTCCCTCGGAAAGGGAGCACGCCACATCCCTGCTCACCGCCCCCCCCCCGGCACACAGAGACCTGCCCTAGTCCAGGTACGTGCTTGACAGTCCCTGACTCAGGACAACTAAACACAGACATCCCAGCGTCCAACTCCCTTCTCCCACCCGCGCAGTCCTGGTTACTTTAGATTTCTCATGCGTTGAGGAAAGATGACCAAGATGTCAAATCCAGTCATCATCTAGCGTGCCTGGTCCAGAACAGGTAGCGCCACCCTAACGAATTCTGCTTACATCGGACTGTCCACTCTCAGCTGGCCTTGGGCAAGGCCATTCCTGTGTCATAAAGTTACTTAGAGCTCTCAACCAATCATAAGGCTACTCAGAACTCTCAACCAATCATAAAGCTTAGAGCTCTCAACCAATCATAAGGCTACTCAGAACTCTCAACCAATCATAAAGCTTACAGTTCTCAACCAATCATAAACTACTTAGAGCTCTCGGCCAATCATAGGGTGGCCCTTAGGAGATCAGTGGTGAGCACACCCTCCTTCCTTTTCCTCCTGCACAGTACATGGGGAAACTGAGGCATGAGGAGGTGTAAGTGCTTTGCCCAGAGTGATCAGGAGAGGAAGGGAGGACATCAAAATTCAAAGACGGAGTACCTACCCACCTACCTACTGGGGGCTGGTGGATGTCAGAGCACTGGGAAGAGATTTTCAAAAGTTTTAAGGTCAGTTTGAAAGTTAGGGCTGGAGGACGGAGAAGCTGGCCAGCGCTGGCAGACGGCCCGCAGCATCCGGCCCAGGGGTGTGGGAGCCTGTGATGGGCCCGGCCTTTGCATCTTTAAATACCTCGGAAGGTCTGCTTGGCGGCGAGGGCCTGGAGCAGAGCCAAGGGCTCCGTTGGCAAACTTAGCTGCTCGAGAGACTTTCTGATAGAAATGCCAATGGCACGTGGACAAAAAGGTCAAGCTCGTTTAGAAAGGTCATCCTAACTGGCCGGGCCATTAGTGCAATCTTGCCTGTGGCTTCTCCCGGTGAGTCTCGGCTGAGATCTCCAATGTGGTCCTCTCTGCCACACAGGGCCAGTGGCCGGAGACGAAAGCCGGGGGGGGGGCCTCCCTCCTGGCCCCTTCTGGAGAAGGATCTGACCCCGTGAATCATCCTGGGGGCTTCTCTCTGGTTACAGACGTAGCAGATTCCTCCATGATCGCTCCCCACTCCCCTTCTATCCCACACCACCTCTCGACGTTCACTCTGCTTTTCTGTCTGTCTGTGCCCCTTCTTTATCGCTTCCTCCCCTTCTTCTACTCCCTCTCCGCTCTCCAAACCCCTGGGGGGCGGGGACGCTCCGGACCGGCAGGCCAGGCCAGCCACCATCCACGGCGCAGTCCATTGTCTCTACCTGTGAGGGCCTCCGACCACTCAGACCCTTCTGAGCAGCCAGTGACGGTCAGTCACGTTCCAGGCTCACAGAGCGCCGCGTCTACGCCTCTGGATGTCCCATCCACCGGCCTCAGGCCTTCCGGGACCTGCACAGGACCCCTGGCCAGTGGCTAGTTTTCTCTCCTGCCCAGCCTGGGGCTCCTGACAGGTGGACGCTGACTGTCCAGACACAGCTTTCTGAGCTGTTTCTCCTCCACTGAGCCGTGCTCACCCGTCCCTGCTACAGGAACACAGCAAAGCCCACCCCAGCGGGGTCCTCTGCATAGATCTGTCTGCAGAAACAAATACCTGCTGCCTTCATTTGGGGGGAGGGGAGGGGTAAAACAGCGAGATATAAATGTGATTCTTAACATTTCTCTCCCTCCTTCCCTTCCTTCCCTCATTGTTTC
The DNA here is from genome assembly GCF_000151885.1 of Dipodomys ordii. Taxonomy (NCBI): domain Eukaryota; kingdom Metazoa; phylum Chordata; class Mammalia; order Rodentia; family Heteromyidae; genus Dipodomys; species Dipodomys ordii. The sequence continues at coordinate 1,593,304 of NW_012267328.1, forward strand.
TCTTCTTAAAACATGGCGAGCATCCTCTTAAAGCAGGATTTATTGTACTTTTACAGCTGGCTGGGGAACACTGCTAACCAGCCCGAATGGTGGAAAATTTCCAAGCTGCACAGTTCACTCGTTTATATGACCTAATAGAGAGATAAATACGCCATGATTCTTCTTAAGGACTGGCTTTTAATTAGATTTTTAATGGATACTCTTTGACTTGCCCCAGCGTAAGTACTGCTGTGTTAGTCCATTATTGTGATTAAAAGCAGCTAACAACGATCATAACCAAATAATTTTCCCCGAATGTTCCAGCTCAGCGTGATGCCCAGGGCTGACAGAGGCCGGGCTGAGCCTGACCCCGAGAGTCCAGGTCCAGGGTGCCCGAGGCTGGGCCCAGGGCTGGGCCTGCGACTGGGGACGGCACCGGCCTGGGCCTGTGCGCGGTGTCACGTGCTGTTCAGAGGCCCCTCGACTTCATTTCCCGGGTGGCAGAGGCTCCTGGGAAGGGTAGTGGGGTTCTCCCCGGTGTCTGCTATCAGCTGGGGTAGGATTCAGCAAGCCTGCCGGGAGCTCTGGAAGCCTGGGCTGCCTGCCCTTCAGCTTGCCCCTGGTGTACCGCCGACCCCCGGGGCCCTGGGGGGGGGTTCTCTGTGGAGCCTTACTCCCGGTAAGCCCGTACGTAACGGGTGGGGGCATTCTGGGTGAGTTTTACACGCGTACGTTTGCTGAAGGGACAAAAGGGGCTTTTCACAAGGCCAGAGTCATCGTGGACATTTTTTTTAATATTATTTTTTGGGAACTACTCAGAACAGAAATCCCAGTTACTATGAATAGCGTGTGTTTATTCTCCTGTCGTTTCCTGGGCCTGCGTTGATAGCTCTATTATTTTCTCTTTCAGAAATGGCAGCGTGTTGTTGCCTTAGTAATATATCACGGGCGGTTTCCCATGCCACTAAATGACCGTCAGTGAGGTTGCTTTTGAGGCCCGTCAGGGGCGCCATTACACAGACGTGCCATAATTTATTACTCTCTGCCTTCCACCGGCCGTTTACACGATGGTAAGACCTTTATTATCGTAAGCAACACGTCAATGAATATCCCATTTTAAAATATTTGCACATTCCGGGGTGAAAATGTGGCCTGATTTTGCTCTGTTCTGCCAGGATGTCTTCTAGAAAGGCAGAGGAACGAAAGCTAACAGCCCTGGCCCTTGGAAACGGATTGCCTCTTCTCCTGTGCCCCGAGATTCCAGTGCTCACTTTTGCCCCTGTTTCTCGATCCATAGTTGTGTTTTGGTTTGGTTTGGTTTTGAGTCGCGGGGAGTTGGTTTATTTCACCTTTCCTTCATGTGAAGGCCGCGGGATCCATAGTTGTGTTTTGGTTTGGTTTGGTTTTGAGTCGCGGGGAGTTGGTTTATTTCACCTTTCCTTCATGTGAAGGCCGCGGATTTCCTCCTCTCATCCTTTGCTCGTTTCGTGGCTTCAGTTTGGTTCCCTTGTGAAGAACTCTGCCAAGATAATTCTCCTTCCTGTCTGCATTACTTCGTGCCGAAGGAAAGTCAGGGCCAACTTTGGATCTGCGGTGGGGGAAATAGAATATCATCCCTGTGGTCCTCCTGGCCAACCCAGGACGTAGTTCACATTTCTATCGACCAATCTGAGTTTTTTTGTGTGTGTAATTGTTGCTTAAGCCCCATTTTGAGTCCAGAATCTTCCATGTGCTAGCTTTGTGAATTTGGTCCTCACACCCCTCTGCTCTGAGACTCGGGCTCCTCATCCATCAGACAGGATGCCGACGTCGCTCTTTTCCATAGTGACAGGTGTGATTGGGCGTATAAAAACACAGTGTCTGGCGCACATCCTCAAAGGCTCTGTGATGGACACACAGGAGCTGAGCAGAATGGGCGCCCAGGTACAGGTAGCACGGAGCGACCCCAGACTCCCAGGACAGGGGCACAGGCCGAGTCAGAGACGGTCCTTCCCTCTCCTGTGGAACGGGCCTGCGGCAGGCCCCTCACAAGGCTCACCTCCATCCTGGCACCCGGCCGTGGGAACAGAAGCACTCCCAGGACCCAGGTCTGCCCTGGGAGGGTGACTCGGCCTCACATTCCCCCGCAGGGAGCCAGCTGGGTGCCTGGTACGGCCAAGCCAAACGTGGAGCTGGGGGTCAAGCGGCGACAAGGAGGTTTGTTTTGGCGATCGGGTTCCTCTGACGTATTCCCGAGAGACGGGGACCCGGAGCCTCTGGGGATGGCCGGACGTTGGCTCCGCTCTCCGAATGCTTCCCAGGGGCAGGAAGGGCCGGGAAGTGGCTTTTAACAGGGCCTAGCTTTGCCTTGGGGCTCTCTGTTCGGCAGCCTGGTGCCTTCCACACTTTCTTCCCGGCATTGAGTCCCTCCCGTCTGCTCTCCAGGTGAAGGCCGGGGGCTCACCTGGGGCCAGGGAAGAGGCAATGTGACCTTATTTGGAGCTGGTTTGTGGGAAGCAGCAGTCTGGCTTCTTTGGCGTGGCGAGGACTCTGTGGGACGGGGTGGGATCCGCATCGAACCCTTTCCCGGGATTACTCCTGTCGGCTTCTGCCTCCTCGGGGACCACACTAGTAATTTCCACATCTCCCTCCTGCCACGCATGACTGCTAAGGATGAAAATTAAAGCAGTGGGAATGAAAGGTGAGAAGATAGAGTGTTAAGGCTCGCAATTAGACTGGGCTCCGGTTTCAAACCCGCCAGGGGGGGAACTCTCTAAAGCACTTTTCCCCACTCATTAAAATGAGGAGGCGAGGCTGGACGATCGCCCCCATCCCTTGTGTCCAAAACATCCCAGAAGGCTGTGCGAAATCGCCGCTGGACGCGTCCGCAGCACCTCCCCACCCGTACCACACCCCTGGAATGGAGCGGGCAGCGTGCAGAGAGGAGACGGGCCGGTCTTTGTACTCTGAACATCTGGGCAGCCACGGCTTAGATGCTGCTGGACCTGACAGCAGAGAACCTGCATTCACGCGAGCTCAGTCACGCTCATACACATACTGAACGCAACTGGAACGGAGCCGTTTGCCTTCCTGACCTTACTTTGTGACTCTGTGAAGAAAAAGAAAAATTTAAGAGAGAGAGATAAGACTCAACTCTAGGTCTTGTGAGTAGCAAATAAGATTCTGTATCTAAAACTACGTGCAGACTGCAGAACTCTGCATCATGAGAACAGCCGCTGGGCTGCGTCAGGGAAAAACGTCCACGGGGGCCACTGAAAGACTCAGGGGTATTGTCCCGGAGTCGAGAGTGACTGAAGCAAGCGAAGACCGCTCCACCCCTCATCTCCCGTCCCCACACCTGAGGGGGTTGAATCTGCCTACCTGTCAGGAAAGAGAAGGACAGGGGGACAGGGGGACAGGTGGAAAGGTGTTCCTTCATCACGGGCCGGTTCCGTGTCCCCGGCCCTTCCCTTACGCAGATAATTGATGTGCTAATTATGCCACCTTGCCACTGCTCCCCAGGTAAATGAAAGAGCTGCGTGTTGTCAAATGATTCCGTAACTTAACAGGATTCCTTCCAGGTACGTGGTGTCATGGCTCAACCCTGCCTTTGTATCGCCAGAATTTGTGTGGAGAGGAGATGGGGGGAAGGCGCCCTTAAAGAAGTGTTTTCAGTACTTAACGCCTCCTGCCCCCTCTGCTCACGGCGTCTGGTGAGGTACGGTGCACACGTGCAGACCACTGGTGTGCAATGCTCATTGCACACCCAGGAGAAGCTCACCGCCCCTGTGGCTCGTGGTTTAAATTCCTTTGCACGCCTCTTCCTGCCCTCAGTACTGCCGAGAACCTGGGGTTCATGTCACATACATAAAACTTGGACCAGGGCCTCCTTGTTACACACTCACACACACACACACACACACACACACACACACAGAGGAATGGCCACAAGTACAATGGATCCTGGAGCCAATAGGCCCCAGAGGATACAAAGACCTCCCCTCATTGGACAAGCTGAGAACACAGAGGTTCAGAGAGGTTAGGAGGCCTGCCGGGTGCACACAGCTTGTGGGAGTTTTGCCCCTGGGGAGCACATTCCTTCCATGGTACCAGCCCATCCCCACCCACCCCAGCCCCCACTGGAGGATCCTTTCCCTCCCCAGGGCTGTGAATTCACCTGCATGGGGCCCGGTCCACTTTGCCAATGCGCTTGCTCCCTGGTCTCTTGGAGCAATCATGGAGTTGAGATCCTGAAAGCCCTAGCCGTAGGAATGGCAGGAATTGTGCATCCAACGGGCACCCACTGGGGCCAGCAGTGAGGGCTGAAGGGCTGAGGTCGACTGCCAGCCTAGTTAATCTCTTTCTTTTAAGAGATTGTCAGCTATAAATGTCCAGGAGGTGGCCAGTGATCCATGGTGAGCACTAAACGATTTGTAAGTCAGAGCTCTCTATTGATAACAAGCGATGTCAGAATCCGTCAACTTAACAACGCATGAGGAAAAGACAAATCAATCACGCCCGGGTCTCTCTCCGAAGGTGGTTTGGGAGGTATCGTGTGCAGATCAAGTGTGGAGACACGTCTGTTTAGCGGGTGCTTTAGGAACAAACGCTGGCATGGTAATTGAGGAATCGTTGGCTCTCTACGCTTCCCCTGGCTGGGAAATCTGCCGGACAGAGGACCCTCAAGGCCCCACATCAAGTAGGAGCCCCCTCCTCCTCAGACAGCTCGCTCATGGAGGAGCAGGCCCCAGGGAGCTCACAGGGAAGGTTCTAGAACATTTTCTGACCCTTGGCTGCTCCTTACCTAGAGGAACAGATTGAACGATTCCCCCTCCCCCCCCTGCCACCACCCCCCCAGCCCAGCCCAGGCCCCGCCCCCATCAGCCGGGGCTACCGGAGAAGCTGCCATCCGGGGACCCAGGGCCACCACCCCCCCACCCCCACCAGCCCTGCCTCTACCAGGCCACTAGCTTTCTTTGCTTGTTTGTCTTTTGCTGGACCTGGTGCTTGAACTCAGGGCCTGGGAGTTATCCCTGAATCTGACTTATTCACTTGCTCCTTAGTCATTTGGCTCACCTGCGGTGGAAGGTTCTAGAAAGTAGGACTCTGCCTTACTCAAAGCTGCCTGTGCACAGCGCGGCCCGTGGACAGCTTCCTCATGGAAGTTGGGTCCTGGCTGCCCACGCCTCCCGGCAAGGGTGGTGCTGTGAAGGGGATTGTGGGGGGAATCTCAGCCTCATCCCAGACCCAAAACAGCAGGGCGAACGGGTCATGGATCACAGGCGTGTCCGTTTAACAGCTGTAAACTTCTAAGAAGCAGACATAAGCCAGGCACCAGTGGCTCACGCCTGTCATCCTAGCTACTCAGGCTCAAAGCCAGCCCGGGCAGGAAAGTCCGTAAGACTCATCTCCAGGGGACCACCAGAAAACCAGAAGTGGGGTTATGGCTCAAGTGGTAGAGGGCTCACCTTGAGCGAAAAAAAAAAAAAAAGCCCAGGCCCTGAGTTCAAGCCCTATGACCAACCAAAAAAAAGAAGAAGCAGGTGTGGGTGGGTCCCCGTGGGAAGGCTCGGCAGAACCTGGCGGAGGGAGGCTTCCCGGCCGCGGTTGTTTAGTTGTCTTTGCAGTAACACGGCGCATGACTTTAGGCCTGGATTTCAGGAAGCTCTCTGCCGTGTTGGAGAGATTCCGAGACCCCTGTTGGCTGGGACTGGAGGAAGAGAGTCACTACAAATGGAATGTTCTAGAGCCACAGAAATGTGTTTGGGGGGATTGGTGGCCAGTCTCCTCATGTGGACCAGGACAGACTTGGTTTATCTCCTCTCTTGGGAGATCCTCACCCTCTCCTGCAGCTCTGAGGCCTCCGGTCTTAGCATTTTCCTCTCCTTACTAGGACGCATTGGTCAAGGCTGACAACAATGCTTCTCTGTTTTTTTTTTTTTTTCCATCTGTGAAGATGGCATTTCAAACAATAAAGTCGCATTTGCAGATAACAGGGGTCTGCAAATAGCATGCACAGTACAACCCACCCATCACTCAGATCGGAGGGAAGGAAGGGGGAATTCCAGAGCTGAAGAGAGGTGGATTCGTTTTTATTTTTCAAAGCTAAGACACTAAACAGATGTGAAGGCTAGGAGGAGCCAGGGTAATCCGGGAAGATTCTCTTGTTTGGTTTGTGCGCAGGCAGGTGGAAGTTGGAGAATATCTGATCTATAAAACACAGCCTATAGGCGCCGTTTCTTGTCCAGCCACACTTCACACATCATCCACAGCAATCCTGCTCGCCGGAAGGGTTCCCACAGAGAGAAAGCCAAGCCGGCCCAGGCCACTCAAGTCATAAAGCACGAGGGAACATTGGGTTCTCCTTAATGCTCTGCGGAAAGCCAACATGAAAATGAAGTTAACCGAGTTCAACTGAGTTCTTAAAAGCTGGATGGAGGGACACAACCCACATTTTCCTGGTGGAGGAAATGGAAGGAAAACCTGTCCTCTCCTCCTGCATCTCTCCACCCTCGGTTCTCGGTGGAGCTGAGCTGGAATAAACAAGTGTCTAATTTGGTTGGAAACGTTGGAGAAGAGAGGCCAGCTCCGGCCACGGGGTGCATTTCAAACAAGTGTTGACAGGTGCCCGAAGCGGGGCTGAACCGGCACAAACCCCCTGCCGGGGCCCAGGGCTCGGGACGGGGTGGGGGAGGGGCTGTTCTGACGGGGTTTGTCTGGGCCTATTGCTGAGGCTCTTTGATATCTAGACCCGCCAGACACAGCGGCTCTCCTGCGTGCACCGGCACCTCTCGGCACGTTTGCCTGGAGGCGGTAGCTCTCCGCTGCGTCCGCCTGTGCTTTGGAACCGAGCAGGAGTTTGTAGGCCCCAGACGTAGGCCACGACCCAGTATTTCAGAGGAAGCACGGGTGACGTGGCACACGATCCACCTTCTTCCACTTCGTACCCAGATCCGCCACAGAAGATGCGGCCGAGTGGGCCATTGCTTGCTGGAGCCAAGGATGGTGGAGGCCTGTGATCCCCACGCCCTTCCCCCCCATCCCCACCCCCCACCACCCCCAGACCACGGGTCTCAGCCTGCTGACAGACAGGCTCATGAGGGCTCCCAGTCCGCGCTGTATATTTTCTGACGTCTTCCCTCCCTGCCTCTTGTGATGGTTGGGAAGTCTTGTGTGGCATAGCTCGCCTTGGATAGCTGGCTGCTTCCTGTGTGTGGGGGGCAGGGGGGGGGACGTGGGTAACCCCCACGCTCTCCATCGGAACCAGCCCGCTGACCCCACAGGAGCAGATTACACCGAGAGAAGAGCTGTGTCTCTGATGCGGGCCGCGTACTCCTCCGTACAGGAGACACGAAAGGGGGGGACCACAGCCACCCCGTAAATCCGTGATGGCCTGTTGGCCTCCACTCAGGCGGGGGGAGGCTGTCCTGAGAGATGAGGACTTTTTTGGGGGGGGGAGTGGGGGCAGCACATCTGGCATTCATTGACTGAGGAAAAGGGAAGGGAAGGAAAAAAGATCCCCAGCCTTGGGACAGAATTTCAATTCTTTTCATGTTGCCGAGTGGGTGAGAAGACACGCCCCCCCAGAACCAAACCGAGGGGGGGCGGGGGGGGGTCTGTGGGCTTCCTTTCAAGTTTTAAAGGGGACATAAAAAGGCACATGGATTTCTGTGACGAAGCTCGCTGGCTGGCAGGGTGGGTGTCCTTTGGAAAAGGGGGAGCTGGGAGGGGGGGGCATTGGGCGATTGGAGCTGGCCGTCAGTGTCTTCTCCGCTTCTGGGGTTGTGATGTTTCTCCTTCACTGCCCTGTGGGCGGGCCGGGGTCAGAGCTTGTGGTTAAGAGACGCCAGGGCGGGCAAACTGGAAAGGGATAAAAGTTTAGAGGGCGTGTGTGTGTGTGTGTGTGTGTGTGTGTGTGTGTGTGTGTGTGTGTGTGTACACACACGCGCGTGTGTGCTAGCTCTCTCCCGCCCCTTCTCTTCTCTCTGGTTCTGTGGAGCGATCTGGTTCGTAGCCCAACATCCCCAAATTCAGACCCCCTTCCCACCCCACCGCTTGGGATGGGACGGAAGGAGAGTCCACACATACCCTCATCCCTGATAGCCCAGGAGGCTATGAAGACCCGCCAAGACTTTAAAATCAGAATAGGTCTCGGGAAGCCCGAGCGGCTCACAGATGACATCCAACAGTGGGATCCCCACTTTTAAGTTTTAAAGTGAACTCTGGCTCTACCCTTTATGGCTGGCTTAATTATCCTGGACTCCCGAACAGCTGTCTATTGATTCCAATTAGCGTGATTGACAACTCTTCTGGAGGTGCGGGCTAATCAAGTGGAGGAACCCCGCCGAGATTCATTTCCTCCTTTGCAGCCTCTGCTGGGCAAGAGGAAACTTAATAGAGAATCGAGATTCCGCACCCAGGGCCGTGATTTACTTTTTCTTACGCAGCCCGGCTGTGTCTGGGCTTGGGGAGGGGGCGAAATTTTTATTTTCTGTTAAATGGCAGTTTATTTGTGAACCAATCTAGAATTGGTTCTGTTGCCTTTCCTTTTTCTTCCTCTCTATATTTTGTGGATCTAAGTTGCTCCCTTGAGTGTTGAGGGATTTTTTTTCCCCAAAAGGACCCACCAAGTCTTTTTATTACTTTCTACACCACATTTAGAAGTCGACAGGAGCTTCTAAGGACGGCCAACTTTCCCTCCTCTCTCTTTCTCTCTCTCTCCCCCCTCTCTGCTCTCCTTGATGTTTATAAAATTCACATGCAGATCTTTGGTTTTCCCTAAGGATATATTTAGATAAAATAAGAGAGGAGCTGTGTGAGAGGTCAGACTCCACAGGCAGAATCTAAATGTGCTCCCTGGCAGGAACTGAGGCAGCCAAAGCCTTCAGCCCATCCCCATGGCTGGTGAGTGCCCGGTACATGGAAACTTCTGGAAGGGGTGGATGTGATCTGACGGTGGGGCCCACGGCCTTGCCAGGGTGTTCCTTCCCTGTGCTCTCCTCCCAGTCGCAGAAGGAATCTGGAGTCACAGCAACACGCTCAGTGTAAGCAGCGTCATGTGGTGACAAGACCAATACTGTTAAAGGCTGTGTCATACCTGGTCCAGAGAGGTCGGTGGTCAGGCATTAACTGGCATTTCATTTGACTGTAAATTCCACAGCGGACACAAGGTTGGTGTATCAGCACCGCCCTGTGGATGCAGCCAGATGAGAACCTGTCCTCTGGGCTGGGTGGAGATCCAATAACAACAGAGAAACATGACTCAACTTTGTGCCTGGTGTGCTGCCCAGATAGAATAATGAGGGGGTGGATGGATAGATGAATGGATGATGGATGGATGGGTGGGTAATGGATGGATGGATGGATGGGTGGATGGATGATGGTTGGATGGATGGATAGATGGATGGGTGGATGATGGATGGATGATGGATGGATGGGTGGGTGATGGATGGATGGATAGATGGATGGGTGGATGGATGGATGAATGAATGGATGGATGGGTGGATGGATAATGGATGGATGGATAGATGGATAGCTGGATGGGTGGATGATGGATGGATAGATTGGATGGATGGGTGGGTGATGGATGGATGGATAGATGGATGGGTGGGTGATGGATGGATGGGTGGATGATGGATGGATAGATGGATGGATGGATGGGTGGATGATGGATGGATGGATGGATGGTTGCATGATGGTTGGATGGATAGATGAATGGATAGATGGATGGATGGATGGATGGATGATGGATGGATGGATGAATGGATGGTTGCATGATGATTGGATGGATGATGGCTGGATGGAAATATGACAATAGATGATGGATGATGGATGAATGGATGGAGTAGACAAGATAAGACAAGGAAAGTGTTTTACACACACAACATAAAAATAACAGAACATTTTCTGGGCAAGTAAAGCCCGAAGTCTATCCTGAAGAAGGAGTTCATAGGCTTTGCGAGCTCGTGCAGTAGGGGAGGCAGCCCCATGCCTCTAGCCGTGGTGTAACTCTCCAGTAGGAGGAGAGCAGTTGGGAAGAAAGGCCAGGGTCCAGCGCTGATGTGTCGGTGCCACCTCCGGGCTGACTGGAAAATACTCTCCCCTTACTCCCATTGGGGTCCTGTCCCGTCCATCTGGAGGAGAAACGGGGAGAAAAGGAAAGAGGAAAGAGACATCTCCACTTCACCGGGAAACCCAGGTGTCCACACCCGGCCATACAAAGCCAGCTCCTTCCTGGTAAAAATAAACAAACGTGTGTGGCAGCATTTCTTAGCCAAAATAGAGCCGACAACGATAAATACAGACACCACCGCACACCCACCCCGGGACGCACGACGCTCTGTCACCCATTCCAGCACGTAGGTCCCAGCCAAGTAGATCTCAGCGTGGTCTGTCATTTGTCAGCCACCAACACCGGTTTACAAGTCCTCACGTCACCTCTCACCAGGACAGTGGCTCTTCAGACAAGTGGACCTTCCCAGCTTCCTGCAGGCAACCGGGCTCTGTGGAGAGAGCGTTGCGGGGCTGTCCTGCCCATCATCCCTGTTCCCCGGCTAGGTACAGCGGGCGGGGTAGGAGGGAGGTTAATTACCTGCCCCAAGAGAACCAAGTGAAGAACAGCACCGTCCTGCTCCAAGTCAGTGCCGGCGTGGATTTCTGCCCGCTTGCTCTGGTTTTCTTAGGATCTTTGAATAGCCTAAGAGCTCTTCGTTTGGGGAGTCGTACTGCTCACCATCAGAGAAGCTGGGGCTGGGGGACACGTTAGCATCCAGGAGCAAAGCCAGGGTGGCCTGGGTCTGAGGAGCCTACAGGACCTCAGGTGGCAGCGTGTCAGCTACGCATGGTGGTGCTCTACAAATGGAACAAGAGTCCCCCTTAAAGGAAGGAAATTTGCCAGTGAAAGTCTCAGAACTTACCTCTGCAGGGCAAGGGCCTAAGAAGGGAGAGAGCAGACGGTGTTCGGGGCCAGCAGGAGCGGCACAGGCCCGCAGGGAAGATCTCAGAGCAGAAGGGTGTGGACAGGGGGACGGACAGGGGGAGAGGCAGGGGACGATTACCTCTGAGAAGAAATCGCCTTTGTTTGTAATTGCGCACACTCGGGGCTCGTACTAACAACTGCAGGAGCCGGCTGGGAGGTAGAGGGAGACGGACACGCTGCTTCCCGCTGAGCCAGCTTTGGTGCTGGGAAGAGTGGGAAAAGCCCTGCGTGGGGCCATGATCAGAGGAGATGTCCAGACCCAGACAGAGAGGTCGCCCCTCTCTGTCTCTCTCTCTCCTCTTCTCTCCTCCCTCTCTTGGCATCTTCCTTGCCTTCTCTCTGGCTTTTACAGCCAAGGCAGAGCGAGCAGTACCCGCAGCGCATCGGTGTCTGGAAGCTCCCCCTCTGCCTCTGCTAACGGGAACGCATCCCCGGTGTTGGCTCCCACAGCAGAGCTGTGACCTTTGCCCCTCCGCGCAGGGTCCTGGCGTGGGGTTCTCAGGGTGCCGGGCAGAGGTGCTGCTGCCAGACCCTGGCCCAGAGTTCAAATACCAGTAGTGCCTTCTCTCCACCCCCTCAAAAAAATGATGCAGGAGCGAGCAGGTGGATATTGATTATTCTGGATAGAGAATTGATGCGTGGAGGACAGCCGTGCTTCCGGAAGTGACCGGATGTGGGTGGTCACGCTGTGACCAGACAAGGCCCAGTGCAGAGACTGTGGGCAGGTGGATGGACAGATGGACGTGGGTAGATAGACATGTCTGCCCCCTTCTTCCTGTCATGTGGACTGCGCCCGTGCCAGACTGCAGGGGCCTCACACTGGGCTATCAGTCATCTTGAGAGAGAAGGCCGAGAGATCGGTTCTGGCTCTTAGGTCCACTCACATACCTTCCCTCCTCTCTTCCCGTGGAGGTCGGGAGGTTGAGGGATCTTCGATCTGGCGCTATCACGCCAGGTTTTGCTACGTCGATAAGGCAGCCCCCCAGGGGCTGGGGGTGGGGGAGGGCACAAGGGAGCCACCAGGGCAGCTGGGGTCCAGACAAAGATGCATCTGGAAGCCTAATCGTGATCGTGTTCTCCACTAAGTGTTCACGCATCTGTCTCCCCCAGAGGGCAGGAAATCAAGCTGTCGGAGGCGGGGCGGGGAGAGGAAACCCGGACGTCGGCCTCCAGCTCGAAATGTGCAAGACTGTGTTGGGCGGTTGGGCCATCGGCCCGCGGGGTCCCACTGGACGTGGGTCGAGCTGTGGCTGACGCAGCTCATCTGCCTCCCGGCTGAGGGATAAACACAGACAAGCCGAGTTCTCTCAGTGGAAAGACGCTTTATGGCGCCAAGACAGGGACGTATTGGGGTTGTATAAACAGGTAGGAAGGGGCAGGGGGAATTCCCCAGCCGAGCAGACGGGGCGCAGACGGGAAGCGGAACTCAGCTCCTCGGGGCCGGCCGGGAAACCACACCGCGCTCCCTGCGGGGCTCGCTCGCTTATCCAAATAAATAGAGCCCCTCGTTTGCGTCCAGCTTCTGTGATGTCCACGTGTGATTGGAACGGTGTCACCAGACAATGTCACCAGTGGTCCTGCAGTGTCCATCCGTGACAGCTGTGTGCAGAGGGGTGTTCCCTTAGGAAGGAGAGAATGTTCCAGAAGCTCGTGGCTCAGGACCTGTGCAGGCTGGCCGCATCCTCGTTGGCTGGCCTCGTGTGTAGAGCCCGTGCCCGCTTTGTGCCCTTCGCAGGCTGCGGCCGAGCCCGGGATCCCGGGCTTGAACCTGCGTCCGTGGCTCCCCCCGGCGAGCCCCACCCCCAGGGCAAAACACCAGTCACGGCTGTGAAGCCGTGGAGCGGGCGCCGGGCCCAGGCCAGGCCCCACGCCAAGCTGCGCGCCCTGCACCCGCGGGGACCCCCGGGCAGGTCTTGAGCCGGGCCACAAGCTAGGGTGCAGCGTGGCGCCAGCCGCGCAGGGCGGGCCTCTGTCCAGACCGGGGTGTGGGACCCCATCTTCAGATTCACCTGTGCGCGCTGCACCTCCACCAGACAGACACAGGCAAGATGGTGCGCCGTGTGCTCACCAACACGTGGGTGTCCCGTCCCCTCTGACAGACAGCGGGGACACCCTCAGCCCCCACTGCCCACCCCAGGCTATCCCAAGGCCCTGGTCCAGCCCCACACTGCCCACCCCAGGCTATCCCAAGGCCCTGGTCCAGCCCCACACTGCCCACCCCAGGCTATCCCACAGGCCCTGACCCAGCCCCACGCTGCCCCAGGCTATCCCACAGGCCCTGACCCAGCCCCACGCTGCCCCAGGCTATCCCACAGGCCCTGGTCCAGCCCCACGCTGCCCCAGGCTATCCCGCAGGCCCTGGCCCAGCCCCACGCTGCCCCAGGCTATCCCACAGGTGCTGTTCCAGCCCCACACTGCCCCAGGCTATCCCACAGGCCCTGGCCCAGCCCCACGCTGCCCCAGGCTATCCCAAGGCTCTGCCCCAGCCCCACGCTGCCCCAGGCTATCCCCCAGGCCCTGGTCCAGCCCCACACTGCCCCAGGCTATCCCACAGGCCCTGGTCCAGCCCCACGCTGCCCCAGGCTATCCCACAGGCCCTGGTCCAGCCCCACACTGCCCCAGGCTATCCCACAGGCCCTGGTCCAGCTAAACAGCAGCGTCAACACAAGGGAGTCGTGAGATCGTGCCCAGCACGGGTGCTGAGGTTTATTGGGAGCGAGCACACACGCATGGGCACACACGCGTGTGCGCACACGCGCGCGCGCCTGGTCACACGAAGTTGTTAAACAGCAGTGTCAACACGATGGTGAAGAACGAGGTGACCAGGAAGTCGTACACCACCCAGTGCCAGACCAGGGGCTGCGTCAGCGCGTGCCACAGGTGATCGTAGGAGGCCAGCGGCGCCGTGGGGCCCTCGTCCGCCGCCGCGTCCATCAGCAGGTACAGCTGCTGTGGTCCGGCCGGCATCCCGGGAGAGCTGGCGGGGTCTGCTGCGCACCGGGCCGAGCGGCCGCCGGGTCCCCTGGCGGGCCAAGGCCTGCGAATGAAGCTGGAGAGAGATTCGGGTGAGAGGGCGGCAGCCAGGCGTGGCCCCGCCGGCCCCGCCCGCTCCGATGTCACCCGGGGCCCTGTCACGGGTCAGGCCCACCCGGGACAGACCGGTGGGGTACAGTGCTTTTCTATCTCAAGGCACAGAGAACCGCCAGCTCCCACTGAGAGCTGTTCGGGTCTGCCCCAGCCTGAAACTACTCTTCTCTCCTTGTGCAGACACCGTCAGGATGGCTAGGACAAAGGTCTTAATCCAAGGAGCCGGGGGGGGGGGGGGGGGGGGGGGGGGCGGGGGGGGGGGGGGGAGGATGGAATGCCTCCACTCCCTTTTGGGGGGGGTTGCATGGTGCCTTTGGAGGCTTCTGTGGCCATGTCTGGGGAAGGAGCAGCACTGGGTTTTGAACTCAGGACTTTGCCCTTGCTGGGAGTGTCCTCTACCACTTGAGCCATGCCCCCAGTCCGTTCCTTTGTTTGCTCTAGTTAGGCTTGCGTTTTGCCTGGGCCTGAACTCAGCAGGCATGCTCCCATCCCTCCCTCCCACGTAGCTGGGACCTCAGGCGCCCGCCACCCAGCTGGAGGACAGAGGTGGACATTCCCTGACGTTTTCAGAGCTGGCCTCGAATCGCGATCCTCCCAATGTCTGCCTCTTGAGTAGCTGGGATGGCAGGACTGAGCGACCATCCCAGCAAGACCCCTTCTTTAAAGAACCCTCCATCGGGAGACCACCACCGGCCCCCGTCTTGTTTGGCTAGCCCAGCTAGACCCCGTGGGAGCATTAGGCTACCCAGAGCATCCAGACAAGACAGGAGTCCCGAAGTCATTCATCCACGTGACCCCGAGACACTGGTGGACTCTGGTGGGCCGGAGCCCCCGCTGTGGCGTTTGGTGTATCGGTTCCCGTTTGCACAGCTTGGGTCTGGGGTTTCCTTCCATCTCTGCTCAGGGGCTGCAGAGAAAACCACCTCCCGAGGGTAGATCGCCACCCTCCTCCCCGGCTCTGATCCCTGACCTGCATTTCCTCAACAAGGACCTCAGCTCTGTTGGCAAACAAAACACCACGTGCTGGCGTGGCTTTGACCGTGGTGCTCAGGTTTGGAGCCTGGGAGACATCGACGCCACGCGCCTTGTACCACGTGAAGGCGGTGCACTGTCCATGGTGGTTTGTCATCTCCTAGGAAGCCGGGGCCGCAGCTCCCACCTCCCGGGGCGGTGGGTAGGGAGCAGCCCACCCTGCCGGGCCTCCGCTCCCAGGCTAAGGGGCCTGAGGGTTTCTCTATGCAGCTCAAGTAAGGAAAACCCCAGCCAAGAAAGGTCCGTGTGCAGCCCGGGACCACACAGGCCGGGACGGAGGGCAGGCAGAACCCCACCACGCAAGGCCCGCTCAACAGACCCCAGGGAAGGTCGCAGTTGGACTTGGAGGGGGAGCGTGCGACCTTACTCCCAGACATGGGAGGATTACTCCATCCCAGAGATGAAGACCAGCCTGGACAAAAGAAGCAGAAGAAGACGACGACGACGATGACAAAACACAATTTGGGTTTGCTTTACCCGAGCCTCTCTTCCTATACCTGTCCTCACTCCTTGCTGCTCTGTGACTTTTGGTAACTTACTATGCCACTCTGGGCCTCGGCAACCACCTCTCAGAAGTAGAGAAACGTGGGCTGCTGCGAAGGTGAAATAATCCACAGAGCTTAGCACGGTGTATGGCCTCGATGCCGGCAGCCTTAGATTGTTCTAGAAGGCAAGGATCCAGGTTGGTGGTTTACCTAAGAAACATCTCTGGGACTTTGAATGATGCCAACACCCCGGCCAGCGGGGCAGGGGTTCGGAGACTTTCCGAGCTGGCGATTACCACGCGGACGGCTGGGGTGGTCCTGGGGCGTCATGTAGAACAGTTATATGCTAAATAGTCTTGTAACTATTTTCATGCCTATTAGGAAAACTAATTAGCGTCTCAACCCTGATTTCACAGGTCATTTGTTTAGGTTGACAGTCCTCTGCCAACGGCACAGAGGTACACATTAGATGCGAATAACCCACAGGTTAGCGTGTGCACACTGATGGTGAACCACAAACACGGAGGCTTGAGAACTGTGCGCCACGGCTCAGGGCTGCATTCGCACTGCCCGGCAGGCTCCAGGGCCAAGAACAGCCCAGGCAGAAGCAAGCTGAAACACTAGAGCAAAAAAAAGGCCAGGGGGCATGGCTCAGGCGGTAGACCTTCACTGAATAAGCAGAAGTCAGCCCGTGAGTCCAACTACCCAACCCCCCCCCAAACAAAGTGGGTACAAGCCAAAGAAGTCAGTAAACCTACGCCGAGTATAGGTGATCGCTGTAAAGACTGAAGTTTTATTCAGCAGTTACAAACCTTTCAGCCAAATAAATAAATAAATAAGGTAGGTTTCACGCAGTAGATTGAGAACACCTAACCCGTCTGAGAACAGAGAGCCCTTTGTGTCTAGAAACTTCTTTGCAACGGCGATAACACATAACAAACATGGCTTCGTGTTTACCCTGGGCTGTAATTATCATTACCCTGTGTGTGTTGGCATGGCTGGTGGTAATGACATTCTGAACTTTCGTAATACCTTACCCCTGACAAAGCCCTTTCGCCGATGTTATGTAATTGGGCCTCCTAATTGAAATTCCAACCCATGGAGGCTGGAGTTTTGCCCCCTAGCCCACTCCCCTCCCCCTCCCCTCACTCCCCCCTCTCCCCCACCCGGGTCAGGGCCAGCGGGGTTAGGAAGGTGGCCTGTCCTCCAGCAGAGCTACGCAGGCCCCTGGCTGGGTCATGTGGCGTTTATAATTCCCTTAACACCGGCCCTCTTTCCTCTGACTCCTCGGCCCCTCAACCAGGCCAACGCCGGATGCTTCCTGACCATCCTCTATAGTGCTTACCTCCTCAGTACTCCCCGCAATCACCAGTGCTGATTCCTAGTGGTGCTTGCCGCGAGTAATACTTGATAGCGTGAGCGGCGTGCAGACACTGCAGGCAGGAAGTCTGAGCCCACCGCGCAATCAAGCTGCTTTTTTATTTTTTGGCCCAATCTAAGGCTCGAACTCGGGGCCTGGGAGCTCTTCAGCTCAAGGCGACCGCTCTACCACTTGAGCCACAGCACCACTTCTGGTTTTCTGAGTAGTTTATTGGCGATAAGAGTCTCATGGACTTTCCGGCCCAGGCTGGCGTAGAATGGCACTGCTTGTGAAGGGGGTGGTGTAGTCTTGCTGTACTGGGGCCCACGGCCCTGCCTGCAACTCTGGCACCACAACCTTGTCAGTTCTGCAGCAGCGTATGAGAGCTCTCGTTCACGTTTGTTAGAGGAGCACAGAAATTAGAAATCCGAGCTCACTTTCTGCTCCGATGCTTGCCTCTATAATCAGCCAAGCTTCCGTTTCCTTACCGTTAAACTGGGTGTCAGGTTGGAATATCACACTCGACTCTTCACCCTTTGTACTGTTGCCTTGAAGGTACCAGTGGACTTTTTACAAGGAAGTCCAGCGTGGCAGATAGGATCTCCTGTTCTGAGCACTTTTTTTTGAGGGGGGGGCCAGTCCTGGGGGCCTTGAACTCAGGGCCTGGGCACTGTCCCTGAGCCTCTCTGTGCTCAAGGCTAGCGCTCTGCCACTTGAGCCACGGCGCCACTTCCAGCTTTTTCTGTGTATGTGATACTGAGGAATCGAACCCAGGGCCTCATGCATGCAAGGTGTGCGCTCTGCCTCTGAGCCACCTTCCCAGCCCCTCTCAGCTCTGCAGGGAGGAGGGGGGAAAGTGGGCAGGGGATGCTCACACTCACACACACACACACACACACACACACACACACACACACACACACACAGCCAAAGTTCTTGTGTCCCTGTAACTGAGATCAAAGACCTTGTCATTTACTTCCCACTTCCCCCCAACATCTCTTTGTTGGCAAAATACAGGAAGATCTGGGTTACTAATGCAATTTCAGTCGGTTTCAAACTAACTAGAAAGAAAAAAAATGGTATTTTAGGGACTGGGGTTCTGGGAGGTCTCTCCACGCCCTCACTCTCCATGGTCTCCTTCCCTCCAGTCAGTGGCTCTCAATCACAGGGACCCTGTGAAAGCCGGCGGCCGGCCCACCCTCCCGGGCCTGGCCGGGCGTAGGTCTGGGAAGAGCCTGCTTTGCATTTCTAATGAGTCCCTCAGGAGCGGCCTCGCTCCGTGCTGGTCCCAGGCCCACCCACAGGACCACACGTGGAAAACCACGGTGGGAAGACAATAGCCAAGAATGTTCCAGATGCCGCCCAGGGCAGAGGGGCAGGCTCGGGGTGCGGGGGGGGGGGGGGCGGAGGGTAAGCTCTGAGGAACCCAAGCGCTGCTTGCGTCCTGCGTCCGCGGTACCGTGTCCCTTACAAAGCCCGTGGAAAGACGGGGTGACCGTGTGGGAAAGGCTGTCACAAGGAGTTGGGAACTTCAGGGTGTCTTCCCAACCATCCCCGGCTCCGGCTCCTGGCCCTCCTTCCTCTGAGTCTCCCACACACATTCTGATGTGCTGACTGTTATTGTCAACAACTCTCCCCTCCGGTTTCCAGAACGTTCTCTCTGCCTCAAGGCTACCAAGAGGCATCCAAACCAATTCCACTTTTGCTTACAGAACTCCCCCTCGCCCCACCCCGGCCCCGGCTCTCTGCCAGGCTTGGGGCAGGGTGGGGGGGTCAGGCCTGGACACCTCCCTCGTTTCCAAAACTTTTCAACGTCCCCGGGACGAAATGATTCAACGTGTTTAGCCTTTCCCCGGCTTACCCGGGTGATCGTGCAAAAATAAACAAACACTTGGCCCTGTGGGCGGAACGCATTTAGAGTCTTGTCTAGCTAGCAACCCCCCCTGGAGGGAGGAGATCAAAAGCAAGCCTGGGACTCTCTTCCCAGAAGACACGCACCTGCACAGGTAAATGCAAAAGGCCACGCACAATTCTGCGACTTCCTCAGTCACGAATAAGACGGCCAGGGTGTACCAGGCACGGCAGGGAAATCTCAGCCCGTCACACCTTGCAACAACCCTGTCTCTAGAAGACAGCACCCCAGCAGAGCCAGGGGACCGCTCCATCTCCTGCCACACAGCCCTAGAGACACCCGGACAGACAGACGCAGCCTGTACACCGCCCCGGGCCGATCGCTTGTCTTTCGGGAAGAGATGACCCTGAGTTTCGCTCAGACCCTCCCTACCTCAAGTCTAGAATGCAAAGATGGTTGGTTCTTTTGCTCCCCGCTCCCCTGTCTCTCCCCCGCCCCGCCAGTCTTAATGGGGGAAATGTGGGGGAAAATGACCCGTGGCGTTCCCAAGGCTGCTGTGGCTCGGCGGTGGTCCCCACGTTTGTAACTAAGATGTACCACAGGGTCCCGGCCTCGCACCCACCCCACCGCAGCAGCCTCCCTTCTTCTCTCCTCCTAAGGTGTCTTTTCAAATGAATGCTGTCTTATCACCGTTTCTGGCCAGAGGCAGCGTTCTCTGAAGACAGGAGAGGCTGCCCGGGAAGAGAGAAAGGGCTGCTTCCTGCCAGGAATCTCCTCCACGCCCCTGCCGTGGCCTTTTGCAGATGCTCCCTGGAGAGCTTTGAACCACCAAAGCTTGGAGGCTTGTTTAGGTTTGGAGTCCCACTGCTTAATGTAACTCTCCTCCAGGTCTGGCCATGGTGAAACAGATCGACCCAGGCCAGGAACCCCCCTCCCCTCCTTCCCCCCCTCCCGCCCTGTGCCCCATTCCCCCTGTTTATATAAGCAAATTGGACCTGCTGGTTATGCTCCACAGAAGGGGGAGGGGGCCGGCAGCAGGGAGGGGGACGCGAGGGGGGGAGGGGAGGAGTGGGAAGGACCAGATGCAAGGGGCCTTCAGATTGGAGGATGGCCGGGAAACCACATTGGTGGGAACCGATTAAGTCAGCAGCAGATAAGGGCCTTGGCCTGGTGCCCGTGGGGGGGGGGGGGGGGGGGGGGGCATGTGTGGGTGTGGGGTGAGTGAGGGGAGGTATGGCAGGGCGGGCATTTCAGTACTTGTTAAAAAACTTCCTGGCTGAACCAGGAAGGAGCTCTCCAGAAAGCCGATGGCCGTGGGCACCGACAGACCCCAGGGCGGCCATTCTCCCATCCCCTCTGGCTCTGGCACGGCCCGTGAGGGAGCCGTGGCTGCAGCGGGCAGGTCTGGAATGGACTGCGGGGAAGGGGGGTCCCCTGAGCTTACCTTCCCAGCAGCTGGGGGGCAGGTGAGCAGCCTGGGGTGGATGAGAACCTGCATTCCGGCATCATCTCCCTTCTCTGCCCCCCGCAGTACCCAGAGTTGAGTTCACACCTGCTACCCCGGTGTGTCCACGCTTGGCCCCACGCCTCTGTCCATTTTCCCGGTGGTTATTTTTGGAGGGGGTCACGTTTCCAGCAGCCCACCACCTCCGTAGCCTTCCAGCCATGGTTGGAGTGACAGGCATGTGTAGCCACCACGCCCGGCTTCCCCCCACCCCCAGGCATGCAGTATCGCGGACTTTCCTTCCCAGGATGGCCTGGATTCGTGACCCTCTCCATCCCGGCCTCCCGCGTAGCTTGGTGTGTGATGAGCATGCCACCGCGCCCGGCTGTGGTCTGGCCTTACACTACAATCCTCCTAATCCTAGCCCCCCATACAGCAAGGCTTATAGGCCTGAGCCACTGGTGACCCTGTAGACCTGAGCCTTGTCATCTGACCTTTTAACTCACTGTTCCTAGAGATCTGTGACTCGATTGGACCGCATGGCATTGCTCTCACCTAGACCTTGGGCCCCCTGTGCTGGGGCCGGGAAGGGCAGATGAAAGACCAGCTGTAGGAAGTTAGCTGATCACCACCCTGTTTCTTCTAGGTGGGGCTAGGGCTCAAACCCATGGCCTTGTGCAGAGCATACTAGCTATCCTTGAAAAGCCCATCCAAAAGCGGCTTTAGGGTCTGATGTTTTGTTCTCTGACGATGGTCTCCGTATCATCTCTCTGCATAAAATGTTGTTTGGGGCAACGAAATCGTACAGAGACAAAAGGAGGAGCCACGGGGGTAGTGTCATTATCCCTTAGATCCAGAACCTTCCGCCCTTTTCCCCTCGCGCACGCGTGCACAGACGTCCTCTCACAGCTTTGTGCTGCCTGTTGTGTGGCAGTCTGACTCTGGGCTAGCAGTCTTGCTATGTGGATGCCCAGGGGTTGTCAGCATTCTGTGTGTGGGGTTCCCACGCACAGACGTCACAGCTCACACGTCTGCACACGCCCCGGCCTCTGCAGACACGGGGCGGGCGGTGTTCTAATTACAAACGCCTCTGCTCACAGCGCCCGTCCGTCGGTCCTTGGGCACCCCCCCCCACCCCGTCCCTGCTTGTTGGAACCTCCTCCCGCGCGGTGCATGCGTGGAATCAAGCACGCCGGGAACAGTAGAACACACACCAGGTCTGTTTCAGCCTGCGTCCGAGACCCACGCCACTGCGTGTCGAATGTCAGAGCCATCGGGCTGTGAGGTTCGCCTGACCGCCGCCGCGAGCCGCAGCACTTGCTTCCGATCTAGAACATTCTAGTCCCTTCCGCCCAACACACTCTCCCAGGAAGCGCCCCCCCATGCTCCCCGCCCCGTACCCGGAGCTTTGAGTTATTTCTGCGCTATGTCTGTGAGTCTGTGAACTCACCGTGGGCAGCCTGGGGTGGAAGGTGAATGAACACCAGCAGGAACGTGGCCCGGGCAGCCCCGTCGGTCGCTTGGGCATGGGAATGAAGCCCCCCTGTAAGATCAGGGGCTCACCTGCACTTTTGCCATCCCAGGTCACAGGTGGGGCTGGGGCCGGGCTGGGGACCGGCCCGCGTGGCCGTGGCAGACAAGACAACCCTCAGTCCCCCCAGCGCCCTGATATTCATCTCTACCGTCCAAGGGAGGCAGATTTTAGGCCTAGATTCTGTTGTGCGATGAGCTGTCACCATGGAGATGAAGTTGGAAATTCTTTTCCTGACAACAGTGCTGTTAAACCCTTTGTTTAATTATTTGTGTGTGGTGGGGTGGGGAATGGGTGCTGTGAGCTGCTCAGTCGGCCCATCCGTCTGTCCGTCTGTCCATCACAGCCTCGGATCCCAGCCCCTTTGGATTTGCGGAGCAGAGCAGTCCCAGATGGCCTAAGATGAGGCTCCCGGCCATCCACGGAGGAGACCACGGGAAAGGGGGGAGAACGCACAGGGTCCTGGCTGCCCTCCGCCCGGCCACTCGGCTTTGCCCCCCTGGATCGGGCTGGAACCATTCCTGAATTCGCCTTTTCATGTGTGTAAGAGCTTCTCTGAGAATCCAGCCTGGCCCGAGCCTGCGGCAAACTCCGTCTCTCCGCTCTCCAGCTGATTCCAGAGCCACGCGCCCAATGCCCTGCTCTGACTCAGACCTGGGTCATCAGCACAGAGACGGCTGGAGACTTCCAGAACCCCAACACCTGCCCTCCCCCTCCCCCAACCGCCATCCCTGAGACCTGCTTCTAACCAGCTGCCAGCCCTGAGAATAGAGTCTGAGGAGTCGCAATTCTGTTTCAAAATTGTTTCCCAAGTGTTGAAGCTGGCGGGGGGGGGGG
>NW_012267328.1:1620727-1632886 GCF_000151885.1 Dipodomys ordii
AGAAAGAGACGGTGACGTTCCACCAGTCACCCTCATTGTGGTGACTTGGAATAACACTGGGGGGCTGGTGTGCACCGTTTTCTTCACCCTCGACATTTTGCTGCGTGGATAATGTGTCTGAGATGCTTGGGGTCGGGAGAGGTGAAGATGGGGGGGTTTTTGGGTTGGTTGGTTGGTTGGGTTATTTTGGCAGTCCCGGGGCTTGAACTCCAAGCCTGGGCGCTGTCTCTGAGCCTCTTTGGTGCTCAAGGCTGGCGCTCTACCACTTGAACCACAACGCCACTTCCGACTCTTCCCCAGAAGATCCTCCTGGACTTCTCTGCCCAAGATCCACATCTCTCAGCCTCCTGGGCGGCTAGGATCACAGGTGTGAGCCACTGGGGGCGGGGGGCAGCTTGTGTTATTGTTTTTCATTCTGGAATCTTGGCGCATCTCTCACGAGATGTCTTGAGGAGGAGGAGAGGGAAGTCTAAGCGCAAGATTCACCGGGCATCCCCACACACTGCACCTCACCTGAAGGCAGATTTATATACCCCCAAGTGCGGCTGGGCTCCCTCCTCCTTTTGACCTGGACGAGTCGAGCCCTGGATGCCGGCGACTGGCTGTGGAGTAGGCTGGTGGGTGTGTTCCTCTAGCCATGCCCCTTCGGGGTCCCCAAGGCACCCTGGAAAGTCTGGCCTCGTCTCTGCATGGCTCTCTCCTCCACAAATCGCCCTCCATGCCAGCCCTCTGAGCAACAGAGGAGTCCGGCCTTAGCTTTGGCCAGGAAGACAGTGAAATGGACCAGCGGCTGGACCTGTGGCGGGGCCTTCCGGAAGCCCCAAGGAAGGGAGACGCACCTGCGGCTCCGTGGCCGAGTCAAACTGTTTCACAGTCCGCCTCCTCTTCAGTCTGGAGAGAGGAAACCTGGGATCAGACACGCTTGGACCTCAGGGCTCACAGGAGACACGAGGGAAGCAAACGTGATGGGGTCATTTCTAGGATCTGGGCCAGGCCGGGACTAAGCCAGCCGGGTCTGGGGCCAAGCTGGGCTGGGTGCTGACGCAGCTTGGCTTAGAGCCAGATCCCCAGCCTGCTGCTTTTCCTGGGAATGATTAGCTTCACGTTTCCCATCTTCGCGGGTTCCAGGCAGAGTTAGTGGCCTCCTCTTCCCTGCTCGGCCAGGGAAGTGACCACGCATCAGAAGCATTCCTCCCTGGCAAAGAGGATCCCCAGGTTCACAAATCCAGGTGTACAGACTCACGCAGGCATTCCAGCCCACACCGCACCGACCACCATGCAGCTCAAGTCGTCCTTGGGATGGCCAGATTTAACAAAAACAAAGGGAGCTCGGGCATCGGCCTCTGGAGGCTGAGATCCGAGGACTGCAGTTCAGTGAGTCTGAGCAAGGAAAAGCTGGAAGTGGAGTCGTGGCTCAAGTGGTAGAGCACCAGCCTCACATGCAAAAAGGAAAAAGCTTAGGGACAGTGCCCCAGGACTGGAAGGAAGGAAGGAAGGAAGGAAGGAAGGAAGGAAGGAAGGAGGGAAGGAAGGAAGGAAGGAAGGACCCTAGTCCTGGGCAGCAGCTATTGTATCTGCCATCTGTCCATCCAGGCCAGTGGGAATCTGGGACGGAATTGACCCTCGGTCTGCATCACAATTCTAGGGACTTTGACGGAGTCCAAGTAAACCAGAGAGATCAGAGACGGATGAACAGCAAACATAAAAGCGTGGTTGCACTGGCATTGGTGTAGCACACGTGTGGTGTGGCACCGGCTTTCCTGCCCTACGCTTACAGCTCGGGGTGAGCCACGGCGTCCACCTGCTCCACGCCTAGCCCCAGGCCCGCGCCCCACGTGTGCGGAGCCGGCTGCGGCAGCCAGGGTGGAGTCGCTCCGTGGGACCTGGGGCTGCGGCAGCCATGGTGGCCTCTTCACCTCCACCCCGTGCCCAGCCACATCAGGCCAGCACTGGACGGAGGCCCAGCTGACAGAAAAACCAACAGAGGGAGTCCATCCTAGTTGGTCTTAAAAGCCCCGTAGCACCCACGATGTCCCATGACGGCCACATTTTCTCGCCTGACCACGGTGTCTCGCAGTGAGCATGTTTTCTCAGACACGATGGGAAAGACCCTGGCTTGCCCGGCCCGCGGGCGAGGCGGACAGCCGGCAGCCGACTCTCCTACCTGCATCCCCCGCGCACGATCACCCTGCCCCTGGCCTCGGGGAGGAGCCGGACCGACTTCCCCTCACTTTCACTCCGACAAGGCACGGAATTAGCCCTTTGGGGTCTGTCTCCTTCCAGGCGGGCTGTGGGCTCCCAGCCAGCGATCCTCTCCTCTCCGTTAATGAACTAAGAACACCGCCCCGCCTCCCCCCCCCCCGGGAAAATTAGAAACAGATAAGGAGAGGGGGTGCTGAAGGGGGCGACAGATTCTTGTGTTGATGATTTACCAATGTTTTCCTAACGGGAGACCCGTTGGCTGCGGGGGAGGGCCTGGGTGGTTGTTTTATTTATTTATTTTTACCAGGGAGGAGCCTCCGCCAGACAGCTCCGCGGTCAGCCCCCCCCACCCCCCGTAAATCCCCGCACCCGCTACTTCTCCAGAGCTGCAGTGTCAGAGCTCATCTCGCTGGTCCTTGCCAGCCGCAGCTCTGGCTTCGTTTGGGGCCTGGTGTGGGAAGCCATTTCATAGTTATTCTTGTTATTATTTGGCAAGGAGCTGAGCAAGAAAGAAAAATCACCCCAGCGATGGTGCCACCCACCCTTGCGTCTGTGCGGGATCTTGTCTTGGTAGCACAGACTCCGGCACGGCCGGGGACTCCTCCACCGGTGCTCCCGGTGGCTGTGCCCGCCTTGCCCACTCCGGTCTCTGCCGACGAACTGTCTGAAGGCTGCGGTCAGGAGCCAGGGTAGCCAAGGAACCGTTCGGATATGGCACTCCCGCAGAACATTCTAGAAGCTGACTCCCCAGAAAGTGCCACCCGCAAGCCCGCAGCAGGGGGGTGTATGTTATACAGCCAGGCCAGAGGGTCTCAACCCCAGAGGCGTGGGGTTAAGATGCCAAGACGCCACGCTGTGCAGTGGCACCCAAGGGGCTGGAAATTCCGTAGGGTGTAGCGAGCGAACAAAGGGGTCTTTGGCCCCCACGAAGCTGAAGAGCCACAGGACAAAGGCAGCCTTCAGGCCCGCCGGAGATCCAGCGAGACTCTGGCTGTGTTACGCTGATTCTCACGGTGAGGACATCCAGCCAGCGTGTCGGGCCACGCAAGGCACGGGTGTTCAGCCAAGAGGGCGGCTGTGGAAATACCAAGGAAGAACGCCACGGAAGAATCCAGACTCAAGAGCCCGCCAGTTCCCGTCCGGGACTGCCTCTGATCGCTCGCTTTCCTGGCCGACCGCACGCGCTTGTCTTGGCTGCATTTCGCCATCCGTCCTTCCACCGAAATTGCCTCCACTGTTTCCACACTCAGAAACTCCCCTCCCGCCAGGCCGGCCGGCCGTGTTCACCTTCCTCCCAGATGCCAGAGTGCGGACCAATTCTGCGCCTCTCCAACCACACACCTCCAGGCCCTGAAGTGTGGGTGCCCAGGGAAGAAAGGCGGGAGGGGCCTCTGCTTAATTACCGGTTCATTTGCCACCAGAAAGCCGGAGCGGAGAGGGAACCTACAGCCCCTGGTCTAAAACTCTGTCCCTTTGTTCTGTTGAGATTGTTGATGAGAATTAATCATTGAAAAACAAGGGCGATACACTCCCGGGTTCCAGAGATAGCTCGCGCCTCGTTCCTCCTCCTCCCCGTTCAGGTGTGATAAAGAACGGTTCATTCATCACCGTTTATGAGGTTTTATCTCTGGCCTGTCGTGAGACAGCGGTTGTCTGTGTCCGGAATATCCCACTTATCAGCCTCCACACAAGTCTTCACGTGGGGCGGAGCCGGGGCTGCCTCTGTGCGTGAGGCCCTCGGACGCCGCACGTGTGGGCTTTGTAGTGTGAGGCAGTGATTCAGGGCACCACCCGGAGTTCATGGGAGGACCAGGGGAGGGAGGAGGCTGAAGGGGGAGGCTGGTGGCGGGAGGAGGCCGCAGGGGGAGGCCGAGGGTGGGTGTCTGAGCCTCATGCTTCCGATGAGCTTGGTCAGCCCTGAAGCCAACACTCCAACTGCCTGATCCCTGCCGGGCTCTGTGAGAAGATGGATACACAGAACAGCACCCCAGCCGCCCACCCACCCCACTGCCCAGGCACGCCTGGCCGCAGCTGCCTGCCCTCTGTAGAGCAGCGGCCGGCCGCAGGTGGTCTGGCCTTCCTGATGGGCACCAGCTAGACTTGGGGTTTTGGAGGGCGATGGCGTCACGCAAGATCCATCGGGAAATGCCGGGGAGAAGTCACGTCCAGGAAACCGCCCCGGCGATCCTTCTTGGGAAATCGCTCGAGGAGCGGGAGGCGCCGGTGTCCCTCGAGCCGCTGGCCTCCGCCGTCCTGGGCCACGGGCAGAGCCCCAGCCCAGTGCAGGCTCAGCAGGAGAGCAGCGAGGGCAGCCGAGGTCCGGGAGCGAGCCAGGGAGCCCCACGTGAGGGCGCATGCTCCCGATCCGTGGGGAGGACTCTCCTCCTCGGATGGGTGAGAATCACGGCCTCACACACGTATCCCGAGGGCTCCCCTCGGGAGGAGAGCCCGGCCTCCCTGCCGGCCCTGCGTCTCAGGTTTCTGAAGCAGATTAGCCCCACCGCACCCCGCACCCCACACCCCATCCACAAACACGGGGCCGTCCGATCGCTTGCTTTCCCCGTTCAATCACCAGGTACCCCAGGGAAGAATGAGAAGTCACTTGTGCAAAAGCAAGACTGAAAGATCTCCATTGGGAAAATAGATGTGAAACAGTTAAGTGTGTATTAAAACCGTGCAATTAATGGCCTGGCAGGGACCCAGGGCCTTTCGTAATGCCGACCCTGTCGGATGAGCTAAGCCACTATTTGTTTCCCTAAATTATCCCACATGTGCGTACACACTTGTGTGCGTGCACACATACACACTCCCCCCTCCCTCCACTGCCAAGTGTCTCCCTGCACCCCCTCACCCCGTTCTTAAAGGGGTGACGTGATTCAGTACCCGCGTCCTGTCAGGTCTAAGTCTTCCTTCCACATAGCACCGGGCTGTGAGGTCAGCCGGCCAGGACGGCTGCTCAGAGACCGGAGACGGGGCGGGCCACGCCCATGGCATCTGGCCTCTCCGGGCCACGGGATGGTTGGTGGGTCACGTTCGATTTCATCACGAGAGGCAGGACTGCAATTTAAAAAATGTTTCACTTCTGGGCTTTTCTATCTCGTGTCTTCTGATGGTGGCTGGCGGCAGGTCGTGGAAAGTGTTGCGAGCCGAGCTGTGGGAAAGCGAGACACCTGGCACTAGAAGCAGGTGCTACTCAGTCCCCCCCTTAGTATCCACAGTGGGTGCTGAGGGCTGGGTGCTCAGTCCGTGGCTCTCAGGGGGCTGATGTCGCCTTGAGTCTCCCCGTGAGCCTCCACTAGGTGACTCGCAGTAGCTACCACATCAACGTGCAGGAGCAGTTGTTACGCTGTGCGTGGAGCGGGAAGCGGGGCGGCTGCGGCCCCGGCCCAGGCCTCTCCTCTTCCGTCTTGGGTGGCTCTGCGTGCTTCCCGTGAACCGAAGCCTCTGTGGCTCTCGGAGCGGAGACCGCCGCCTGGTTTCGAGGTTCCAAGCTGTAATTATATTTACGGGGCAGAAACAAATAAGCGCATATTTGCCAATCCAGCCAATTAGGCCGAACGTGAAAATAAACCTAGGAAGGGCGGGGAGGACCACAGTCATCATCTTTATTTTCTCCCTTGGTGGTAAGAGAGGGTCCCGGCTTCCGCCCCCGGGCGCCCACCCACGGCTCCCAGCGGCCCCGGGGCTGTGTGCAAACTTTCGCCACCCCGTTTGGAGTGGCAGTGGGGGGTGGGTGAGGGGTGGGGTGGGGGGGCTCTGTCTTGTCTTCTCCACTAGGAACGGTGGTCCGGGTGGTCCACACAGGGGGTGGGGGGCCGGCCCACCCCAGCTACAGCGGCTCCGGGCCGAAGGGTGAGCACACATGTCTCCTGTACCTTGACACTGAGTTCCCATCCGGGGCGTTTGTATCGCTGTTTGTCCTCAAATGGAAGAAAAAAAATTGAGGACTTGCCATCCAGGGGTTCCTCTCAGACCCTGTGCTGCCGGCCACCATGCCAGGCCCCGGTGTCAGCCACCGATGGGAAGCCTGGCAGGTGACAGGTGTGCCGCTTTCCTAAGAACAAGCGGGTGACGGCCAGCCACCCTGAGAAAGGGGCTCTCCCAGGCAGCCCCGGGAACACTCTAGATGATGGGGAGGAGGGCTGGGAACAATCTAGATGATGGGAAGGAGGGCTTGTGACAGTCTGGATGAAGAAGGATTTTCGGGGGGGCCGAGGAGACGTGCTGAGAGAAGGAACGGTCCCAGTTCTTCCCGACGGGTCTCGGCTGTTCTGCCCGGTCAGAGGCCGGACCTGCCTGTGGGTTCCAGCAGTCAGCTTCTGTCCTGAGGCCCTCCACCCCTTGAGGCAGGCACAGCACCCACATAAAGCTGGGAGACCCCTTTATGGCCAGCCAGGGGGCTCTGAGTGTCGGCGTGAGCAGGGACCAGGAAGGATTCAAACCCGTGTCCCTCCACGCTTCTTCCTGTCAGGGAATGGATTGTGCTCCATGAAGGCCTGGGGGGAAGGAGGGGAGGAGAGTCTGGATGAACCCCAGCTCACACGTGTGCACAGAGCCGCTCAAGCGCTGGCTGCTGCCAGGGGGGTGTTTGCGGTTTTTGTGGCAGAGCGCACACTCCAAGAGGCATGAGCGGAGTGGAGCCGTCTGTGGGTGACCGGGGAGGGGGGGAGAAGCCAGGCCTCTGCCCCCCTTTCACGGGATGCAGCCCCAGGGCATCACCAAGGAAGAGCCACCGCCGCTGTGAACCTCACCTCTCCTGCACCGTTCCTGGGGGGTGAGCTGGAGGCATGGGCGTCCCTAAGGCCTCCTCAGAGTGGGTGCCCCAGGCAGACCCCGCCCTCGGCCGATTGATGGACAGCAGTGCTGACCAGCCAGGCAACGACGCAGCAGACCCCGCCCCCAAGTCCCCACGGTTCTTGGCTGAGACTGGGAGTCGGGATCTGATGCTCAGTGCTCAGCGGCAGGTACCCTAGCACCTGAGCCAGGCCTCCAGCCCCTGAAAGGTCGGTTCTGTCTGTCTCTTGGAACGACACTGTCCAGGTCCTCCGTTGGAGCAGGGGCATTGGTTCTTTTTAAAGTTGGGGTTTCTCATTGAATGAAATGCGGTCACTGCCTCTAGGCTGCGAGGCTGGAGGTTGGGTGGAGGCGGGAGACGGTCATTCAGAAAGCATCCAGCCCGCAATCCAACGCCCTGGCTTCTTGCAGCCTGGGGATGAGGCTCCAGCTCCCCGGAAAAGTCGCATGTCTTACCTACTGTCCCTGCTTCCCCCATTGTCTGTAGCTACGGGGACAATCAACTCTCTCCTTTTCTTTAATGTCTTTTTTATTAGCATATATTAATCGTGCAAAAGGGTTTCGTGGCGGTGTGCGCGCACAAGCATGTAATGCGTGTTGATCAAACGCACTCTCCAGATTCCTCTTTCTCATCCCCCCCCCTACTTAATTCCCTAATTGTTTCCAATGGTTTTTATGGTTCTGTTTTCATCCATGCGTCTGAACTCCTTCGACCTTGTTCACTGTCTTTTCTCGGATCCTTTGCCTGGAAGTTCAGGTCGGCTACCCTTTCTCCAGTAATCCTTGGGACCAGAAATGCTTTCGGATTTATGTGTGTATGGATTGATTGGGGAGGGGCGGCGTATGCATCATGAGATACCCCAGTCCAAATGTGTCATCTGTTTAGGTTTCTTATACACACACAGGGATGGAGGTAATTTCGTTCACTATCAGTGTCCATCACGTGAGCTCAGGTGTGAGCATCGTTGGAACATTCTGGAAGGGGGATTTAGGTGCATTCGACACCCCCCTCCCCTCGTAGCTGACATCTGCTTTTTTGTTCTTGGGGGTGTGGTTGCAAGTCAGATTTTCCTTGCTCTTTTAAGGTACCCCCAGCATGCGCGCAGAGGCAGTGTACTGGGGCTGGACATGGCCCTTCCCGCAGACTCAGGAGGGGAGAATGAGGCGGGTCATCTGGACGGTTGCTAGGAAGTTTCTCCCTGCGGTTCTGGAAGATTCTTCGGAGGCAGCTGCCCCTGCGTTACAGCACCTCCTGTATCTTCTAGAAAAATCACTTGGATCCGTTCCTACCTCATTCTTCCACTCACTGTAGAGTGTGTCTTGGAAACTCATTTTTAGGAAGGTTTTGTGGCCAAGAAGGGTCTTGTTTTGTGAGCATCTTTAACCAAAACACCAACACCCCCAAATGGTCCTTTCTCCATGTACATTAGGGTGTTTGCTCGTGAACAGAGGTGCCTGCCTCTCCTGGCTTTGTCTTTCTCCTCTGTTTTGTAGAGCTTTTCTGTGAGTAGCCGAACTTTCCAATAAAACCCTTGCGTGCGTGCGTGGCGCAGACTCTGAGGCAAAGCCACTTGGTGCTGGGGTTGGATCTGCGGGGCCATTAATGCCCAACAGGGTTGACAGCCGGCGTCTGGCCCTGCAGCATTTCTTTAGGAAATAAATCAAGAAAATTCTGCTTTCTGACGTGAACAGTGAGCGCCGAGAGCTGGCGTGGCCCGGATGGGAACAGATGGAAACAGCGCCGGAGAGTCCTGGGCACACCGCTGCCTTCCACCTCTGGGCACACCCCGGGAAAGGCTTTGGCGGCGGGGGGAGAGGGGGCCTGCTAGCCCAGCCGGCTCCGGAGAGCTCCCGGTGTCTTGTCAAAAGGACACCTGTGCAGGTTCGGCATCCAGGAGAAAGCGAGCCCCCTGTGCAAGCACTGGAAGTCCGCCGGGTTCCAGAAGATTCTCTGAGTAACAGCCACAAAGCCACACGCACGCACGCATGCACACACCCCTCTTCGAAGCCCCGTGGCTGAGGGGGGTACGGGGAACATTTTGGAAGCCCTGAGGATGGAGTCCCACGCTTTCTCTCCAGCCCAGTGTGCTGCCTAAGCAGGCTCACCCCGGTCTCCCCATCCTGGGAAGTTGGGGTGCACTCCACGGCCCATCTCAAGTACAAAATCAGAGTGACCTGGGGCTTTGGGCCAGCTCTGGCCAGCGCGTGCCCGGCCATTGAGAGCCCCATCAACGGATCCCACGGAATGTGGCCACCGGCTGCCCACCCGAAAGCCAGACGAAACCGACTGACCAACAGGGCCCACGGGTGCGTTAGCATCCCCTCCGCCACCCACGCAGGCTCAGGACCCAGGGGGCTTCCTGTGGAGTCGGGCTGCTGCCGACCGGCCCTGCCCCGGGGGGGAGCGCAGCTGTGACCAGCACCTCCCTCAGAAGGCCACACCTACCTTTCACTCAGCCTGGTTCTCCTGCTCCGCTCAGGATGCGCAGATGGCAAACCCTAGAAACAGAGTCAGGGGCTCGTGGATATTCTTTAACCTCCCAGCACCACCACCAAAAGGGAAAAGGAAGGCTGTGGGTGCCTCGGTGCCGCAGAAATCATCCCACCGTCCATCTCCTCCTTCTGGAAGTAGAGGCCGCCTCTCTAATGGGTGGGCTGCCACCTCCTGGTCCTGCTGGGGAATGCAGGAGAAGGCTGGAAACCACGGGGCCATGATGCCTCTGGGTTCACAGGGATTGTCTCCCGCCTGTGGGAGGCAGCCTCCAATGACGAGATTCGTTATCATTGACGGATGAGGTTGGATGGCGGGTTTCCGCCTGGCGCCTGCTCCTGTCAGGGTCCGGGCATGTCCTGAGGTGGGCACTCACGTGGTCACGGTCCGACAGATGAGCAGAGACAGAGATGGTGCTACCCTTGTAAAGTGACACAGCTAGGATTCCAGCCCTGGGTCCTAAGACTCACTGATGGCCTTGATGAAGATGGCCACACTGGAGGGCAAATGGAAAGCAAGATGGCACTGCAGACCGCAGGAGCCACATGCATCCTGGGAGAAACTAGCTTGGACTGGGGAGATGAAACCAAACTGGGGAGAGGCTCCAGCATCAAAGGCAGTGGTCTCCCATGAGGGAGACCGGGTTGAAGAGCAAGGGAGAACATAAGATAGTTTTCTGCTCGGACTGGCTTTAAACTGCAATCCTCAGATCTCAGCCTCCTGAGTAGCTAGGATTATAGGTGTGAGCAATCAGTGCCTGACTCACTGAGTTTTTTTGTTTATAATGCCCGTTTAATGATTAAATACGTTAGCTACTATGAGACACATCTGTCCAAACCCTGCCGGGACCTCTGACGGCATCGGGATTTTTAAAAATGTATTCAGATTAAACACTGTACATGCTTCCCAGCCCAGTGGGCTGTTCTCGTTCGCGTACACGTGTCCAATGGTCAAGTCGGGTACACACATCCACCCCCATCAGCTCTCCTTTCTCTGTGGTGGAAACGTTTAACATCCTCTGGAATGTTTTGAAATGTGCAGTCCATTCTTGTCATCCAGAATTTCCAGCCGATAAACGCCCTGTCAAAGACACTCACGTCCTTAGCAGGAGGAGGAAAAAGAATGAAATCAAGACATGGGGAATAGAGGGAACACTCCTTAGTCTGTCGATAAGTAGACACACACCTGCATGTAGGGAAATGCAATCCGAATGCATGCAATTAGACGCAAAGTAAAGGCCTGACAGTGTTGTGTGTGTGTGTGTGAGCGCGCATGCACGCGCACACGCTTCTGTCTTTGGAGACCTGTAGCCATCAACTCACCCACGGGCTTTGGTCACCAAAGAGTTAACCAGACTCAGTCCTAGTTCTAGCCTCTCTCCGGTGTTCCTGGCTTCCCAGAGCCCCAGAAACTCCAGATGCCTGTGATACAATAAGCCAGGGCTCTGAGAAGACTCTGTGCCTGACATTGATTCAAAACGCTTATTGGAGGAATACCAGAGCAGATGATGTATTTTAGAAGTCGGGCACAGAGCTATTGATCGAAGGTGAAATTAAGACTTACGGTGAGGAGAGTGGCCGGCGGGGGTGGGGTGGGGTGGGGGTGGTGCCCGGGTGCTGGGCAGCCGGCGCGACTGGCTGTACAATAATTAAAGTCAGGTGGGGTTGGTGAGATCGGTGGCTGCTGATTAGGCCCTCTGGTGCCTCCGGCTGGGTGCGCGTTTATTTGATTTTATTTTGATGGTTGGGGGCAGGTATGTGTGTGTGTGTGTGCGCATGCGCGCATGCACACTCACACATGCACGCGTGTACACTGGATACTGGGTTTGGGAGCAGGAAGGGGCTCGGTCCTGCTCTGGATGGCTGCGTGCTCTGATCTTCCCAGATCCTTTGCTGTGGTGGCTGGGTGAGGAGAGCCAGGCCCTGGAGTGCCGGACACTCAGCACGCAGTGGCCTGCCACCGCCCAGGCCTCATTCCCTGGTGTCACGGAGGAGTGATGGGTCGTCGGCATTCGTTCCCCGCCCTCAGCTTGGCCCGGGCAGAGGCCACCCTTCACCTTGGTCTGCCTGGAGCGTGCATGAGCACCTAACTGGTCCCGTCCCGTCCCTGTGACCACCACACGGGACTCCGTGTGGACAGGGCACCGTGATGCAGGACAGGCAGGGCGGGGGGGGGAGGGCTGTGCAGCTGGTGAGGTTGTCTAGGCAACGCCCCCACCCCCGCCATGAGTGGGCGCACCTAAAGGGAAAGACCTGGGCTTGGATCCTGGGGGCCCTGACGGCTTTCGAGCAGGACAGAGCCTCAGCTTTGCGGACAGGTGTGTGTTCTGGGAGCTGGGGCAGGTAATCCCCTGTCCCCGCCCTTTCCTGTCCCCTGCCCCTTCCCCTCCCGCCTCGCCCTCCCCTCCCCCCGCCTCTTGCTCCTGGGAAGAAAGCTGAAGGCTGAGGACCAAGACATTACTGCTGCCGCTGACCCCCAACAAAGCCACGCAAAGCCACGCCCGCCTCTTTGGATCTGTTTGATGGAAGCGTGGCTAGCGCGGAACCTGGCGGGGAGCCTGGCATCCCCAGGCCTGCCTTGAGTTGTGTTTGAACTTTCTAGAAGGAAAAAATCACACCAATACAGCCTCCTGGGATGCCTTTAGGAGCTCCCAGCCCCCTGCCCGGCCCCTC
>NW_012267328.1:1637407-1646030 GCF_000151885.1 Dipodomys ordii
AGACCCACTCACACGCCACACACACGCCCCGTCCCACAGCGAGCAGACCCACTCACGCTACACACACGCCCCGTCCCACAGAGAACAGACCCACTCACACGCTACACACACGCCCCGTCCCACAGGGAGCAGAGCCACTCACACGCCACACACACGCCCCGTCCCACAGCGAGCAGACCCACTCACATGCTACACACACGCCCCGTCCCACAGCGAGCAGACCCACTCACACGCTACACACACGCCCCGTCCCACAGGGAGCAGAGCCCGCTTGTGTCCCCGCCCCCACCCCGGTCCGAGCCACTTTCTCTGCAGACCTCATTCTTGGAGAGAACTGACTTTGTCAACAGCTCAGCCTTTTAGACTAAACAGAGGAAGAGCAAGCCGTGGGGAGGAGTCCCTCTGGGACGTGGCCCTGGCGCCCTCTGCTGGTCGATGGCGGCGCCCGCATGCGTGGGGACCGAGTCGGGGTGGGGTCTCTGTCCTCATCCTCCTGGGCCTGGCTGGCCTCCAGCCCAGGCCTGCCACGCCGCCTCTGATTAAAATCAAGGCGTTGGGCCCGGGCCCCAGCTCATGCCTGTGATTCCCAGCTACTCTGGAGGAGGAGCTGGAGAGGACCCCGGTTCAAGGCTAGCCCAGGCAAGTTAGTGGCACCCCCGCTCGCCCCTCACCATCTCAACCAATGGGCCGACGTGGGGTGCCCTTGAATCACAGCTATGCACAAGGCCCAGAGTGGGAGGGGGATGTTGGCAGTGTGAGACCGGGCTGGGCAAGAGGGAGACCCCAAAGCAAGGAAAGGGGCTGGAGCATGGGCGTGAGCGACAGAGTCCCCCATGCCTGGGTTCCTCTGAGAGAGGAGAGGCCAACGCCCAGGCCCGGCTGCCTCCCCATCCCTCACCCCTGCCCTCCCTCCCCACCCCTGCAAGCCATGAAGACACCGGAGGAGCCCAGTGTGGGAGACAGAACCCTCCCCCACGTCCCCCTGCACCCCTCCCCCACTCCCCCATCCCCTCCCCCACACCCCTGCCCAGGTTAAGCTTCTAACCTACAGCAAGCATTTGGACAGGCAATTTCGGGAGACCGTTAAACGATTAGATAGTAAATTCACTTAACAGAGACTAATGGCCCGGGACTGGGTTTCATATCCTGTTTTGAAATAATGTATTTTCTTTTGTGCTCTGGTCTGAATCTGCCATCCGCTTCTAATGGCGGGAGGCAGTGATTTCTAATCTTTGACCCTCTCCCGGGGAATCGAATCGCAGTGGTTTTCTGATCTGCCTCTCCTCATATGGTGAAGTTGGGGGGAAGGAAAAGAACTCACAGCCCCCCCAAACACACAC
This sequence comes from Dipodomys ordii, assembly GCF_000151885.1. Lineage (NCBI taxonomy): Eukaryota > Metazoa > Chordata > Mammalia > Rodentia > Heteromyidae > Dipodomys > Dipodomys ordii. The sequence continues at coordinate 1,638,748 of NW_012267328.1, forward strand.
ACACACACACACAGAACTGCATGCTCCACCAGGCAGCGCTCAGAGACACTGGTGGACAGGTGAGGTCAGACCCCACCCGTTAGACGGTCCTGAGTGGGCACACAAGGCAGAGAGCAGTCCGACCAGGACTCACGGTGATGCGCACAGTGGCAGTCGGGAGCTGGGCCACCTGTCCTGGGGCCGGGTGGACCACGGATCGAGAGCAGGCTTAGACCACGGCCGCCCGCTCTGGAAACTGCCCGGTAGTCGGCCCTTCCCCTCCTCCCTCAAGCTGGGAGGTCTTGGGGTGTTTCCCCTGCCTTTTAGCAATCCAGCCTGATATCCTCCCTTCCCCAGTGGTGTCTCCAGGAATCCTGGAGGTACGTGCGGAGGCCGGATCGGGTCTGACTGAAAATTGAGAGCGGTGACCTTCCCCCGTGTGCTTCCCCGGCCGGCCGTCCCTCCCACACCCGCACCCCTTTCTCCGGCCCTCCCCCCGCCGGGATCCCCCACACCCTTTTCTCTGCTCCATTGCTCTGGGACAAGTAGAGCACACCCCCCCTTCCCCCCCCATCTTTGTGACAAAGGGGAAAAGCCAGGCCCTTCCCAGCTGAACGTGTCCTCTTGCTGACAGCAACCACACTCGACGGGGGTCCCTAACTCAGAGAAGGGACTGTTCCCTGCAGGGTACCCGGAAGCAAGGGTGGAGGAGAGGGAGAGGCGTGGTGGGCAGGCCGGTCATCGCTCTCAGCCCCTCCCCCCAGGTCAGCGGTCACTCCTCACGCACGCCGGCCAGGCCCAGCGTCCGCTTGGGCGTCCCAGAGGGAGCCTCTCACTGGACGGTGTGGTCACCTGGCTGCCCTGCCTTCCTCACGGCCCTCCCGGCTTGTGCCCCCAGCTCCTCAAAAGGTAGCCCAGAGGTCCACGCAGCCACGTCTCCCCAGAGTCTCACCTTGCTGGCAGACAGTTACAGAGAGATTGCCGCCCGCCAGGCACTGGTGCGCACGGCTGCAATCCCAGCTGCTCAGCAGGCTGAGGTCTGAGGCTCGGGGTTCAAAGCCAGGCAGGAAAGTCTCCTCCAGGGAACCACCAAAAAGCCGGAAGTGGAGCTGTGGCTCAAGATGATAGAGCGCTAGGCTTGAGAGAAAAAGGCCGGGGACAGTGCCCAGGCCCTGAGTTCAAGCCCCATGACCAGCACCACGACAGACAGACAGACAGACAGACAAATAGGAGAGAGAGGAGAGAGGAAAGAGAGAGAGATGGTGCCCAAACTAGAGGAAGTCCCTCCCTTGGCCTCCCTCCGCACCCCCCATCCCCCACGGTTACCCACCAAAGGGCAGATGAGCCCAGTGGGCTGAGACTGTTTCCTTCCTGTGGCCTCTGCCTCATTTGAACCTGTGCTCGCCGTCTTCCTCCCCTTTCTCCCCCTCCCCTCCCCTCACATTCGTGACTGAGACCAGGATCGCGTAGGAAAACAAGCATCCAGCCAGCAATGGGCCCCCCATCCCGGCTCCAGGTTGGCCTGGGAAGGGAAATGACCCTTTTCGTGCTTTATTATCGTGATGCGTGACCGTGGGAGGAAGGAGAGACACAAAAAAGTGAATGCTCCTCGGCCGTGTCGATCGTCCACGGCTGATGTGGACAGAGCTGCGGGACCGGCGGAGCCCGAGCCGGCGTTCCTGGGAGCCGACCACGGAGTCAGTGGGTGGTGATGTGGGTGATGTGTCCCCCTGGAGGGGGGCCAGGGGACCCCCAGGCGCAGGTCCATCCACAGGAGGACGGGGTGACAGAGAGCCCCAAGATGCCAGGCTCTGTTCCTACGGCTGTCCCCGCAGTCACCGTGAAAATCCGCTTTCTTTCTGCGGTCAGCCGGCCGGGAGCCAGGCCCGATGAGTCCCTCCTGGGCGCTCTGTCCATTTCCCCTTCCGAGCAGGGATTCCAGATGGTGGCTTTGCCTGCCACGCCGAGGCCGAGGTGGGGGGGTGAGGGGCCGTCCGGGTGGGGACCAAGCAGTGCTCTGCACACCTGCGCCCCGCTGCCCCGGCTCACCCCACACACCCCCTAAGAATTGCGGGACCCCCATTCCTTCAGAACCATGCAGATGGCCATGGGGTCCACCCCCCCCGAGGTCATCGAAGAGTGGAAGAGCCCAGAAGACACCCTGCGAGAGAGCCTGCTCCCCCCGGACAGGCTCAGCCGTGTTCTCTCGGAGCCTCAGTTTACCCGGCCCCCACGAGAGAGGACAGCGATGGAGCTGCCATCAGGCAGCTCGGGGGCTGGAGGAGACAGTGAACGCGGGTGTCACCGGGGTCCAGCAATGCCTGGGGTTGTCGTGCGTGAATGGGGGCTGCGCCGCCCGGATGAAGTGGAAGCGGCGGCCGGCGGAGCGGCAGACACGGCCACTGACCACGCAGGCGCCTGACCCTGGCGCTTTGGCCATGCAGGTCCTCCGCGTGCTGCCCCTTCCTGCTCCCAGAGTGCACAGACAGAGCTGGGGTGCTGCCAAAGTGGGGGGCGGTGTGCAGACAGTGCCCGGGGCAGAGGGGCAGCGTGGGTGAGGAGCAGACTCCCGGGGGGCGGGGGAGGCAGAGGAGCGAGGGCAAGAGGTAGAGCCCAGCCCGAAACGTGGCTGCGGCCGCTGCACACAGAAGGGTGGAGTCGCCTGTACGTCTCTCCCGGTAACCTTCACGTGGCGGTGTGAGTAGGGGTGTGTGCGTGCATGTGTGCGTGCACATGCGTGCCTCTGGATGGCGTGTTGGGGGGGGGTGATTGTGTCCATGTATGAGTGTGCGCCTTGTATGTGTCAGTGTGCGTCCCTGTGTGTTCCTGAGCATGGGTGTCTGTGGATGTGGATATACTTGTAGACAGACAGACAGGTGAGAGAGAGAGAGAGAGATGATAGATGAAAGATGATAGGTCAACAGACAGACAGACAGAGCCTCTCCAAGGCCGAGCCCTGGACAGCCAGAGGCACAGGGCTCCTGGCGGCTCCTGGCCGGTGCCCAGCCGCCCCTGCCGGTGTGGACCCGGGAGGCACAGTGTCCGCAGCGCTGCCCTGCCCCCTGCGGCTCTGCTTCCAGTGCCCGGCATGCTGGGACTCGAGGCGTGAGTCAGGCCCCTCCACGTGGCCGCGGGGCCGGCCGGACCGGGCCTCCCGAAGAGCGGGGACTCTGGGCATGAGCCCTGGCGCCCGGCCCTGGGACACAGCGTCTCCCCGGGGTGTCCTCGCAAGGTGGTAGAACTGTCTGAAATCAGTCACGGAAGATGTCTCCAGTCCCTGTGTCTGAGAGCCGCGGACCCGCCGCTGTGAAGGGCGCGGTGAGGTCCGGGGACTGTCTGGACAGGAGCAGCCTGGCGTGGGCTCCACTCCAAAGGAGGGGCGGGCTTTCCAGATGATGGGCACGGGCTGCGGCCAGTCCCGACGGGCCTGGAAGGAAGATGGCCGGGGCGGGGAACCACCCTCACCAGAGGAGAGGATGGGGGCTAACGTACGTGAGGGGAGGGTACGTGTGACCCTGGGGGGGACGCGCGTGACCCCCAGGCTCCCGCGAAGGTCGGCCTTGATCAGCCCCGTCGCCGTCTGCCTGCTGCTTTGCCTTGCTGGAGCGGCGGTATGAGGCGGTACCGGCGTGCTGCGCCCGGCCTCTCTGCTGGGGTTGGGGTGTCTTGGGGTGCGCTCTCTGCTTTGTCCTCTCCGCACACGTGGCCTCCAGGCTCTGGTGGCCCTGGGCCCAGCTTCCACCCCACCCCCACCCCCGGACGGATCCTCAGCTGCTACGGAGAGGAGAGCCAATACCGGGACACCCCGCACCTGCTCCACAGACGGGATCGCCGTGACCCCATGATCAAGCCGCCCGCCCCTCACCCATCAGAGAGCACGGGCGCGCTCGTAGCTTCCGCTGGCCAGGCTGGGCCGAGTGGCGTGTGTGTGTGTGCTGACCGCTGACCGCCGAGGCCCGTAGACCACCTGTGGGGGGAGGGGGTGGGGTCCTCCCTCTGCCCTGCAAACCTCGGGGTGCCCCGCGTGCCGGGCATGGGGTCTCCCCCCTCCCTCCCGCCCAGCCCCCACCCGGGCCGGCAGAAGGGGGACCGCATGCCAGCCGACGGGAGGACCGACGCTGAACCCGTCTAATTCACCCTCACGGCCTGGAGCTGGCGCCCTGCAGGCCTGCCTTCCAGCCGGGGCTCATCTGCCGTGGCCCACCGCGGGCAGAGAGGCCAGGTCACCCCGCGCCGGACCCCGCGGACGGCCTCGTTCCTCTCTGCAGGGCAGGATGGGGGGGGCTTATTATTATTCATTAGCAGCAGTAGTTGTCGCCCTTACTATTATTTCAAGCTTGGTGGTCCTTGAACTAAAAAGAAGCACTTTGAATCTTCCTCTGATGAACTGAAGGCTGGGCCGGCAACGCTCCCGCAGGCGCGGCCTCCAGCTGGAGTCTCTTCTGCATCACCTTAGACCTCGTTGTGTCTTTCCAGACACCCTAGGGACCCGTGAATCCCACAGTCACACAGCTGGAGAACCTGAGCCAGGGCCATCTAAGTCTGCCTGGATCACCTAGGCAGGCAGGCAGGAGGCTGCTGTGGGAGGATGGGGAGAGGAGGCTGTCTGTGGGAGGATGGGGAGAGGAGGCTGAGATTTGAAACAAACTGCCACCACCCCAAGGATGCTGGCCTTGGGTTTGTCCAGATCGGCTGGGTTTGTCCAGATCGGCTCCGTTTGTGTTTTATTTACCAATCGTGAGTAAAGCTCCTCCGGTTCTCCGGCTTCCTTCCCGCCCCGTGTCCGGCTGGCTGGGAAAGTTAAGCTACGCTTGTGTGGGTGCTGGGCTTCTTCGCCAGGCTTCCCGTCACCGCTTGCACATCTTATCCAATCAGATGTTAAAAAAAAAAAAACACGGCCCCTGAGAACGCATGGAAATATCCGCCTCTCTCCTTCTCTCCCACGGTAGGAAAACGGCTTCCAGCGGTGACATTGGGCTCCCCACACTAAATAAATCTCCCTCCCACGTCTCTGATGAGTTTGTCATTTTCACAAGATTCCATCGCCAATCCAGTCAAATCGTTCCTCGTATTTTCTACCACCTTGGGACTTAAACAAGCAAAAAAAAAACCCTCCACTGCACTCCTGAGGACTTCATGGACGTGAGCACACACGCTCACCGTTTATCATGGGAAGCGTTTCTCACTTGGAGGGAAAATCAGGCTAGGGAGCTTTATTTGTTTGCTGATTGCGTCTCTCTCTGTTCGGGCTGATTGTTTTAACTCCAGACAGCTCCCCGGGGCTTCCTAAATTAGACCCTGTGGTATTTATTGCTTGGTTGGTCTCTTAAAATCCAGGTTGAGGGCCTCCTCCCTTAACACCTTGCCTTTTATTTTTGTTTTTTGTTAGCGTTGTGATGTGTGATGGAAGTAAAATGCGGTCTCCAGGTTAGGTGATGGGGAGGCCAGTCAGAAAGAGAGACAGAGACAGACAAAGGCTAAGGCCTCTTGAGGATCACTCACTCGGCAATCCCAGGCTGGCGCGTGCAACCGTTCATGTTCCCAGGAATGCCTATAGAGGACCTATCGAGGGGCAGGCTGTGGGTTAGACACTGGCAACGTGTGGACAGACAAGACAGGCATGGACTCGGACGCAGGACACTGCGTCTGCTACCTGCCGGGCAGCAAATGCTTTCTGCTCTCCTGCCCCAAGTGTTTGTATGATCCTCAGGAATCGAGTCCAGCGTTCCCGCCCCGGGGGTGCGTGTCCCCCCCACCCCGGGGCGGGCCGTGGAGAGGAAGCATTCTCTGACCCCACAGAGTGTGTGTGTGTGTGTGTGTGTGTGTGTGTGTGTGATTACACAGACGGAGGCATCCCGCACAGCTGGAGTCCCGGGAGGGGCTGGGTGAGCACAGGCTTACCTCGTTCCTTTTCTGAAAGTTGGTGATTCCAAGAAGTTCTCCGCCAGATTCTCGTCGGCCACTCGTGCACGCACGCGGGCATGAACCAGAGGTCACTGAGCACCTACGCGTGCGTGCACCTACGTTGGTGTTGAATAAGACCTCTCCCTCCCCCGCTCCTTGTGCAGGTGATAACCTCGCCGATGAGAAGAGAGGCATTGACACAGGTCCCTCGGGATCTCTGGAGCCACCCCCCGGCCGGGCTGGGGACGCGGCACCATCGAGGGGCGCTGGGTTCGAATCCTGGCCCGGCCTCTGACAGCGCGTCACTCTCCCCCTGCTTCCCCCACCCCTCAGGGGGACCGGTGACCGTCCCCAGCTTCACAGGAGGATGAACCCACCCCCCACCCCCGCCCCGAATAGCGCCTGGCACGAAGTGAGCCCGAGATGTGAGCCGTTACGATCTGAGGCTGAGGCTCCGGGCGGGGAGCGGGCTGCAGCTTGCGGCCGGCGCCCGGGCCCGGTGCCAGCTTGTCTCTCTTCATTGGAACAAACGAGCCTGTGTTTGCTTTGCTTTTTCCTCCACTTAGAGCTCTCGGCCGCGGAGGCGCAGACCACACGGGGTAGCGGCTCACCGGGGCGGCGTGCACGCGTGTGGGGTCTTTCCTTACACGCAGTCACGCTGACATCAACACGGAGCTCCGCGTGGCTTTGCGCACCTGGGGGAATCTGAGGTGTCATTCTGGAGAGAAGCGCTTGCTTACAGATGGGTAAACCGAGACTCGGGTGAGCTGGAACTCTCTCAGGGTCACAAGCAAGGGAGCGTGAGCCGTGCCAGGGTAGACATCCATGTTCCCACATTCCCAGGCCCGTTCCATTCTGCTTGGCCATCGGTCCGTGGGGTTTCCTGCTTTTCACAGCTCCGGATCTTGGCCCTGGGCAGGTACTCGGGAGGCGGAGATCTGGGGGCCACAGCCCAGTCAGCACGGCCCACTGTCGCTCAGGAGGTGGAGGTGGGAAGGTGGAGGGCTGAAGCCGGCCTGGGCAAAACCTCTCGAGACCCTACCTGGAAAAGCACGCTCCAAAAGATGGGTCTGCGGCCCCCTGGGGGCTCCTTAGGCCCCACGTTCAGTTCAATCCGCAGTGCTGCTCAGAGAAAGCAAGCTCGGCCCTCGGGGACGGCCCGGGGACGGTCTCCCCCGGAGGGAGGACACGGCTGCTCAGCAGTGGGCCGAGCACCGGACACGTGATCTTCACCCTCGCTCCGGGGTCATGCAGGGATGTGACCGTCACGGGCTCCTTCAGCAGGAGAGACCCAGGGCGTCCCCATCTGTGATCTGGAGGACCTGTGTGCAGAAGGGAATGCCGCACCCCTCCCCCCCACACCTGTCCCCGACTCTCCCTCCCCCCCACACACCTGTCCC
>NW_012267328.1:1646507-1685950 GCF_000151885.1 Dipodomys ordii
CCTGTCCCCGACTCTCCCTCCTCCCCACACACCTGTCCCTGACCCTCCCTCCTCCCCACACACCTGTCCCAACTCTCCCTCCTCCCCACACACCTGTCCCCGACTCTCCCTCCTCCCCACACACCTGTCCCCGACTCTCCCTCCTCCCCACACACCTGTCCCAACTCTCCCTCCTCCCCACACACCTGTCCCTGACTCTCCCTCCTCCCCACACACCTGTTCCTGACCCTCTCCCCTCCCCACACACCTGTCCCGACTCTCCCTCCTCCCCACACACACCTGTCCCCACTCTCCCTCCTCCCCACACACCTGTCCCCTGACTCTCCCTCCTCCCCACACACCTGTCCTCGACTCTCCCTCCTCCCCCCACACCTGTCCCCGACTCTCCCTCCTCCCCACGCCTGTCCCTGACTCTCCCTCCTCACCTTGACTCTGGTCCTCGGATTTCTCAGGTGGAAACGGCACTGTGTGCCCTTCAGCTCAGGGCGACTGTGGTGAAGCGTTCCGTTCCGGGGTCAGCTTCCAGCAGGACCTGTGGCACAGCCTTTCCTCTGCCAGGCGGTGCGGGGTGGCGGGAGGAGAGCTGGGCTTTCTCTGGGGGCGTTCATGGCGCTCTTCTCTACCTCCATGGGTGCCCCTCATCTGTTTTTCCTCCTTGAAGACCTCAAAATGGGTCTGTCTGCCTCGGTGCCCGGGGCGGCTGCCTGCCACGAGCCGCGGATGCGATGCATGCCCTTGGTCATCTGGCCTGCCCTGGGCCTCGGAGCAGGGGGGATCAGAGAAGGCCGCAGCCCGGGCTGGTGGATAGGCAGGGCCTGGGGGCGGGGAGAGAAGGAGGGTGCGGGGAGCGGCCGAGCCTGGCCATTACTATTCGGCACTCAGGGAAAGCATGCATGCCGGGGCCCCCGCAGGGCACCTCCGGAGAGCGGGGCCGTCCAACCTGCACAAACAGGAAAATAATTTTCTTTTCAAAAACGCCGCCGTAGCCAATTGGTTTGTTAATGGGTTCTGGCAGCCTTTGTATTAGTCTGAGAAACCATTCCCACCGCCGTTGACAATGTCAAACTCATAAATGGCTCTTGTTAAATCCCTACGTCCAAATTAAATAGGAAACACCTGGGTGCCACGGGAGACGCCAGCACCGCCACTGGGCGGCTGAGAACGGGCCCTGCAGGGTACGCAGGGTCACCCCAAAACGGACAGAAGGAAAGGTCCGGGAGGCCAGGTGCTGGTGGATCATACCTACCATCTTCCTCATCCCAGAGGTGGAAGCCCAAAGAGTCAAGGTTCAAAGCCAGCCCAGGTAGAAATTCTTCCACAATTAATCAGCCACAATGCCGGGCCAATGGTGTGGCAGACGGTGAAACATGTGTGTGAGCAAGAAAGCCGAGCAAGCGTGCCCAAGGCCCTGAGTTCGAGCCCCAGCACTGGTGCAAAGAAGTAAACATCGAAAGGGAAAGTCAGAGGACGCGTGGTAACCCGTCAGGCAGGACAGAGCTAGGAGTGAGTTCTTCTTATACTCCCGGGGACAGACAGCTGGAGTTTTAACTCTGCGAAACTAAGGCTGTGTTTTCAAATAGATGATCAGCGTTCTCTTGCTCTCTGCCCGTGGCCTGTGTGTCTCTCCTCCCAGTCATTCCCAGTGCTCCATGAGCTTGGAGCTCAGGGCAGACAACCCCACAGAACCTTCTGCCATCTCCCGGCCCTCCTTCCTTGCTGCTCTTCGATCCTCAAGAGTAAACCTACGTCCCCTGCGAGGCTCTGTGCTCGCCTGACACCTGTTCCCCTCCAGCAAACATGGCACCTTCGAGGTGCGTTTTCCTCAGCTCCCAGCTTGGGGGTCCACTGTGTCTGTCTTCTAGAAGCCATCTTAACAAGCTTAACCGTAGCCCTTGTGTTGTTCCCCAGCCACAGGATGCAGGGAAGACGGTTTTGGAGGGCAAATAAATACGCGTGCATGCGGGCGCTCTGCGAAGGGTGGAGGCTGGGTCCCCTCACCCCAATTCCCTGGGCTGAGTCAGCTGCGGACGCTGACAGGGACGGGGGGGGGTGTTCCTCAAGGCTGCGCGGGCATCCGCCGCGCGCCCACCAGGCTGTTCTGGAGGCCCGTGCCCGCCTGGACACATGCTCGGGGTTCCGCTCTTGTCACCTCGCCCGGTGACCACACTCCCTCGCTCTGTCTTACAGAGAACTTCGTGCACTCCTGGCCGCTGTGTGCACTAGACGTGCCCTAAAGAAGAAGACGCTCACTCCTTGTCCTCCTAAACTGTAGGCGGGCCCTGTAGGGGGCACGGGAAACATCCGGGAAACACCTGTCAGGTGACTGGCGGGACATTGCACCAATCAGCTCACAGCTGTGGGAGTGAGCGAGGGAGAGTCCGTTTGGGGTCTGTCTCCTTGCACAACCTTTGGCCTAACTCTTCTGATTCTCTTCCGGAGAAGTCTCCACTCTGAGACCTCCGTGTGGGCCTCCCCATGGTCTAACCAGACTCACCAAGTTGGTCTGGCCAGATTTCCCCATATCCGATCGTCTAAACGTGAACCAAAGGTTTTACATATGCAGTCTCTCCCTCTAGCCCTCCACCATCCACCTGCCCTCTGGTGCCTGGCCATTTTTATTTTTCTGTTCCTGCCCTTTCCCTCATTCTTTTCTCTTCCTTTCTCATACTCCTTCTTTTTGTTCTTTTTCTCCACCCCCACCCCACCCCCCCACCCCCCCACCCCCGCCACCTTTGTTTTCTCTGTGGTATTTCCTCCTCTTCCTGCAAAAATGCAGAGCTCGGGATTCTGAGACTGGAAGGGAAACGTTGAAGGGAATTTCTGGGGCCGTCGGAGCCTGGCGTGGAATGCAGCGACTTGGGGAAGTAATACCAGATGTAGCACTGGTGCCAACAATCTGCCCGAAATGTAAATGTGCGTGGAGCTCTGGTCACAAAAGCTCTTGCAGCTGGAGGGGGGGGGGAATGCCAGAGGGAGGGCAGGGGGGAGGGGCGGGAGGAGGGAGGGAAGTGGGGGGGAGGCAGCCGCCCCTCCTCCGGAGCTGGCTGGAGGCAAGTCTGCACCTCACGTGCGTGTGTGTACCTCCAGCATCCCCTTCTTCAGAAAGGTGATCCATCTTCCCCAAGTTTCTTGGAGGCGGTTTTCCAACACCACTTATAACGTATTACGGGTGGCTCCGTGATTCATGGGTTCACTTTCACCCCACCGCCCTCGGGAACCATCTGGGGATATTTCTTCTTACCTGGCGGTGGTGGAGCCTTGAGCAGAGCGGCAAGCTGGGTCACCCGGGTGTGGAGTGCGGAACTGGGGCGAGGGGTCCAGGGCCCCCCCAGAGGCTTTCGTCCCAGACTGCATGGTGTTATCACCAGCCTCTGGCAGCCCGTGCAGCCAAAGGTCCACGGTTCCCTTACGCAGGCTGATGTGAAGGCCCGGACTCCAACTCCAGACCAAGTGTACACATTTCACAAGAACCCCTGCGCTTGACCCTGGCAGAGAATCCCGGGGTGGACCTCGAGCCGAACACTGGGGGGGGGGCAAGTGTCCTGAGACCTCCGGCCACCCTCCCCCTCCTCCCCCTGCCCAGCCCCGCCGCCGCCCTGCCTCTCCTCTGAGCTCATCCTTTCTCTTTGGCCTGTGTATCTCCTCAGTCAAGGGGAAACAAATCTGCTTTTTAAAGCATTCTAGGATTCCCCCCACCCTGTTTTTTCCTCGATGTACATGTGCTACATCCTCAATCTGCATGGTCAGTAAAACTCACTGAGATCAGGAAACACCAATAGCCGGCTGTTTGGTGTGATATTTATAGATCAGATCGTGAAGGGTAAACTTCAACCTGCGGATGGGCTTGGGCTCTGTGTGCAGGGCAGAGAGAGTCGGATAAATCATTTATCCGTTCGGTGTTTATCTGCAAGCATATCTGATTTATAGGTGAACCATTTGTCTGTTTGGCATTTGTGTATACATCTATCTGATTTATAGATGAACCCTGTACCTATCTGCTGCGCTATACCCAGACAGAACTGAAAGGGAAAACAGGACTCTTTCCCTTTCCCTGGAAGTACTTTGAGATGGATTATTTCTTATGTATAAAATGAGTCCTTCCTGCTTTAGTAGAAGGGAGTGTTGCCTGGGAAAAACTGTCTCCAGGGCAAATCTGGCCCCTTGTCTGCTCACTTTCCATAAAGTTTTATTGGAACCCAGGTGCGCTCGCATTGAATTGAGTGCAGACGAGATGGACGCCAAACTGAAATACTGGCCTCTGGCACCGTGAGAACACTCTCCTGAACATGCACTGTGACCTGCACAGACTGGCCCTGGTGCACCGAGCCAGTATAACCGAATCCGGGGAACTGGGAGACGTGTGTGCACATACACACATGTATGCAAACACGTGTGCTACTGGGGGTCCTGGGGGCTGAACCCAGGGCTCCACACATGCTAGGCCAGGGCTCTGCCGCTTCAGCTAAGCCCCCAGCCCCAACGACTGTGCACAGAATCCTGTGTCTCACAGCTCTGGGCTGCGGGAGTTTGGGTGTCTGGTGCGGGTGTCTGCCTGCTGGTTCACGGATGGCACCCAGTACCAGACCCAGCGCTGCCCTCTGCCCCTTCCCCAAGGGTGCTAATCTCCTTCTGGAGGCCCCCTGACCCCCCCAGGCCCCCCTCCCCAAATACCATCCCGTGGTCAAATCGGGGGACATGCCGTGGGGGTCCACGGCCGGCTGCGTCTGGTTCATTGCTTCGTGTTGCTGGTGTCTTCTGGGGTTTTGAAGCGTAACTGCCGTGCACCCCGGCTTCTGGACATAGCCTGGCGAGGATGGCTCTCCAGGCCGGCACATCAGATTGCGCCAGAGCATTACTTCTTGCCCGGCCCGGTCACCCGCTTTGGGCCTGATGGGGACACGGCTGAAGGGTTCCGGGTGGCCGCTGGGAGCCCACGGAGCCGCACATGTGTGATGTCTGCGTCCGTTTCTCACGCCGTCCCCCTCCTGCGTGTCTGTGGAGGTGCCGAGCGGCTCCTGAGACGCCGGGGACCATGGGCGGCCTGTGTTCAGAGGGGGGCGCGTGAGGAGAGGGAACCCCGGCTTCCTCCAGCCCGGCGCCGTGGCACGAGGTGAAGGTCAGGACTGGGAACCTCAGAGCTCCTGCCGGGGACGGGCATCTCCCGGGTCAGCCGATCCAGGGAGCCTCCGAGCCCCCCCAAAAGAGCTCATTAAAAATACAGATGCTCGGCCGGGCCCCAGGTGAACCCGGAGAGGTGGGGACACCCCGATCAACGCGGGGCTCCCCTCCAGCGTCAGGCCCTCCCTCTCCCCACGAGAAGGATTCCACCAAACCAGCTCCCAGGAGCCCTGGGGCCACACTGGCCACCCAAGCCCCCTTCAGCCCGGGGAACTGCCGACTGCACCCTGCCAGGGCTGGCCTTCCTTCCCCATCCTCCGCCGAGACTCCACACTGCCACCGTCTGGCCACAGAGCAGGAAGCAGAGGCCTGCAGGGCTGCCCGGCTGGCGGGGGGGGGGGGGGGGGGGGGGGGGGGGGGGGAGGGGGGGGGGGGGGGGGGGGGGGGGGATCCAGGGGACCTCCCCGTGCAGAGATGACACCACCTCGGTCCCGGGCCCGACCCCCCCCCACGCCCACCCACAGAGGCGGCCCCGTGTGGGTCTTTAAACCCCTGCCTCTTTCTCGGTGTGTGGTCACAGGTGGGTATCGGGGCTCCCTTACAGACAATGTGAGTGCTTTCTCCCCACTGCCTAATGAAACTGCAGGTCCTGCCCAGAGGGCGGAGCTGCTGACACAGAGGACCCCTCCCTCCTCCCCTCCCCCCTCCCTCCCTGCACACCTGCCCTTCGCTCTGGACACCTGTGCTCTGTGATGGAGGGACGGGGCTGGCGTTTCCTCCCAGAACCCCGTCCCCCGCCCCCCACAGCACTGAAGCTGCCGTCATCCCATGGGCTCCAGGCAGAGATGCCCGCTCGAGGTCCTGGGGTGGCCGCTGGTCCCCGGTAGCCCAGGGCTCCGGGGCGGGCAGAAGCCCCGGCAGGCTGCAGCTGTTTCCTGCCCAAGCAACTGCAGATGCCCCCCCCCCCCGTGGTGGTCAGGGGTCCGCGTGGCCGTCGGTCAGCCCGGGGTCCTGCCTTCGCTCCGCCTGTCCCCTGGAGGTCGCTGTTGTGCTGTGTGAGCCAGGCGGGGACCACTTCAGGGAGCTGGACACCCTGCCCCCCCCATGGTGGCCCCTCGGGGCCGGGGGAGGGGGGAGCTGGCAGTATAAGGTCCCGGCCTGCTTGAGGGCTTCTGGGAGGCCGTGGCTCAGTGTCCCAGCTGACCACGGCCCCTGTTCCTGCGTGCCCTGCCGCCGGACAGAGCAGGTACTGAGAAAGTGGGCCAGCCGAGCCCCACTTGGGAGTGGAGAAAATTCAGGAACACACACACACACACACACACACACACACACACACACACAGCATCTGTGAGCAGAGACCTGGGTTCAAATCCCAGCCTTGTTAGAAAGAGAACCTGGAAACCCTGCTCTCGCCCCCTGGCAGATACATTGCTGTGGGGATGAGACAAGAGGGCCGTGTATAGGACGTCCCTCGTGGGACGGAGGGAGGCCCACGGGATGGAGGCTCGTGGGACGGAGGCCCCGAGGTAACCAGGTGTTAGAAGCAGTGCGGGGGGGGGGGCTCCAAGCACTCAGCCTGGGAGGAGAAGCTCCATTTGTCACCCAGTCATGGAAACACACAAGCCCAGCAGGGTAGAACAAGGCCAGGCAGACTTTGGGCCCATGGGGCCCGGTCCCGTTTCCCCTGGGCTTGGTTTGGGGTTTGGGGTTTCCCTGAGCCGCTGGCTGCCTCCTGCCTCCAGGGTGGGGAGGGAGGTGGCCCCAAGCAGGTGGCCCTTTCTCTTACCCGAGGGATTTAAGCGGAGTAGCCGAGGGCATGCCGAGACAGTGCCAGGCCAGGCCGAGGCAGCAGAGAGACCAGAGCCCCTGGGCGGGGCCGAGCAGAAGCTTCTGGTCCCCTTTTGGATTTCTTCCCCCTGGTCAGGTCAGTTATTCGACTCCCTGACATGAATCAGAGTGCGGCGTGCGAGATGATTTGACCATCGCTTTCCAGAAATTCCCACAGCTCTGCTGATTTGGGCACACACACCCCTCCGGGGGAGGGGGCCCTCCTGTGCCCCCCAAACCTCCCATCTCCAGTCTCTGGTTCCAGCCCAGGTGGGGCGCTCAGCGCTGTCTCCTGAGGAACCAGTAGGCGGCAGGAAGTGGGGTCCCCTCGATGGGGGGGCACCCCATGAGAGAGCTGGAACTGTTGATACCCCAGCAGACAAGCTTGGTGGGTGGCCGGCCCCCGTGTCCCCGTGACCGTGGATGCCCTGGCGTGTACGCCAGCTTGGCTTTTCTAGGGTTCACTTTGGCACGGGGATCCCTAATCGCGGGGTACGCCCACAGTCGCAGGGGTGTGTCTGGGACGGCCCGCTGCAGGGGTGTGGGAGAGAGCAGAGTCGATCCTGCAGGCCATGGGATGGGGGGAGGGGCGTTCGAAGGCAAGGAGGGGAGCCGGTCAGGCTGCCGGGTTAATTCCTCTTTCCTGGGGTGCAGAGACACCTGCCCTGCCCCGAGTCTGCGTTTCTTCACCGTACAAAGCCGCCTATTGGGAGAGACAGGATGTCCACCCCCGGCAGCTGGCTTCGGAGCCTCTCCCCAAGACAGGCCCAGCTGACCCCCTCCCCAGCCCCTCCATGGGCTCTATCCCTGGGGGGGGCCGTGGGCGGGTGGAGGAGGGGTTGTGGGCAGTCTGCGCTGCTGCTGCTGCTGCTGCTGCTGCTTCTAAGAGTGGAGTGGTTATCCAATTACTCCGACATGTGGCCGTTCTAGGGACTTGTAAGTGGATTAAGTTCATTATAAAAAGATTAGTCGTGGGATGGGGATGGCGCATAACAAAGTGAACCTTCTTCAGAAAGCTCGGCCTGCCCTCCAGGGTGGGAGAGGGGCGCGGCAGGGACGGCAGGAGGGGGGGGGGCACTGAGCCAAATGGCTCTGTTTATTGAATTACGGCTTAGGGATTGGGGGGGGAAGGGGAGGGCTCTCTGTTCCCTCCCAGCTGTGCCTGCCAGCAGCTGCCACCGACCACCTCTCCCGCCCCAGCCCCCCCCCAGCCCCTCTGCAGAGCTGCTTCTCAGAGCCACCATCCTGGGCTGCCCCAGGAGGCTTTCCTGCGCCCCGGCTGTTCTGTGGGGGGGGCGATGGGAGAGGCATTGATTGGAATAAGTTGGAGAGACTGGGGGGGGCAGTTGAATGCATGTTTAATGCTTCCTTCTCCTCTTCCTCCAGCTGCAGAAACTTTCCCACCTCCCCTACCCTCCTCGTACAGAACATATCTTAGGACTCTTCTGGAATCTGCCCTGGAGGGAGATGGGGTGTTCTTGTCTTTCCTAGAATAAATGTCTGGCTCCGTTGGGGTACCCCAGGGTGCACAGCACGGGGAGGGTGTGTGAAGGAGAGAATCCGTGTGGAGCAGGAAATCCTCGATCACTCTGCCAGCCTTTCTGGGGCTTGAACTCAGAGCCTGGGCTCTGTCCTCTAGCTTCTCATCCAATGCTGTCCCTCTACTACTTGAGCGACAACTCCACTTCTGGCTTTTTGGTGATTAATTGGAGTCTCGTGGACTTTTCTGCCCAGGGTGGCTTTGAACTAGGTGCCTTGGACTCTCAGCCTCCTGAGTAGCAGGGATGACAGGCGGGAGCCACCGGCGCCCCACAAATTCATTTCTTGACTCACCGAAGAAGGACAAAAGCCAGGGGACACAGATTCCTCCTACAGGGGGGCCGGACAGCCCCGCACCCCTCGCTCTGAGCCCCAGCCTGCCACGTCTGCCTGCTGCGGGTTGGCATGCGCACGTCGCGGTTGCTGCTTCTCAGGATACACCGCTCTTGACAACGCTGGCAGCTTTCAATTTATTAGGCTTATTAGGCAAATCAAACTGTCCTGAAGAGCCCAGATGCGCTCTGCGGAAGATTCATTTCAGGACTGATTTAATGCCACCTGCCCGGTTCGTTTCTTTCACATCTCCAGGTTGGAACTAAATCACTCGTGTCTCCTTGCATTCCTTCCTGCGAGGGTTGGTGTTTGCAAAGTCGGCCAGGCTGTAAAGGGCCAAAGGGCCGGAAGACTCTGGCTGCTTCCGGCTCCTCCTCTTTAGAGCAGAGATGGTCAAGTGCCTGGTAACTTTGTGTTGGGGGGGGGGTCCTGGCCTTTTCCTCTCTTCCCTCGTATCGGCCTTGGTGACGGTGCTTGTGGAGCAGCGGTGGAAGGTGCATTCAGATCCTAGTCCTTCCCCGTGGAGGGACGGCCCGTGTGTACCCTGGAGTCTCTGACAGAGCCTGAGCTGACACCTGCCGGTCCTTCAGATCCTCCCCGGGGCTGCCTCGGAGGGTCGAGGGAAGGCAGAGACCGGCACAGAAGAGACGCGTCAGAACTAAAGCAGCCAGTGGCCCCCAACGGCCGTCCCTTGTTAGCGTTCATTGCCTGGGTCCCGTGTGATGCGAGTCATTTATTACCGGGCTTTTCTATTCATTTCCTGTTTAATCCTCCCCCATCCCTCTCCCCCCAGCCCCCCGGGTTACATCTGCTGGGAGCCAGGCCTCCGAATAATATCCTCCAAATCCCTTCTCTGTCCCTGCTTGGGAGACAAGCCGTGTACCGTCGCCCTGGCTCAGCACCCGACCCCCGACCCCTCTTCCTGACACGGGAGTAAAAAGAGGAATAATCGGATTAAACTAAGCCAAACCCCCCCCACACACACACAGCTCGTGGCAAGCGCACCGTGGGTGGCGGCTGCCCTGACCCCGATGGACCCCGGGGTGATGAGGCTGTCAGCGTAAAGCAGGCTGCCGTCCACCCGCAGCTCTGGCGTGGATGTGGGGTCGTGTCCAGCGGAGACACCAAGGGAGCTGGGAAGGCCGCCCAGTCAGCTTCCTGACATTGATTTTCCTCCCCACTCCTGTTTACCTTCGCAAATTGATTGGCCAAGCCTTCCCGCTCGGGGTGTAGCTGGCCACGCAGAATTTACCATCGGGGTACACACGCCACTCCTGTGCTGCCTGGTTTAGTTTTGTGAAGTCTGAGCGTCGTGTGGCAAAGCGTGCACAGCAGTTGTGAACACACACACACACACAGACGTGTACACATGTTAAATGCATACGCACGGTACACATGCATGCATGCCCATACGCACACGTGTGTACACTTCCTATCAACCCCACGTTTTGTTGGTCCACTCCTCCGTCAGTGGACAGGTGGGTGGCTTAGAACCTTTGGCCAGTACGTTGTGCACAGTGAATCGTGGATGTAGAAACATCTCTTCAAGACCCTAGAATGGCGTTTTCTGGATCATAGAGTCGTCCTGCTTTTCAGCTTTGGTGGAAACGCCACGCTGCGTCCCGTGGCCTTCCTGCCACAGGCCACGGCTGTCCCTTCTCTCTATCTCAGTGCTACATGGAGTCGCGGGGCTCCGTGGTCACCTCGGCGCGAGCGTGGGGTGCTGTCACGCTGTGTCCGTGATTTGTGTTCTTCCCAGGGCGGTTACGCGTTGTGTGCGTGGCCGTGGTGTGGCTGGTGTTTGCGTTCTGCGTGTGTTCCGTGGCCGTGGTATGGCTGGTGTTTGCGTTCTGCGTGTGTTCCGTGGTCGCTGTGGCTGGTGTTTGCGTTCTTGTTCTTCCCGGGCAGTTGAGCGCTCTGCGTGTGCTCTTGGCCATGCGGAGAGCATCGTTGGAAACAAGCTGGCTCTCTCCCTAACCCCAGTTCTGCCTGGGAGACGGTGGTGGTGCTGTGGCTGGCCGTGGATTTCCACCTCCTCTCTGAGCTAAGGAGGAGCTGGGAGGAAGGAGGTGACACCGGCACTCTGCCTGTTAGGTCCAGGGCCGAGAATTACAGGGGCGACCGCAGGAAAGACATTAGGGTGTAAAAAGCACAAAAGCAGAGTCTCCAGTTACTGGTTCAGCGGGTGACTCACGGTGGCTGTCTGCTGACACCAGCGCAGTTCAGGTCGCTGGAGCGTGTGGAGCCTTCTTCCTTCCCACCCCGCCCCTCGGTTGCCCTCCAGCCCTCTAACACCAACCCCTCCTTCTCCGCCTGTCCTGAAACCAGAGCCACCTCCCCAGAGGCATCGCGGCCGTGGCTCCCACAATGGCCCCTTCCTCTCTCCATCCTGGGCCCCGGGGTCCTGGGCCGGCCCGTGGGTCGGTTCCCCCAGCCGCGGGCTGAGCTCTGAAACACGGCATCTTGGCAGGAACGCGGCCAGACGGCGCTCTTCCCGCCTGCGTGGACTGCACGTGGCCGGCTCGCTCCTTTCCGAGCGGCGATCACGCCCCTGGGCTCAAGCGCCTCGCACTCAGACCCTCTGCGTGTGAGAAAATCCAGGAAACCGGTTTTTACCGGCCGCCTCTCCCATCCTCCCCTACCTCGCCGCCCTCAGGGATAGGAAAGCCACAGCAGCCATCCCCAGACCCCCGGCTGCCAGCGATCCGTCCTCTGATGCTCTTGCTTGCGGAGGTCCAGGGCGGAGCTCGGAGGGAGGGGGTCGCCCCGCCACGTGGACCACGGGGGCGGACGGGGCCCTGCGGCCAGAGGCCTGCGTGCGCCTTCCCAGCATCCACACGGGGCGGGGGGGAGGGGGTCTCGCTGTGGAGCCACCGGCTGCTCCCCCCTCCTCACCCCCACTCCCGGGAAGTTCTGCAGCCTCTCCCCACTTCCCCGCTGTCCACACACCTGTGTGTGTAGACTCCACTCCCTCCCAGGAGGACCCACGGGAGCCTGTGGGGCCGAGGAGGACCGCAGATCGCCTAACCGGCGGCAGTGGGTTCTGCCTCCATTCCTGGCTCCTGCGACTTGGAGACTTACGCGAACCGGCAGCCTGGTGCAGCCCGCAACCTGTCTCCACGTCGGAACCCGGCTCCCATCCTCTGTCAGCCCTTCCGCCCGCTCACTGGGCTTCAGAGGCTTTCCCGATTGGAAATAAAGCCCTGAGGTGTGGCTCGGGGTAAAATGCCCACCTCGTAAGTGCCGGGTTGCAAGTTCAAATCCTACCACTGCCCCTCCCCCCATAAAACCCCTCTGAAAGGATCCTGGCTGCTTACGGGGGCCTGAGCTGAACAGAGGCGCACGGGGCGCGTGTGGATTTATTTCCTGAAAGGAGGATTTGTGGGGGGACAGGCTGTGAGAGGTGCATCCCAGAAACGCATGCAGTTGGGGCGTCCTGTCACGTACAGCCCCCCAGGGCCCCTTGGCAAGGCCTCTGGGACCCCGGAAGGTGCACACCGGCATGGCCGCGGCAGGGAGGGACAGGAGGACGGTGGCCGGGAGAGAGACGAGAGAACCGGGCAGAGGGCAGAGGGCACGGGGCCTTCATACCGTGGCGGAGACTCTTGTCTAGGTCAGCAGTTGGCAAACGCTTTCCGTAACGAGCTGGATGACAGACGCTCTGGGCTTCGCGGGACAGACGGTGTCTGTGGCGGCTGCCGTGTTCTGCAGCCGCGGGCGCGGTGGTGGTGGTGGTGGTGGTAAGCTCAGCTTTGGGCACCGGCTGGATTTGGCCTGTGGCCCGCGCTCTGCCGGCGCTGACCAGCCTCTAGGAGACGGAGGACGGCTCTCTGGTCGTGTTTGTGTTTCTAAACGAGCGCTAGGCCCCCGAGAGGACAGGACGCTGGCTGGGGCAGATGTGAGCAGGCTGGAGGAGGTGAATGTGTGGCTGAGGATGGCATCCCGGCCGGGGTTGGGGTGCGGAGGGGGGGGGGGGAATACGAGGTCGAAAGAAATGGAGTGGACGGGGACCTGGAGAGTAGAAATGCTGGGCTGGGGGCTCAGTGGTAGAGCATTTGCCTTCTCAGGTTCAAAACCCACCGAGTTATAACTTGGGGATCGGTCAGCCATGAGGACTTGTAGACGGCGGTGTGAGCAAGGAGTCAGATTGCTCTCTCTTTTCATCCCCCCATCGAATGATTGGTTCACATCGACCATTTCCCCGGACCTCCTGAGCACAGGCCTTTTCTCTCCTGTGCGTGGATTCTCGGTGATTGGGAGCTGCGCTGAGCACCATACACCCCGAATGAGCTGTGGACTCCATCCCCGGGCGCCTCACCCCCCTTCCCCATCCTGGAAGCTGAGGTGACCCTTGGCTCTCCAGGGCCTCTTCGTCTCGGATGCAGTTCCCTTAGCAGCCCGTATCTTATCGCCAGTGCCCGGCCCAGCCAGCTGGCATCCACGTGGCCCACGCCCAGCCCAGCCAGGCCCTCTGTCTGTTCTTCCGTCCACCCCCTCCGGAGTGTTCTCTCCTGCTTAATGAAAATTCATGAGACTGTGCCTGTGTGCCTTAGAGCTTTGATGGCCCCGCCGCTAGCCCTTACCCCAGCATTCCAGCATGTGTAGAAGCCCAGCTCTCTTCAGATCTCTTCCCCCTCCTCTCCTCCTCCTCTCTGTGGTCTCCCTCCCTCCCTCCCTCTGGTCTCAGTGAGTTCCTCTCCCCAGATGCCCCTGCACATCCCAGCTCCGCAGATGTTCACGCCCCTCGTTTCAGGTCTCCACCCGTGGTGCTGTCTACAGGACCAGACTAGTTTTCAAAGAGAAAGGCTAGACTTGAAGCCACTCACACATGAGGACTCACAGACCTGGCCCTTTGACTTCTCAGAGCCCCCAGAGGCCCGTGAGACGGAGCTGCCTTGCAGTCCACAGAACACACTCCCACAATGCATTTAGAACATCCCAGGTGACGGAGAGAAAACTGCCACAATGCATTTAGAACATCCCAGGTGACAGAGAGAAAACTCCCACAATGCATTTAGAACATCCCAGGTAATGGAGAGAAAACTCCCACAATGCATTTAGAACATCCCAGGTGACGGAGAGAAAACTCCCACAATGCATTTAGAACATCCCAGGTAATGGAGAGAAAACTTCCCACAATGCATTTAGAACATCCCAAGTAACAGAGCAAGCTCCCGCAATGCATTTAGAACATTCCAGGTGTTCTATAAACCAGGCCCCTTTTCCCTTGCGTGCCCCAAGACTGGTTTACATCATTAAGCTGGTATGGACGGAGTTCTTAGAACCATAGCTGGCTTGTGGCACACACGCAGTGCGGTTAATCTCTTTTTTCTTATTAAGTTGAGGGGCATCAGGCAGCGTTGATCAACTCTTCCCTGTCTGCTTGCTGTTCCGTCACTCTGATAATCACTTGGTGGAACTGGCAGTTCAAGAACGCCACGGGGTGGGGGTGGGGGTGGGGAATTACGGGGAGGGGGCTCAGCGGGGGGGGGCAAGAGGCGGGGGGGGGGCCTCAGCGGGACCTGGAGACCAAGGAGAGGCAGCCAGAGGCCGACTGCGGACGCCCGGTGTGTGCATTTCCCAAAACCAGCTCCGCCTCGGTTTTTAATCTCGCTAATGGCCAGTGCTCATTTGAGGTGTCATGCTGAAATAACTCTTTCAATAAAGGAAATGGATGCGCTGGTCTCTCCCTTGCTCCTCTGCGTCGGCAGGGCCCCGTGTGGTGATGCATATCACCCTTTTATTTTAATTAAGCCTATAGCGGCCAGAGGCTCGCAGCAAACGTGCCAAGGGAGAGCTCTGGCTGGCTGCGCCCGGTGTGAGCTCGGGGCTGGCGTGCTCCGTGTACCCGTGGGCCGTGTTCCTCTGCGGGAGGAGAGCTTCCGGAGCCCCATGCCCCTCTGCGTGCGAGGGTTCCGGAGACATCGGCTGTTTGGGAACGCCAAAAGACGTGGCACCCGAGAGTTTGTGCAAAGGTGGAGGCTGGCGGGAAGGGAGGATCAGAGCCGATCCGCCAGGGAGGGTCCCACATCTGTGTCAAGTGACGAGACAGCTACGGGTACAGATTTGGGGGAAAGAAAACATTAAAATACCAGGATTTTAAATCCGTCGCAGATTTGGGGTCTAAATGTTCATTGTGGTGCCGTTCCGGTCTGTGAGTCGGATATAAATGAATGGAGGAGTGATGGGGGTTAAATTATGGGCGTGGAGGTTTATGGGGTGACATCAGGGCAGCCCGGGGGCTTAGCGCCTGGCGTGTCTGAGTCCTGTGTCCTTAAACGTAGAGGGACATGGACCTCGGTTCACCGTCCGGGTGAGAGCGGGCACTGCCGTGCGGCAGCGTTCCCAGACACCGAGCACCGACCCAGAGCTTCTCAAGCAAGGTCCCTGAGCGGGCACGAGCAGGGGGAAGGCCCCACATTGTACGAAGACCGCGCAGCTCCAAGAAGGGTCTTGTATGGTAGCGGTCAGTGAAGGAACTATGCTAATGACCTGGGTAGCACTTTAAAACATATTATTATCTTATTAGTATTATTGATACCGCCAGGGAGGAAATGAAAGGCCTAGGGGTATTTGAACTAGAAAGAAAAGGCCTCAGTGTGACTTTCTCCACATTAGACAAGAGGAGCTTTCGGCGGTGGTGGCGGTGGTGGTGGTGAACTATAAAATTAGTGATGTCCTTCACGTTTTCAAACCATGCTTTCCCTAGTCTTGCGGTCTGAAAGTCCCTCTCTCTCGCACTGGGGTGCGTTGTGGGACGTGTCCCCGCAAACTCAAACACAGACAGACCGTGCTGCGTTTTCGTTTCCTGTGCTCTGCCAGAACCCGATTCTTCAGTCGCAAATCACATGGCGTGGTGGGGTCACAGGGTCTGGAGGCCCCCGGGGTTTCCCGTTCAACACAAGGTGGTCAATCACTGGGACAGATTCCAGTCTTTCCCTCTGTGGCCAATGTCGCAGGAGCTAGCATGGCCAGTGGGCACGCGCACAGCCCCTGAGCTCCCGGGGCTCGGACCCCGCGGGCGGAGCGTCGGCGGCTAGGGTGAGACCCTTCCATACCCCGTGTTACACACGGCCCGGCGGGAGGACTTTGGAGAAGGAGGCCGATACGTTCGCAGAGCGTTTTAAGAACAAGTGACACGGGGCCCATCTCAAGTCAGAGATCCTGGTCAAGAAAGGCCCTGGGAATATCCCAGAGATGGTGGTCCCTCGTGTCCTAGAGAACAGCAGTCCCAGAGCCGACCGGTCACCCGGTGACTCCAGGGCCTGTGGCCTGTGTCCAGGGTGGGGACGTCCAGTAGAAATCTCTACACAGGCGGGGGGTGATGGGGTGCAGGGGCCCCTCCCACTAGGTGTCCCTCCACATGCTGAATTGGGGGTGTCGGGGTGTCCCGGGCTTCCCTGCCTTCACCTGCCCGTGTGTGCTGTCTCCACATTTCTCTCTTCCCTTAATTCATTAGATCCAGCACTACTGTTTATTCCACCGGCTTCCCATGTGTCTTTGAAGCACCAGGATGTTGAGAAAGAGAGAGAAAAAGAGAGGGGGGAGGCAGGAGGATTTAACTCTCCAGGGCTAACCGGAGACTGTTTTAAATTTATAGAGGTGACTTTAGCCCTTAGTAGATCTTTCTCTAGATAGAAATGCATTTGTAATCAAAACGATCCTCCGTACCCCCTCGATCTCCAGGGTAGAGGAAGGAAGGACTTGGGGGAGAAGCCAGCAATTTGGTTCCCAGGTTGTTTGAAGCCAGTGTGTGTCCTGGGATTGAAGGTTGGGCCCGGGGGACAGAATGACACAGGGCTCCGGGAAGGGCTCCTTGGCCGTTCTACAGAGAACTTGGATTGAGCACCCCACATCCTTCCAGACTGGAGGGGATGCGTCTAGAGATAACGTGGACGGAAACGCAATGCCAGGTTTTGGGGGGTTCCCTCTTTTTATGATGGGGAGACAAACAGTACAAGAGACCTCAGGCTTTAGGGAGGAGTCTGGCGGGGAGCCCCCGAGGCGGGGGGGAGGGGGGCAGACGGGACTTCACACAGAGACTCGAAAAAAAATAACAGTGGCCGTGAGTGTGCGCCGCTCCTGGCTTGGGCTTGTGGCTGAAATGCTTCAGAATCTGGTACCGGTGAGGAAAGCAACCCAGGGCTCTGGCCGGACAGAGTCAGGAGACTTCTCCCCCCTCCCTTTCCTTCAGAACACACACACACACACACACACACAGCAGTGCAAGGAAAGGCTATGTGTCATGGCTGTGGTTCTGTGTCACGGCTGTGGTTCTGTGTCACGGCTGTGGTTCTGTCACGGCTGTGGTTCTGTCATGGCTGTGGTTCTGTCATGGCTGTGGTTCTGTGTCATGGCTGTGGTTCTGTCATGGCTGTGGTTCTGTGTCATGGCTGTGGTTCTGTCATGGCTGTGGTCTGTGTCATGGCTGTGGTTCTGTCATGGCTGTGGTTCTGTGTCATGGCTGTGGTTCTGTCATGGCTGTGGTTCTGTGTCATGGCTGTGGTTCTGTCATGGCTGTGGTTCTGTCATGGCTGTGGTTCTGTGTCACGGCTGTGGTTCTGTCATGGCTGTGGTTCTGTGTCATGGCTGTGGTTCTGTCACAGCTGTGGTTCTGGGTCTCAGCTCGGTTCCAGAAGCAAAGCCCCCAGGCCAGCAGGGGTTATGAGTAGGGGGCCGTGGGAAACCATCCTGTTTTTCTCTAGACTCAGGCAGACAGTGCTCGCCCTGAGCGGGCACCCCGTGGACCTCGGGTGGGGTGTGGGTGTCAGAGCCTTCAGGGCTTGGTGATGGTGGTGGAGCCGGCTCGTGGCTACTCAGCGCCTATGGGAGGGGCGGCAGAGCGCCCGTGGAGAGGTCCCGCGTCTGCCTCACCCCCGCAGCGGAACGCACCTCCATGCTGTCAGATGAGGGTGGCAGAGCCACCAGTGTGGAGGGAGAGGGGGCCCAGAGGCGGGCAGAGAGCCCGCCGTGGGTACTCCAGCGCTGCCCGGCCCCCGCGCAGCCCACCCGGTCCCGCGTGAGCCCCCACCCCCAGGCAAGCGGGAAGCCCCGGGAGGAGGGGGGGGAGGGAGACAAAAGGCGGAATGGAAAGGGGGCGGGGCTCCTCACACTCGCCCAACGCATTATTTTTAAAAACCCTCTTTGTTAAGTGGCAGTGAGTTATGATCGAAATCAATAGAATTGATAATGTTTTCAATCTTGAAAGGTTAACTACGCGTTTGACACACTCTCCAATCTCCCAAGCAACTTGGCTTTTAAGACAAAAGAAAAAAAAAGAAAAAGAAAGAAAGGAAGGAAGGAAGGAAGAAAAAGATCCTCTGGGCAAGAAGCCTCCAATCCACTTAATTTAAGGCCATGCGTATGGCTGGTCACTGACCTTGAAATTCCATTAGTGCTAATGAAGGACGGGGCTGGAGACTCATCCAGCCTCAAGTCCCGTAAGTGACGCTGTAGACTCCGGGAGGGGCCTGTCCCTCGGTCCCTGCACCGAGCAGAGACATGGCTTTACCAGGGCCTGCCGCCCCGGCCCAGCTCTGACTGGCAGGGGCTGTATGGGAGGGGAGGACAGGAAACACCATCAGAGTAAGAGCTGAAGGTACAGTGGCATTGGAATCCAGGCAGAATCTGCAGGATCCCCCAGCCCCCCAACATTCCTTCTGAAAGAACCCGAGAAACCAAAACATCCCCACATGCTCCCGTCTGAGATGTACCAGGGAGGGTGGTTTTGCCGACATCTTTTGCAGAAATCTTTTAAGCCTCAGATGCTCTGATGCTTCCTTACTAACTAAAAAGTCCAGCCAGGCCTCAACTCCCAGTAAAGAGCGACATTCCTGAGAGCTGCTCCTCCATCCACACACCGAGCCCGGTGACCCATAGTCCTGACAGTGGTTAAAGACAAATGACTATCGAAATCTGAAGATCAAGGTCAGAGGCCAGCCCCGGCAGGAAAGTCCATGAGATTCTTATCTCTACTTAACCAGCAGAAAACTGGCAGTGGAGCTGTGGCTCAACCTGGTAGAGTGCTTGCTTTGAGCCAAAAATCTCAGGCTCGGAGTTCAAGACCCATGACGGACCCTTCAAGGCACCCCCGTCCCCCATTAGTATTTTTGGATTTCCAGGCAACGCGCTGAGCTTTCCCAGCCGTGGGCCCACATTTCTATCCCAGCCCCTGTGAGGTGGGGGTTTCACAAATCCTCCCTTACTGGGGAGCCTCAGATGGACCCACTATCCCTGAGTACCCAGCAAGTAACCCCACCCACGACACAAATAAGGAGACAAAAGTACAGGAGAGAGAAGGGACCGGCTTTGGGTGGAAGAGCCACAGGACGGCAGCGTGGGGACTAGAAGCGCAGTCCCTTGTTACCCAGGGGACCGGTTGGTGTCCCTCTGGCTACCCAGGGTGGGCACGGCGGCAGGCAGAAGTTCATTCCGTTCACCGTCTGCTCCGTGCGTTCTAAACACAGCTAACTGCTTCACGCGCTCGCTTCGGCCCTCTGAGATTAAATTTTCCCCAAACTCCGGGCAGACGGAGCCGGCCCCATGAGCTCTCTACTTCCAGCCCCTCCCCTGCGGAGAAAATGAGGTGAACGGCACCACTTTGGAGATCCTCGGGGAATTATCCATCAGAAGTGTAAGTGCATGTAACCCTTTTGACCCAGCAATTCCACGGCTGGGAAATTCTCCCAACAGATTCGCTGAAAACATTCCTGCCAGTGTCGGTGTCTGGAAGTTCATTGCCCCCCGGGAAACTGCGGGATGTGGAAGGGCTAGTTTATGTCCCCTCTGGAGAAAGGGAAGGTGTGTGGCCCACTACAGGAGGAGGGGAGAGTTACACATTCTCAGGACGGGCAGTGTGCAGCGATGGTGGCGCGAGGGACAGTGCAGAGACACACATATATTCTATTATCCGTGCCTGTTTTAAATATCTGTGTGCCAGGATATGGAAGAGCGGTTTTATGAAAGATACATACACACACACAAACACACCAACTTAAGATCTTTAGATCAGAGGTCAGAATGAAGAGGAAATAACCCCAGTTTTTACTTTTCGTTCTATGTCTTGTTTTTAAGCAGAAACTTGTGGCTAAGTGTTAACTTTGTAAAACTAAACGTATAAACCAGTGGGAATGACCAAATCAAGCAGCTGGATAGGAAGAGTCATGACATTTCCCACCCGTATCTGTTGTGGCCACTGAATGAGACGGCCGTTCATAGTGCTCAAACCGGCAGCAAGCAGCAGTCCTGGGGGTATCTGCTGAGCCCCGGAGAGGAGCCTAAACCTTTAGCCCGGGCAGCCGGAAGTAGAGGTGAGCAGTCAGAAGACTGCGGTTGAATTAGGGAGAAAAAAAAAAAAAAACAATAGACGTGAAATGACTCAGCTCCATCAGACGATCAGAAGGAAATGTTCCCGGTCTCTGCATGGCTTAGAATGCAAAGAGGAGCTCTTCTGGGGATCGCTCGGGAAAGGGCCGGACCCTGGAGCCCAAGAGGCCAGGCAGGTAGACACGGAAAAGAAGAGAAAGCAGTTTGGGGGTGGGGGGGGAGACCAGGGCCAGGGAATTGAGAATGGCTGGTTCCGAGAGGAGCCTACGTTCAAAGCCACCGGCCGAGCAAGAGGCTGAGCTTACAGTGACAGCATGACCACGTGCTGGAGCCAAGCCAGACCCTCGTTCTATCGTTGTAAGTGTGCAACGCACATCCTAGAGACATTATAGTGGTTAACGTGGAAGGCGCATTCTCGGGTCCATTTGTTTGCAATATCAGAAATGACTCTAAGCGAGGACGAGAAGACAGAGACAGGAAGACAGGCCACAGGGAGGCACGGGCGTCCGGGACCACATCTTCCAGTCCTGGACCTGAGCCCTGCCTTGGTGTGTGTTTGGAGGCTCCCCGGCCCTGGCAGTCTTTCTCCTTGCCTGTCACTGGGGAGTACTTCGTTGGCTTGAGGACAGAGGTAGGAGGAGGATCACTGTCCGAGAGGAGGCGGGGTTTAAGCCGCAGGGTATCAGCGTGCATCTCCTAACACGGACGGGACAGGAGGACAGTTTCCCGTGGATAACAGTGATGCCGGCGGAGGAGAAGAGACACCACCCACCCTGATGGGCCCACGGCCGACTGCACACACGTGTCAAATCGCACGTGGCGTGTGTGTGTCTAATGACCCGTTTGCATGTGTGTATCTACTTTGCACACACCTATCAAATTATACGTTGCACGCATACGTGCAGTCACACAGTGTATTCCTGTATCTTATTGCACATCAAATATATATGTATTGAATTACACCTGTTTGTGCATGTATCCAATTGTACATGGCACGCACATGCCAGATTACACATCACCTGTGTGTATCAAATTGCACGTTACATACGTGCATCACATTGCACATTGCATGTGTGAATTGAATTGCAAGACCATGCTTCATCAGTCAGTACGATATTATATGCGAAGAGGAGATGGAAGTTTAGGTTGAAGGTGAGTGCTCTGCCAGCATTGGTCCGGGACATCGAGGTTTTCTTTTGGCCAATTTCAAGTCACCATTGCATTAGCTTCATCTCCCAGACTCGCTAAGATCCGCAAGAAAACAGCTCCTCCCAAAAACCAAGGCAGCCAGATCTGCAGGGCTCAGGACGCTGGCTCTCCCGACTCTCTCTCTCTCTCCGGGGCTGGAATTCTTCAGAAAGGTCGCCCGGTGGGAGTTGACTTCGTACCGCCAAGGAGGATGAACCGACTTCCCAGGTGTGAACATGCGTGGAACCATTTCCTGAGCAGACTCTGCAAATGCCGGGTTTAATCAGTGCAGCTTTTCTCCACCGGCCCTGTCGGGCATGGGTTCGGACAACACCGAGAATGAGACCAAGACAGAGCGCCCCCCACCCCTGCTACCCCCTCCCCAGGTCTCTCCCAGACAGCGCTGTGGCCTAACACCCGCACGTCTGCTACAGAGCTGTCCTTCGCGCGTGTGCACCGATCACTTGGTTTTCACTAACACGCACAGATGAGAATCCAGGCTGGAAGACTGGCCGGCCCGCTTTCTTCTAGAGGAGCCGTTGGGATTCCATCACGGCTTCCTCTGCTTCAGTCTTTGTGCCAGACACCGGACCAGATTCCCCGTGTCCAGGGTCGAGGATTTTCCTTGGGCCTTGTTTTGCTTTCGCCAAGGAAGGGAAAGGGCTGTGCCTTTTCTCCATAGCCTGGTGGAGAGAACTCACACGTGCCACAATGAGCGTGAGCTGTGATTTCAAGAGTCCTGGTTCATGAGGCCGTGCAGGCCGCGTGTGCAGAGTGCTTGTCCTGAGCAGCACACTTGTTCCGTGGGCCGGGGGGACAGGGGGTTGAAGACATGCAAATTGCACACGTGAGCTCAGGGGAATTCATGGACAGGAACACACGTGCAGGTGTGCCAGCGTGCGTGCATAGTGATGCAAATGCCTGTGCGGGTTTGCAGACACAGAACGCCTTTCAGCAGCCCCGGTGAGCTACTGTCGTGTAGGCCGCGCTCTGTCAGATACTTGGGTTTGAAGATGCCGGCTCTGGGGTTTCCGTGTCCCCTCCGGCCTTTCCAGCTGCGTGTGTGAACCGTCAGACTGCGCCACCGTTCCCCACCCCACCCCCCACCACCGTGGTCACCTGACCGTGCAGCAAAGAGGACCGTGTGCAAAGAGGAATGCGGTGCATTTGTATCCGGTGCTGTCGGTGGTTTGGATGGTATAGATGATGCAAAAGGAAGGTGGGCTGGCTTCTTCGAGGGCAGTGTCTGGGTGGCAAAGCACCCAGCCATTTCCAATCAGCGTCTGCAGCCAGGAGCCAAGGAGCACAGGGATTCTCGAAACTCCAGGCCAGGGATTCCCACAGAAACGCCTTATAGTGAAGTACTTGCGTGGAACGGGCAGGTGGAATACAGTCGCTTCTCTGCAGAGCCAACAGCAGCCACGCCAGACCGATGGGAAGTGACAGTGGACAGGGGACCGGCCGGAGACCTGTGCCAAGGTTGCAGGGTGGGGGGGAGGCTTCCCCAGGGGGCAGGCTCCACGGGGCCGTGCGCCGGAGGAGATAGGGCCCAAACGGATGGATGTGGAGACATTTCCAGAGAAGCCTCCAGCCCCAGCGTGTCCGTGGATTTTCTGGTGGTGAAATATTGTCCCGGATATTACCAAATTTTTTTTTAATGTGGAAACTAAAATAAATGGCAGTTTGCAAAGAGAGTACCCAAAGAAGGCCGGGTTGGAGGCGGGGGGGAGGACACTGTCCCCAGCGTCCACCCAGGAGTGAGAGACGTCAGGGCGGGGTCCCCGGAGGAATTGGGGGGCACAGGAAGAGATGCGGCCCGTGGGGAGATGGCCGAGGGCCTCGGCGGTCTCTCGGGGGACGCGTCTTCAGCTCTGTCCACCCTGCGAGCCACGCGGCCCGGGGATGGGCAGGCAGAGGCGTCGCACCGGGCTTCATTACCCACTCGGGTTTGTTGCTGTTGTTTAATATTTGAACGTGAGGAGGATCTGCGGGAAGCGGGTTTTCTGGTCTTCGGGTTCCCTTGCGGTTAGCGCGGCTCCTTGCACAGTTGGTCACGCGCCCCCCCAACCCCCCGTGACCCTTGTTAGAAGCCCCGCGGGGTCACCTTCCAGCCATCGGTGCAGAACACCACATCCAGCGCTCCACGCTGGGTCTGGGACACGGAGACGCCGTCATCCATTCAGGCGCTCTCCTGCGTCTCACGCCCTCCTCCTCCTCCTCCTCCTCCGAACAGACGAGTCGTTCCGCAGCCCGGGTGATGTCATCGGGGCTGGAACGCAGCCCGAGCCCAGCTGAGCAGAGCCGAGCCTTGGGTCACCCGTCCCGCTGTCCTGCGGGCGGACGGGAACGGGTCGGGCAAGGGTGCAGGAAGGTCGGAGCCCTGGGTGACCGCTGCATCCCGGACACCGGGGACAGGTCCCCGTGTCCGCCTGGGCTACGCGCAGCTGCTTTGTGATCTGAGGCTAGATGGGAAAAGAAGAACGTGAGACAAAACCTGGCCATCTGTCCGTCTGCCTGTCTCTCCTGTGTGTGTGTGTGTGTGTGTGTGTGTGTGTGTACACACATAGCTTATCCATAGGAGAAAGGCTGAACGAAACAAGCAAAATATGTTCAAAAATAGTTACTTTGAATGGAAAGAAAATTCTGGATGGGGGAGGGTATGTTCACATGTTTTCCAACAGCCTTTACCCCGTGGGCGCTGCTTTAAGAAATAACCAGAAAATGTGCTGTGCTGTGCTGGGGACAGCCCTGCGGGGAGGGGCAGCACCCCTCTGCGGTCCCCTGTGGGTATCTGCCCCCGCCCCACTGTCCTCTGAGCTACCTGAGCAGAAGCTGTACTGTTCACTTCTGTTCCCTGTTTTCTAACTAACACCATGTCTGCCATGCATTGGGTGCTGGCTGGATCATGGGCAGGAGAGTGGATGGACGGATGGACAGATGACAGACAGATGGTTAAAGGACTTTTACATTTTCCCAACCCAAAGAAATGATCCTGTGTGAGGGCTGGCGGATGTATGATCCCTACACCTTGTGTGTTTCCCTGCCAAATGTACCCGTAGAGACGCTGCGGGTGGGCAGAGCGCGGGAAGGACTGCGCGTTCACGCAGACGGGCCTGTGGCAAAGAGGCGGGGAAGAGAGAAGGGAGAGTCAGGAGGCTGAGATCTGAGGAGGGCGGTTCAAAGCCAGCCTGGGCGGTTCAATTCCGTGAGACTCTAATCTCCAGTTAAGCACCGGAAGAAGCGGTAGCGCACTAGCCTCAAACAAAAGAGCTGAGGGACGGCGCCCAACTTCTGAGCTCAAGCCCCACAGCCGGGGGAGGGGGGGGGTGGGATATAGACGCTCCAGCAGCCGCAGGGCCGCCCGGTGCTACACGAGACCCCAGCCCAGCCCTGCCTGTGTGACTCGGAGCCTTCTCTCTCATCTGTGGTCTTATCTGACCCCAAACCCGGCCGTGCCGCCCTGCTCCGGTTCTCCATCCACCCGGCTCTCCCTGCGACCGGCCCCAGGGGCTCAGCCGTCTGGCCTCATGCTTTGCCCCCAGGCCTGTCCCCGGACGGAAGTCCTCTATGTGCTGCTTTGTTCTGCGGTACCGGCACTCGAACTCAGAGCGTGCAGGCTGGCTTGGCACCACGCAAACCTCACCTGCAAACCTCACCTCCGGCTCCTCTTGCTTATTTGTTCTTAGAGACCTAGGCTCTGCATGCATACGGAAAGGTTAGGACTGACTTAGAAAAGCTTGGGGAGAGAAGGAGGAGGAGGAGAAGAAGGAAAAGGAAAAGCAGGGGTCTACTTGCCTTGCCTTACCATTTGGTTAGGAAAAAGAAATGTGCTTTTGCTTGGGATGAAAGGTTTTGCGTGTGTGTGTGTGTGTGTGTGTGTGTGTGTGTGTGTGTGTGTGTGTGTGATTGAACCCAAAGCCCAGTGCATGCTGGACAAGCGCTGTACCCCCCACCCACCCCGCCAGCCCCCTCCCAGGCCCACTGAGTCACTGTCCCCCCCCCCCCCCCTGTGAGCCCCTGCCTGGCTGTCTCTGGGGTTGTCCTTTGTGTGTTCTCCACGGACCTCCTTGCGGACTGTTAGAGGACAAACTGAGGACCGGAGGAAAGCGATGGCGTTGGCACGTTCAGCGGTGGCTGGGTGGGTGTCTCAGGAAAGTTGATTAGGAGGATTAGAATTGAAGGATTAAAAGACTTCAAAAAAAAGCCAGGCCATTCCTCGGCCCATTACTTTATAGACATTCTCTGAAGTCAGGGGGAGGGAGGGAAGGGGATCTGGCCTGCGTTCAGAACGTCAATTACGTCTTTTTTAAATTCCCTTTTCACAATTTATTTGACATTTTGAACGGTGGCCAAAAAAGCTATTATAACCATAAAACATATTCATCGGGATAAATCTCATTAGCCGAGCGATTTAATTAAGGTATTGGCATGCTTAATTGATAACGAGTATGCCAAGACCATTTTCGGGTCTCATTTCCATATGCTCCCCGCTTGGAGAGATGCGAGGAGCTGGATCTTTAAATAAAAGGAAGAAGCGGGGGGAGGAACCCTCCCTCCATAAAAATGCTCTAGATTCACGTCCCCCGCGTCCCCGGGGACGGCTTCCCGCCTCTCTCCTTGACTTCCAGCAAGCCCCTGCCCGGCTCGGCGCGGTGACGCACGGGGCCTGCTGAGTGCCTGTCAGGCCCCGGTGATCAATAGGAGAATATTTATATTAATAAAGCACCAAGTTAATTAAATAAAACGGCCCTCTGGGTAAACTTAAGATACTTGGCGGGGGGGAGGGGGTGGATGGAAATCGATACGTCCAACATTTGAGCATTAAGGATGTGTCTCGGAGTCCTGTGGGGCTCTGAGGGGAAAAAAAAAGAAGGAGGAGGAAAGGAAAAGAAAACTGGCTTTGGGATGTGAAAAGTTTGAGCCGCCACCCTCCACCTTGGCCCTCACCTTGGGCCTCGGAAGGCAGGGACCGTGAGAGGCATAGGAGAGCACCCCTTCCGTCCAGGAAGCACCGATCTTATCCTGGGGAGCAGCTTCCTGTCCACAGAGCTCCGTCAACTCCGATGCCAGCGCCCCCTGTTTATTCTACATCGCTCACAAGTCAGGCAGGGCATAAAACAATCATCACGCCGTTTTTAAGCTAGTCAACACACACATACACTCGTACGCACACAGTGCTAGGACTAGGGCTTGAACTCAGGACCTGGGCACTGTCCATTAGCTTTTTCTCTGAAGGCTGGCACTCTACCACCTGAGCCACACCTCCACTCCCGGCTTTTTGCTGGTCAAGTGAAGACAAGAGCCTGTCGGCTTTGTCTCCCCCTCAGATCTCAGACTCCTGAGTCGCGGCACCGTTAACTCAACGCGTATATTTGAAGTCAGGATCGGAACTGGTGCTTAGCTGGGAAGCGCCTGCCGAGTCAGCCTCCCGCAAGCCTGCAGGTCCTGGCAGGTGGCTTTTTTGGTAAACTGAGGCCCAGGCCCAGGCCGGGCTCCCCTCCGGGAAGGGGCCTCCTGGCGGGTTTGCCTCTGCCTCTCTTCTGGGAAACGCTCTCTTCTGGGAAGTGTGGGAAAGAGGCTGCATCGTGGATAACCTCAGCCTCCTGGCTCCACACGGAAGCCCAGCCCCCGCTTCTCAGCTCCTCCCCCTCAAGTCCCCCTCCATCTGTGGGGTGCTCTGCCCTGACCCCCCCATCCATCCACGTGGGGTGGGGGGAATGAACCCCGGCCTAGTGCGCTCTGCTCCGGAAGGGGTCCCCGCCCTGCCTCATCCCCTTCCAGCACCGGCCCGGCCTAGTCTCCTGATTGCAAACGCTTTCTTGGCATGGGACTGTCTCCGGATGCAGGCCATCTCTCCAGGGCAGATGCCCGGCTCCCGCTCTCAGGCCTGGCCCAGGATCGATCTCCATAAAGCTACTTCTGGAGATGTACTCACCCACCCTCCCTGGGCCTTTCTCCCGTCCAGCGTCCGGCCTGTATCAGCCTGGCCGCCGGGCTCCAGATTGACAGTGTCGGCTCCCACAATCAAATTAGGGGGGAAAGCCTGGGGGAGGGGGAGGGAGGAGGGGCAGTGTGCAGCATCGGGGGAGGGGGGAGGAGGAAGAAGAGGAGGAGGAGGAGGCTGGGATATCTCCGGCCCGGGCCATGTCCCTGGATCCCTGTGTCACCAATGGCTTCCCACTCCCCTGGGCCCTCCCGTGGCTTCCACACCTGCACACCTCTCTCTCTCTCTCTCTCTCTCTCTCTCTCTCTCTCTCTGCTCCTCACCACCCCCGCCCCCAGACCCAGCCTTCACCTCTACCACCTAAGGTTTCCCCTGGGGTGGACTTGGGCATCCAAGGCTGTGGGGTGCCCAGCGTGTGAGCCCCATTCACGCCCCACGAAGCGTGGCTTCTCCTTCCTGCGTGGGCGGGCGGGGTTTACAAATCCCTGCCGTCCTCCATCCCCCCTCGGCCCTCACCCTGAAGACGCTGAGCCTGCTCCAGGGCAGACGTGACCCGTGAACGCCACACCCCACCTGGCGCTAACCTGAACGGCTGCTTCTCCGTCTGCGTGGGGTCCTAAAACTCGACCAGAGCATGGATGCCAGGGCCCATCTTGATGATGATGATGATGATGACGATGATGATGATGATGATGATGATGATGATGATGACGATGATGATGATGATGACAATGATGATGATGATGACAGTGACAATGATGATGACGTAGACCCTGAGCTGCTCTGTGGCGGTCTACCCTTACGTCCACTCTTTATGCCACCCTGATTGTCTCAGATTCCACCCACCCAACAAAGCACAGGCTTCGCCCTCCCAAGTCCCAGGGGTTCCCACAGCCGACCTTCCCCTTTTCCCTACTTATTCTTCTCTTTTAAAGCCGGAAGGCTGCGGACCCTGGGCCGCACAAGGAGTGAGAACAGTTTAGACGCACCCTCCTTCCCGTTAGCAAAGTCCCTGGCTCTGTATCTGTAAATGTAATTGGCGGGGGGCGAGGGGGTCTTTTCGTCTGGACTCATGGAGACCGCAAATTCCGGGAGGAGGGCAGGCCTCAGCGCCGCTGCGTCTGCACGTTTGATATGCAGCGCACAGTAGGAGCTTGCGTCCCACACACGGCGCACAGTAGGAGCTTGCCTCGTCTTTGGGAAACAGACTGTCGTTAGATCTGCGGGGACGGGGGGGGGGGGGGGGGGGGGCGGATGAGTGGTCCGGCTGTTTCTGGTGAGTTCTAGCCGGTCCACCCCTCCATCCAGCCACATCTTCACCTCCAGGAGCAAGCAGAGAAAGGTCTCCCAGCCCGTGGGGCG
The DNA here is from genome assembly GCF_000151885.1 of Dipodomys ordii. Taxonomy (NCBI): domain Eukaryota; kingdom Metazoa; phylum Chordata; class Mammalia; order Rodentia; family Heteromyidae; genus Dipodomys; species Dipodomys ordii. The sequence goes on from NW_012267328.1 coordinate 1,675,144, forward strand.
GTGGGGAAGCCATCTTGCCCCCGTGGATGCTCGGGTCCCGTGGCCTCCCCCCCGGTTGGTGAAGCCGTCTGTGATACAGGGTGCTCATCCTGGCCTGGTGCCGGGCTGGAGCACAGCGTCCCTAGGCTGGGACACAGGCTGGGCTCATTGACAGCAGCCTAACTGCAAACACAGAGTCTTGCTCATGATGATAAATTGCCTGCTGAAGAGGTTTGCCGATGGAGATCCATCTCCACCCCCCCACCCGCCAAGTCCTCAGGGAGCAGACAGAGTGGGGGACCCAGGGGCTGGGCAGGGAATGGGGGGGTAAAGGGTTGTGGTTACATGGGGGGAGGGTGCTGACATATTGGATTTGTGGATTATACAACTGAAATCTTTTAATCCCTAAGTGAGCTCTGATTGATAGCCGGTGGCCATTGGGCAGATTTACACACACACACACACACACACACACACACGCTTAGGCAAACAGGAACGTGAACATCTCTCCCCACCAGCCCTGCAGAACAAGGCAGTTACCCACCCCCTGGTCCACAGCTCCATGTCCCCCATGTTTCAGGGACTGAGAGTCGGTGGATTTGGGGCAGTTGTGTATTTCTTTACGTTTTTAGAAGGGCGCCGTTGAGCCCGGCATTGGTGGCTCCTGCCTGTCATCCTAGCTACTCAGGAGGCTGAGATCTGAGGATGGTGGTTTGAAGCCGGCCGGGGGAAGGAAAGTCCCTGAGACTCTCATCTCCAATTGATCACAGAAAAAGCTGGAAGTGGCACCATGGCTCAAGTGGTAGAGCACTCGCCTTGAGCAAAAAAAAAAAAAAAATAGCTCAGGAACGGCGCCCAGGCCCAGAGTTCAAGCCCCAGGACCGGCAAAGTGAATAAATAAGACTGTAAAACATCAGAGGGAGCCGTGACTGGTTTGGATGCGTGGGGTGGAGGAAGAGTGGTAGGAAGGCGTGAACACCCATCGGGGCCAGCTGGAGCCGGTCTCATTGTCTCTTCCTCGGCGCACCGGCTCCCTGGGTGACCTCTGCTCCCTGGGGTGGCCTGCCTGTGGCTCTTTGTTTGAGAGTGATGTTTTCATCTGCCGGGGATGGGATGGTGCCCAGCTGCCCTCCCCCAGCTGCTGGGCGTGCAGGGGGATGGGGGCGCGACGCTGCCTTCATCCCAGCAGTGTGCGGAGGTCACCAAGACCCAAAGCTAACATCTCACAACTGGGGACGTCTTTATCAGTCTATCTTTGGCGGATGCCGGCTCCTCTCGGATGGTCTTAAACCGAGAGCCGTCGGCAGCAGGGCTACAAAGCCCGCGCCCTCAGAGATGAGCTCTCCCCGGGGGTTTCCTGGGCCAAGGTCGAGACTTTCCCCGCCTGTACCTCGTTCCCCTTCCTCCTCCTGGGGTCCTCCCTTGCTGGCCCTGCTGGGAGGACTTCATGCATCAGCCGCTCAGCCTCGGGGTCCTTGGGCTCCCCGTCTGCTTCCGGGACACCCCCAGTGGGGTCAGACCGTACTCCCGAATTAACCCCCTGCTCCCGCCCCGTCCAGAGCCACCGGGGGATGGAGTCCAGGAGCCGCCCCGCAGGTGACCCGTGGGGGGACCTCAGCACCGCCTCTGACAGGGAAGATCGCGTGTCACGCTGGCGTGTTGGGTTCTCTGCCTAGCGTGAGCGAGCTTGGGGCCCGGGCCGATGTGAACGGGCATTTTCAGCCAGGGGAACGTGGGCGTCTGCCCAGAGCCTCTCCCCCGAAGTCAGATCAACCCCCACATGTCCTGCGTGGCGTCCCCTGGTCTCCCCGCATCTGATGAGGCCGGTGGGGTCCACGCCGTCACTGCAGAGAGACGGGGAGGCTGAGGCTGTAAGGGATTCCCGCGGCTCCTGAATCGCTCTACCCCCTTCACAGATGAGACTTCCACACACACACACACACACACCCAAGTTTCTGGAAGCTTCCAAATCCCACCTGGGATCAGCCAGGCCACCAGTAGCTCACACTTGCAATCCTAGCTACTCAAGATCTGAGGATCACAGGTCAGGGCCAGCCAGGGCAGGAAAGTCCGTGAGACTCTTATCTCCAAGTAAGCGCCTAAAATGTCTGAAGTGGTTCATGTGGTAGAGGGCCAGTCTTGAACCAAAAAGCTCAGGGACAGCTCCTGGGCCCTGAGTTCAAGCCCCAGGACTGGCACACGCACACACACACAGGAATCACTGCAGAGTCTCTCCAGGAGCCGCACAACCTCTCCGTCCATTTATCATCTGCTGGCAGGCAGATGAAGCAATCATAAATTTGCAAAGAAAGTTAATCTGTGTCCAAAGCATTTTAGTAAATTAAAAAGGTTGGGGGACGGGCGGGCAGGAAGGGGTACGCATCCGTTCCTGCCAGCTCCCGTTTGACTTACTGTCTCCTTAATAAGTCCGCTTTGCTCCTGTGTTTGGGGACGGAATAATCGGGCGGTTAATCATTTTCCGGAAGCTGAGAGATGCACTTTCGCTAATGCACTTCTCTTTTCGCTTTACGGCCCTAATTATTTAGAAAGTTCTCCTAACCCGGAGCCCCGTTCCCCAGCCAAGACGCCGCTCCAGCCGCCAGCTCATCCCTCCCGGCCCCGGAACCCGACGCGCCCTGCACCCCCAAAACTACCCCAGCCCCTTGCTTCTCTTTCTGGTCACAACTGCTTTCTCCGGGTGGTCTTTGGGGGTGTTTCTGGGGATCCGGGGCTCCTTCCCAGCCCCTCATAAAGCTGACGGTTCTGAGTCTCCCTCCCGCTTCTTCTCATCCACCACCATTTGATTCCAGAGCTTATCTGCCCGAGCTGCCAAAGATAACATCGCAGCCCGGCCCAGCTGGGGCTGTGGGACAGGGGCTGGGGGCCGGCCCTTTCTCCGGAGGCCAGTGGAGCGCAGCCCCGTGGCCCCAAGACCCGGCCTGACCCTGATGTCACGGTGGGCTCTGTTCACAGCTCAACTCCGGGTGGGATCCAGGCTCATTGAATCAGGCCACTCACTCACCCAGGCTTCAGACAGGGGGACCTAGATTTGGGTGGGGTGCACCCGGTTATTCAGACCCAGAAACCCCAGGACTCACAGCATCTGCCCCAAGCTAACACGGCGTGGGGGGGGTGCCTATGGGTGCTGAGGCCAGGCTTGAACTCAGGGCCTGGGCACTGCCCCCGAGCTGCTTTTGCTGAAGGCTAGGCTCTGACACTTGGGCCACAGCGCCACTTCTGGGGTTTTTTTTGTGGTTGATTGGAGACAAGAGCCTCTCAGACTTTCCTGCCCGGGCTGGCTTTGACCTGCGATCCTCAGATCTCAGCCTCCTGATTAGCTGGGATGGCAGGTGTTTTGCACACACACACACACACACACACACACACATATTCATTGTATCTCCAGTGCCGGTGTGCTGGCAGGGGCTTGGTTCTTCTCTCTTGGTGCCTGTGTTTTCTGAGTGTTTTTAAGAAGCCCACCGCAGGCATGTGGAGGTGTGTATTGATGTGTAACGGATGTGTGTGCGGTGTACACGCCACGCTCTCCTCACGCGTGTTCCCCTCGTGCTGCTGGGTGACCTCTCTCCCAGCCGCAGCTGCGCAGACCCTGCTCGAGGCTGCTCCCGGGGTCTCCAGGGTACACGGGGGCTTCTGGGGGGGCCGGGGTCTCAGCCCACTGAGGGCAGTGAGTTCCGGCTGGCTGTGTGTGCTGTCCCTGAAAGCAAGGCCACGAAGCTGCCTGGCTCTGGGGAGAGCGAGGGAGGACGGGGGGAGGGCGGGCAGACGTGGCTTGGGCCGGCTGTGGCCCCCTCGGTCCCTTCCCTCCCTCAGAGCAATACTGGGGTGCCTGCAGGGCGGGGGGCCCGGGGTCTTCCCCGGAGGTGGCAGGACCCCGAGAAGCAGGTACAGTGTATGTGACAATAACCCAGAGCTTGACCGGAGGCCGGGGGGCGAGGGGCCCCAGCGTGCGGGCTCCCGGGGCTCCCGGCGGGCGGCCGCTCCCGCCTGGTGACCCGTGCAGCCCAGGGGTCAGAGGAGCCGCGCGAGGGCTCCTCGCAGCGCGTGCACACACACACACGCACACACACACACACACACACACACACACAGGGGTTTTGTTATCTTAATGAGATGCAAGAGTACTGCGGGTCTAACCGCCTCTCCTCTCCTCTTCTTCCCTCCAGAGACCTGAGCGAGAACCAGATCCAGGGCATTCCCCGGAAGGCGTTCAGGGGCATCGCGGACGTGAAGAACCTGTGAGTGCGGGCTGCCCCGGCCGGGGGCGTGGGGGAGTGACGGGGGGCGGGGGGGAGTGCAGGGCGGCTGCCCGGAGCCCCGCTTCTCCAGGCGGTCAGTCCTAGGCCAAGGCCCGACACAGAGGCCGCAGGGTGGGGGGCTGGAGGGGTCGGGCGCCGGGAAGAAAGCGAGGGCTGATGGGTCGCAAGACCTGAATGAGGTAGAGCCTGGGCGAAGATGGTGGAAGTGATGATGGTGATGGTGGTGATGGTGGTGACGATGATGTCACTATCATAAACATGTCCAGCCCCCCCCCCTGGAGAACCCTGGGGCCTGTGCTCCAGAAATGCAGCCGGACCCCGACTTCCATGACTGAAGACGGGTTGGTTCTTTACTTTTTATTTTAAGTCACTGTTGATCGGCAGGACACACACACACACACACACACACACACACGTGCGCGCGCACACACACACACACACCCCCCAGGACGCCAGGCCAGGACCTTGGTCCTTATCTCTGAGACCCAAGCTGTGTGTGCCCTCATAACGTGTGTGTGTGTGTGTGCACACATGTGAGGACAGACAGACAGACAGACAGAGACACTGACAGAAGCAGGAGACAGAGACAGCCCAGAAAGGAAGCGGGGAAAGCGATGACAGGGACGCAGAATGGACACAAGCACAAAGCCGGGGTGGGTTGTTTTGAGAGGCCGCGTCCGGCGCCCCGAGGTCTCTGCCGCCCCGCAGGGGTCCGCAGGACGGGGCCCGCAGGACGGGCACTCCAGGAGGCTCAGGCAGTGGCCCTGTGGCCGGCCCCATTGGGAATTCACAGTCTGAAAACAAAGCCGGGCGGGAGGCCTTTGGTTCCCTGTGAGTCCACCCGGCGGCCTGGCCCGGGGTCAGCCCTCCACATCCCCAGGTGAAGGAAGGCTGTGTCCGACCCCAGGAGCAGGCAGTGGGGAGAGGGGGGGCAGGGAGGGCCAGGCCCACCCATCTGTCCAGAGCAGCTCGCTAATCTTGGTCACTGCAGCTCCAGAGGTGTCCACTCTCCTGGTCAGCACACGTGTGTGTGCGCGCACACACATGCACACGGCCCTGTACAATCCAAGGTGCTTTCTGGCTCTGCTCATGCTTCCTGTGCATACGTTCATTCCGAGTATCTTCCTGCCCCAGGACCTTTGCACGACCTGCTCTGCCTGCAGGGCTGTCCTCCTCTCTCAGATTCCCTTCCCATCTCCGCTCAGAGCTGCCTTCTCTGCCCCTCGGAGGCGGTGCCTGGGTTGGGCAGCCATGGTGCTCCGAATTCTGTCTGTCCGTGCCCCGGCCAGAGGCTGTGTGGTGACTCAGGCTAGACTCTCAGCAGACAGGGGCTGTCAGAGAGACCCTCACGGGTCTGGGTTTGGGCCTGGAGAGCCTCAGATAGCTGGAGAGTGGGAGAGGGTGGGGAAGAGACGGGTGGAGCGCATTACCCCAGCTCAAACCCCTGGCACTGGTGTGGCAGGTTCTCGCTGGGACCCAGAAGTCGGGCCTCAGTTTTGCTTTGTTGCTGTATTCAGTTCTGTGTCTGCTGGAGCTGTTAAGAGTCAAAATGCTCCGCGTGGCCGCTGGGTGACTTAGGGCGGGTTTCTTAACCTCTCTGAGCTTTCCTCCCCAACGGGATGAACCACTGGGAAGGAATCTGGGGTGTGGGCACACCTTGTGTCAGCATGATGCTCTGTGGTTTGGGGGGGAGCCCCCCCTCGAGCTGCCTTCACAGACAGCTGATATCCCCCAGGTAGAGAGGGGGACGTGGAGGCTGGGGGACAGGCGGGAGCTAGGCCAGGGCTGGGTGAGCGGGGGGGGGGGCGGCCTGCACCCCTCACGGAGCCGCACACACGGCGTCCACCTCCGGGCAGCGGGACTGGGCCGGGACCTCCGAGGGTGGCCCCGGCGTGGCTCGGGGCTCCGCCAGCCGCGTGCCCTCTGTGGGGCCGCTGTGGGGGCACACAGGAGACAGAAAACACGGGGGACCCGCGCGGGACACAGCCGCCGTGGGTGCGTCCTGATGATTGCTGACCCACTGTGTGTACACGCGTGTGTGTGCGCGTGCCGGGCTTGCACTCAGGGCACATGCACGTGTGAACACGCATGCACTGACACGCAGGGGAGCCTCCTTCCTTCCCTCTGGGGGGAGGGGGCGTGTGTTTAATGATGGGGATGCGGGGACCGGGCCGGGCCTGTCCTCTGCCCGGTCAGCACTCAGGCCCTGGGGCGGCTCAGGCTGCCACGGTGGACGGATGGACGGAAGGACGGGGGGAGGGGGGGAGGGAGCCTTCCCGGGGGAAGGGGCGGCGACGAGGACCCCCGCTCCCGCCTGGCTGTCCTCCTCCCCCGCAGGGCCGCTCCCCGTGCCCCCGCCCGCCCTGGGCTGCTCGGCCCAGCCTGGGATCACCAAGCCCCCCCTCACCCGGCCCTCCATCTCCATCTCTGTCTGTCTCTCTGTCTGTCCCTGTCTCTGTCTCTCTCTGTCTCTGTCTCCATCTGTCTCCTCTGTCTCTGTCTCTGTCTCTGTCTCCATCTGTCTCTGTCTCTCTCTCTCTCTCTCTCTCTGTTTCAGTCTCCGTCTCCATCTCTCTCCTCTCCTGGAACGTGTCCTTTTGCTTCTAAGACCCTTCTGGCTCTGCTCACGCCCACTGGAAGGCTCTATCCCTTTCCATTCCTTCATTAAATCACTGCACTCGGACTCGCTCACACTCTCTCCTGTGTCTCTTTCTCTCTTTTTCTTTTAGTGGTAGTACTAGACTTCCAACTCACGTGCTCTAGCCACACGCCTATCCTTTCTCTGTGTGTGTGTGTGTGTGTGTGTGTGTATGTGTGTGTGTGCGCGCGCACCCGCACGCCAGTCCTGGGGCTTGAACTCAGGGCCTGTCCCTGAGCTCTTTGGCTCAAGACTAGCGCTCTACCACTTGAGCCACGACGGCTCCACTTCCAGCTTTGTCATGGTCCCTTGGAGACAGGAGTTTGACAGATGTTCCTGCCCGGGGCTGGCTTTGAACCGCGATCCTCAGACCTCAGTCTCCTGAGCAGCTGGGATGACAGGCGTGAGCCCCGGCGCCCGGCCTCCCCGCCCATCTAGCTGTGGTTAGGTTTCAGGGCCCGCCCGTCCTCTGCGGCCAGCGGGGCCGGAACTGCCCTGCCCCTCCACAGTGCTCCGCGCTGCAGGTACGGCTGAGTACCGCTGCGTGTACAACCCGGCCAGGGGCAGCGCTGCTGAGGACACGTAAAAAAGAACCCACACCCACGTTCACGGGCCCCCCGCTCTGTGGGATCCCCGACAGGCGCCCGCCCGGGCCCTGACCAACTGGGGACCTAGGCACCGTAGCCAGCTCTGGGAGTCACTGGGACAAGCCATGGCCCCACGGGGACCCCAAGAGCTGCAGCATGGCGGTGGCGGCAGCGAGGCTGGGAAAGAACCGGAAGACGGGAGGCAGGGACCGGCCCCCACCGCCATCTTCCCCGCCCACCCTGCCCCAAGCTCCAGAGAGCCCAGGCCGCCCGCACACACGCCTTTCTGTCTCTCTGTCTCTCCTGTCTCTGTGTTTCTGTCTCTCTCTGTCTCTCTGTTGCTCTCCATCTTTCTTTGTCTCTCTGTTGCTCTGTCTCTTCCTCTTGCTCTCTCTCTATTCCTCTGTCTTCCCCTCTGTTGCTGTCTCTGTGTCTCTGTCTCTGTGTCTCTGTCTCTTGCTCTCTGTCTCTCTAGTTCTCTCTGTCTCTGTCTCTCTCTCCCCCTCCATCCCTGCCATCTCCAGTGCCCGTCAGCTCTCGAGCTGGGCAGACGCGGGGACAGCGCTCCGGCTCTTCCTTGAAGGGTCCGTGCGGGAACCCGCCCCTCCCGGCGCTCTGTCCAGCTCTGACTTGATTAACATGGAAAAGCTTGGGGCTTGGGAAGTAAACGTGAAATGGAAATCTCTTTCCGGAGGGCTTGGGCCTCGCGAAGCCCGGGTTTATGGATTCCCGGGGTTAATTTATGCCATCTTCGTCCCATACATTAATTTGGAATATATTTGTTGAAAATTTCCTGTAGCTTGCATTTATGGTTGTCAAAGGGGCTTTTATCTCGGGGTAAAAAAATGGTGCTGGTTTTAATTACAGTTCTAAATGGTTTCCTGGCCACCTTGAACTCTGGGGCTACATTATCTCTGTGACAGCCGGCCGCTCCCGCCGTATCGATTTTGTCATTTGCTCCATTAGGGTGGATGCAAACCTTTTGTACCGAGCCCGTTCCGGCCTGTTCTCTGGGGGAGGGGTAAGAGGGTCCCTGGAGTAAGTAGATGCCCCCCCCCGCCGTTCCTCTCTCCCTTTCCCTTGGCCCTTTGGGTGTCCAGCTTCTGCCTGCCATCCCCTGGCGCCCGGGAAGCTTTGTCTCCCGTCATCAATTCAGAGACACTGGGCCTCCCCGAAGAGACTCTGTCCCAGAAACAGTCTCCCTCTGTGTCTGTCTGTCTGTCTGTCTGTCTCGCTTTCTTCCTTCTCACTCACTCTGCCCAAATTCACGGGACACAGACTCAACTGTTTTTTTCTTCTCCGTGTGTGTGTGTGCATGTGTGTGTGTGTGTGTATGTGTGTGCGTGCGTGCGTGTGAGCATCCCCGCACCGTAGCTCAGACTCAGGGCCTCCAGCTCTTGCTTGGCTTTTTTGTTCAAGGCTGGCGCTGTGCCGCGTGAGCCACAGCCCTACTTCCGACCTTTTGACGGCTAATTAGAGATAAAGAGCCTCACAGACTTTCCTGTCCAGGCCGGCTTTGAACTGGCGTGTTGGGTAACTAGGATCGCAGGTGTGTGAGCCACGGGTGCTCAGCCATCTTGGGTTGTTTTTTTTCAATCAGAAAGGAAAAGGCGCGCCTCAGATTGATTACATGCTGAAAATACAGCAGCACCAGGCTCCGAACTCACCCCTTCAAGCCAGCGGGAACTGCAGCTGCCAGCCACCACCCACTGTCCCCTGGAGGTCCCTTGTCCAGGCCCCGCCTGCCCTAGACCCTCACCGCGGGGCTGCTCGGGGGTGTGCCATGCTCCGAGCGCCGCCCCTGATGCGGCATGTTCTGGAAGATGTTCCTGTCTGATTTTTCACGCCTGCATACTATCCCCTGGCCTGTCCACACCGCCATCTCCTGTCCATCACCGGTGGACGCCTGGGCTATTTCTTTCCGCCTCCCGTTGGCAACTGTGAGCAGAGCCGCTTGTGCGTGAAGGCCCGGTCCGCTTCCTTTGGCTGAGCAGGAGCCGCTGGGCCCCTGCGGCAGCGCAGAGCGGTTACCTGCCCGCCGGTGCCATGGGGCTTCATCCACGGCTCCGTCCGGGGCCCGGATGTTTCGTCTTTCAGGGATGGAGTCCCAGGTGACCTGGGAGGGGATGCTGTGCCCATTCCCACTTTGTAAAAGTCGTTGTAAAACAAGAGAGGGAGGAGAGAGAGAAGGAGAGAGAGAGAGGGAGAGAGAGAGAGTGCACCACTCCCAGGTTAGCAGCAGAGTCCCTAGGAGCCTGGGTGCAAAATCATGTTCTAAACCCAGTCCCCGTGCCTCAGTTTCTCCTTCCTCAAAAGCAGAGCAATGGAGGGCGGGAGACACTGGGCCCGGAAGGTGACGTGGTGGCCGTGGCGGTGCCGTGGCCGCTGCCCCCGCCCCCCCCCCGTGCCAGAAGCTGGTGCAGAGGAGAGCCGGGCGGCCAGAGGCTGCAGCCTTGGGGTGCTTTAGGTTGCTGCGCTATGTCCTGGCTTCGTTGAACCGGCCACGGACGGACAAACAGAAAAGGAACTCCCCGGCTGCCACGGGGCCGCCACTTTACTGGGGTAGAAAACACGTGCGGGATTTTCTCTGATGCAAGTTTGTTGGCCCCAACGTCTAGTATTTCATCCTCCTCCTCCCTCTCTTCTTCCTCCTCTTCCTCCTCTTCTTCCTCCTCCTCTTCCTCCCTCTCTTCTTCCTCCTCTTCCTCCTCTTCTTCCTCCTCCTCCTCCTCCTCTTCTTCCTCCTACTCCTCCTCCTCCCTCTCTTCTTCCTCCTCTTCCTCCTCCTCCTCCTCTTCCTCCTCCTCCTCTTCTTCCTCTTCCTCCTCCTCCTCCTTCTCTTCTTCTTCCTCCTCCTCTTCCTCCTCCTCCTCACAAAGGAGGGTGGGCATCCGAGCTGAAAGCTGCCCCCTCCCCGGGGAAGATTTTCGATGAGTATCTCAACCATAGCCGCTTCGATCTAGAACAGAAAAAGAAGCAGCCGGGGGTGGTCTTAAATCTCCAAGCATCTCAGGGAAATCCAACAGGAGTTTCTCTTCAGAACCTTGTTAAGAACTTGGCCTCCGGGCCGCATCACTTCCAGATTTTTCCTCTAGTCCATGGGGTGGATCTTGACGCAAATGCAATGAAGCAGTTTGTGCATTTCATTCGTGTGATTCTCCAAACTGCCTTTTTTTGGGGGGGGAGGGGCTGGATGAGTTTCTCCACTTTGGGGACACACAAACCAGACCTGGACCTTGGGGAGATCATGGCAGCCTTCATGCACCCCTTCCCCTCTCCCCCCTTCCCCTCTCCCCCCCTTCCCCTCTCCTCCCTTTCCCCTCTCC